>NC_141628.1:30248601-30591101 GCF_047967505.1 Dipteris shenzhenensis | reverse complement strand
CCTTCGCGACCCCCCCAACCCTCCCCCCCTCTTCCCCACCCCCCCTTTCCCGAGCTAGCGGCCGCGGCTGCCAGCCCCCCCCTCCTCAACCCCTCCCACCCCCTTGCCCCCCTCTCAACCCTCCCCCCCCCCTTCGCGACCCCCCCCCCTTCCCCACCCCCCCTTCCCCGGGCTGGTGGCCGCGGCCACCAACCCCCCCTCCTCTCAACCCCTCACACCCCCTTGTCCCCCTCTCAACCCTCCTCCCCCCTCCTTCGCGACCCCCCCGAACCCTCCCCCCTTTCCCCTTGCCCCCCTTCACGACCCCTCCTCTCAACCCCTTCCATCCCCTTGCCCCCCTCTCAACCCTCCCCCCCCCTCCCTTGAGCCCTCGCCCCCCTTCCCACCCCCCTTCCCCCGGGCTAGCGGCCGCCACCGCGGCCACCAGCCCCCCCTCCTCTCAACCCCTCCCACCCCTCCCACACCCTCCCCGGGCTGGCGGCCCCCTCCCCCTCTCAGCGCTCCCCCCCCTCTTCCCCACCCCCCCTTCGTGACCCCCCAGCCCTCCCCCCCCTCTTCCCCACACCCCCCTTCCCTGAGCTGGCGGCCGCGGCCGCTAGCCCCCCCCTCCTCTCAACCCCTCCCACCCCCTTCCCGCCCTCTCAGCCGTCCCCCCCTCCTTCAAGACCCCCCTTTGAGACCCCCCCAGCCCACCCCCGGCTGGCGGCTGCGGCTGCCAGCCCCCCCTACTCTCAACCCCTGCCACCCCTTTCCCCCCCTCTCAGCCCTCCCCCCCCCTTCGTGACCCCCCAGCCCTCCCCCCCTTTCCCACCACCCCCTTCCCCCGGGCTGGCGGCCACCAGCCCCCCCCCTCCTCTCAACCCCTCCCACCCCCTTCCCTCCCACCCAACCCCCTCCCCGGGTTGGTGGCTGCGGCCGCCAGCCCCCCCCTCCTCTCAACCCCTCCCACCCCCTTCCTCCCCTCTCAGCCCTCCACAGCCCTCCCCTCGCTTTCCCCCCCCCCCCCCCTCCTCTCAACCCCTCCCACCCCCTTCACCCGTCCCACCCCCTTCCCCCCCACCCAACCCCCTCCCCACCCCCAGAGCTGGCGGCCGCGGCCGCCAGCCCCCCCCTCCTCTCAACCCCTCCCACCCCCTTCCCCCCCTCTCAGCCCTCTGCCCCCCCCTTCGCGAACCCCCCAGCCCTCCCCCCGCTTTTCGACCCCCCCTTCCCCCGACCCCCCCTCTCAACCCCTCCCACCCCCCCCACCCACCCCCCTCCCCGCCCCCGAGCTGGCGGCCGCGGCCGCCAGCCCCCCCCTCAGCCCCTCCCACCCCTTCATCCCTCCCACCCAACCCCCTCCTCGCCATCGAGCCCCCCCTCTTAGCCCCGCCCCCGGCTGGTGGCCGCCAGCCGCCCCTCCCACCCCTCTCACCCCTCCCACCCAACCCCCTCCCCGCCCCCGAGCTAGCGGCCGCGGCCGCTAGCCCCCCCCTCTCAACCCCTCCCAACCCCCCCAGCCCCCGAGCTGGCCACCGCAGCCACCAGCCCCCCCCTCAGCCCCTCCCACCCCTTCATCCCTCCCACCCAAACCCCTCCCCACCACCGATCCCCTGAGCTGGCGGCGGCGGCCGCCAGCCACCCCTCCCACCCCTCTCACCCCTCCCACCCAACCCCCTCCCCGCCCCTGGCAGCCGCGGCCACCAACCCCCCCTCTCAACCCCTCCCAACCCCCCCAGCCCCCCCCCCAGCCCCTCCCACCCCTTCATCCCTCCCACCCAACCCCCTTCCCGCCACCGAGCCCCCCCCCCCTCTCAGCCCCTCCTACCCCCTTCCGCCCCGCCCACCCCCCTCCTCGCCCCCGAGCTGGCGGCCGCAGCCGCCAGCTGCCCCTCCCACCCAACCCTCTCCCCGCCCCCGAGCTCGCGGCCGTGGCCGCCAGCCCCCCCTTCCCTCCCACCCACCTCCCTCTCCGAGCTGGCGGCTATTGCCGCCAGCTGCCCCCCCTCTCAACCCTCGATCCCCTTCCCCCCCACCCACCCCTCTCCCCGCCTCGCCAGCGCTGCCAGCCCCCTTCCTCCCCTCCAGGCCGCCAGCCCCCCCTTCAGCCCCCCCTTCCCCCTCCCCCCTTCCTCCCTCCATGGGAGACACAGTCCCTCCCTTCCCCCCCCTCCCTCCTCCTTTCCTTCCTCTACTCAGCCCCACCCTCTGCCTCCCTTCCTCCTCCCTTCCCTCCAGTCCCTCCATCCTCTTCTTCTCCTCCCCTGAACCTTTCTCTCTCTAGTTCCTCTCTCTTCAAATTTTAAAAAAGAAACTAGAAAAATTAATCAAAAAAATTTGCAAGTACCTGGAAAAAGTTTGTAAGTTTGCTCTTTCTTGCTTTCTTGCTCTTCCTTCCTTGCTCTCTTGATCGTCCTTGCTTTCTTGCTTTCTTGCTTCAGTGAATGAAATGAGGGGAGAATGAATGAAGAAGGAAGACTATATATAAGAAAATTAGGTTTTCCTCCTCCTCTCCTATTGGCTTTCCATTCCTCCCCTCTCTCCTATTGGCTTTTCATTTATCCCCTCTCCCATTGGCTCCCATTACTCCCCCTCTCCTATTGGACCCCCATCCCTCATCCATTAGCCCTCCCCCCATCCATCCATTTCTTCTTCCTCCCCATTGCCACCACTCCCATCCCACATTTCCACCATGTCCCATACTCCTCCCATTTCCCAAAATCCCATATTTCCCCATCTCACCCTCCTCTTTTTCATCCCCTATTAACTCCCTCACTCATTTCACTCCCTTATTATCCTACTTCCCTATTACCTTCCCCTCTCCCATTCCATTCTTCCCTCCCCACTCTCACTTCCACTTCCCATTACTCACTTGCCATTTGAAAACTATTAATATATTATTATACTATTTTTTATACTTATTATCATACACCCTTATTACTTCCCTATCCTATTCCACTCCTCCCTCCTCATTCCCACTTCCACTTCCCATTACTCACTTGCTATACACATTTGCAAACTATATATTATATATGATTTTTTATACTATTTGTAAACTTACATATGGGAAAAATCACAGGTGTCAAAGCGATCCTATTGTGGTCATACAACAACTATGCTTTTATTCAAGGGCATATTTATCCTCATCAACAAGCTTATTTACTCAAGGTATGAAGTGCATAATTTGTGTACTAGGTGTTTACTTTGTGTCAAAATTGTTTGCCACACACACACACATATACACATACCGAGAATTTTCTAATATTATCGCATCTACATTTCTCCGATGGGCACAAAACTTTGTACATGCCTCAACCTAGGTCTTATTGACTTGCATACAAAGTGGTGCACCCATCTCATAAGTACTTGTTCGGATAACACACCTCCAAACGGATTTTATGACGATTGTGCATAACACTAGCAACAAAATGGTGTATCATGTGAGACCGACCATGCAAAGCATATCCAATGGACACAAGACTTTACACGTTCCTCAACCTAGGCAGTATTGACTTGTGTGCAAAGTGGCATCCCCATCCGATAAGTACTTGTTTGAAAAATACACCTACGATCGTGTTTTTTGACGATTGTGCATGACACTAAGGCAACAACGGTGTTTTATGCTTGATCCACAATGCAAAGCATATCCGATGGGCACAATACTTTGCACACACCTTCAACTAGGTAGAATCGACTTACATGCAAAGTGGCACGCCCATCCCATAAGTGCTTGATCGGATAACATACCTAGCAGCGTGTTTTTTGACGGATGTGCATGACACTAGAGCAAAAATAGTATTTAATACTCGATCGACCATGCAAAGGATATCCGATGGGCACAAAACTTTTCGTACGCCTCAACCTAGGTGGTATTGAAATGTTCTCAATGAGGCACACCCATCCGATAAGTACTTGGTCAGATAACACACCTAATGGCGTGTTTTTTTACGAATGTGCATATCATTAGGGAAAAAATGGTGTATAATGCGTGATCGACCATGCAAATCATATCCGATGGTGACAATACTTTGCACGCACCTCAAATTAGTTGAAAAAAACTTGCGTGCAAAGTGGAGCCCCCATCTGATAAGTACTTATTTGAATAACACACCTATGGCCGTGTTTTTATATGGTTGTGCATGACACTAAGGCAGAAACGGTGTGTTATGCTTGATCGACAATGCAAAGCATATCCGATGAACACAATACTTTGCACACACCTTGAACTAGGTGGAATTGACTTACATGCAAAGTGGCACGCCGATCGCATAAGTGCTTGATCAGATAACACACCTAGCAGAGTGTTTTTTACAGATGTGCATAGCACTAAGGCAAAAATGGTATTTAATGCTCGATCAACCATGCAAAGCATATCCGATGGGCACGATACTTTGCACACATCTTCAACTAGGTGGAATTGATTTACATGCAAAGTGGCATTCCCATCGCATAAGTGCTTGATCGGATAACACACCTAGCAGCGTGTTTTTTTACGGATGTGCATGGCACTAAGGCAAAAATAGTATTTAATGCTCGATCGACCATGCAAAGCATATTCGATGGGCATAATACTTTTCCTATACCTCAACCTAGGTGTTATTAAAATGTTTTCAAAGAGGCACACCCATCCGATAAGTACTTGGTCAGATAACATTCCTAAGGGCGTGTTTTTTTGCGGATGTGCATACCACTAGGGAAAAAACGGTGTATAATGCGTGATCGACCATGCAAATCATATCCGATGGTGACAATACTTTGCACACACCTCAACCTAGTTGAAACGGACTTGCGTGCAAACTGGAGCCCCCATCCGATAAGTACTAGTTTGAATAACACATCTAGGACTGCGTTTTTTGACGAATGTGCGACACTAAGACAAAAACGGTGTTTTATGCTTGATCGACAATGCAAAGCATATCCGATGGGCACAATACTTTGCACACACCTTAAACTAGGTAGAATCGACTTACATGCAAAGTGGCACGCCCATCCCATAAGTGCTTGATCGGATAACATACCTAGCAGCATCTTTTTTGACGGATGTGCATGACACTAGAGTAAAAATAGTATTTAATGCTCGATCGACCATGCAAAGGATATCCGATGGGCACAAAACTTTTCATACGCCTCAACCTAGGTGGTATTGAAATGTTCTCAATAAGGCACACCCATCCGATAAGTACTTGGTCAGATAACACACCTAATGGCATGTTTTTTTGCGGATGTGCATATCATTAGGGAAAAAATGGTGTATAATGCGTGATCGACCATGCAAATCATATCCGATGGTGACAATACTTTACACGCACCTCAACGTAGTTGAAAAAAACTTGTGTGCAAAGTGGAGCCCCCACCTGATAAGTACTTATTTGAATAACACACCTATGTCCGTGTTTTTATATGGTTGTGCATGACACTAAGGCAGAAACGGTGTGTTATGCTTGATCGACAATGCAAAGCATATCCGATGAACAAAATACTTTGCACACACCTTCAACTAGGTGGAATTGACTTACATGCAAAGTGGCACACCCATCGCATAAGTGCTTGATCAGATAACACACCTAGCAGCGTGTTTTTTACAGATGTGCATGGCACTACGGCAAAAATGGTATTTAATGCTCGATCAACCATGCAAAGCATATCCGATGGGCACGATACTTTGCACACACCTTCAACTAGGTGGAATTGACTTACATGCAAAGTGGAATTCCCATCGCATAAGTGCTTGATCGGATAACACACCTAGCAACGTGTTTTTTTACGGATGTGCATGGCACTAAGGCAAAAATGGTATTTAATGCTCGATCGACCATGCAAAGCATATCCGATGGGCATAATACTTTTCCTATACCTCAACCTAGGTGCTATTAAAATTTTGTCAAAGAGGCACACCCATCCGATAAGTACTTGGTCAGATAACATGCCTAAGGGCGTGTTTTGTTGCGGATGTGCATATCATTAGGGAAAAAAACGGTGTATAATGCGTGATCGACCATGCAAATCATATCCGACGGTGACAATACTTTACACGCACCTCAACGTAGTTAAAACAAACTTGCGTGCAAAGTGGAGCCCCCATCTGATAAGTACTTATTTGAATAACACACCTATGGCTGTGTTTTTATATGGTTGTGCATGACACTAAGGCAGAAACGGTGTGTTATGCTTGATCGACAATGCAAAGCATATCCGATGAACACAATACTTTGCACACACCTTCAACTAGGTGGAATTGACTTACATGAAAAGTGGCACACCCATCGCATAAGTGCTTGATCAGATAACACACCTAGCAGCGTGTTTTTTACGGATGTGCATGGCACTACAGCAAAAATGGTATTTAATGCTCGATCAACCATGCAAAGCATATCCAATGGGCACGATACTTTGCACACACCTTCAACTAGGTGGAATTGACTTACATGCAAAGTGGCATTCCCATCGCATAAGTGCTTGATCGGATAACGCACCTAGCAGCGTGTTTTTTTACGGATGTGCATGGCACTAAGGCAAAAATGGTATTTAATGCTCGATCGACCATGCAAAGCATATCCGATGGGCATAATACTTTTCCTATACCTCAACCTAGGTGCTATTAAAATTTTGTCAAAGAGGCACACCCATCCGATAAGTACTTGGTCAAATAACATACCTAAGGGCATGTTTTTTTGCGGATGTGCATATCATTAGGGAAAAAATGGTGTATAATGCGTGATCGACCATGCAAATCATATCCGATGGTGACAATACTTTACACGCACCTCAACGTAATTGAAACAAACTTGCGTGCAAAGTGGAGCCCCCATCTGATAAGTACTTATTTGAATAACACACCTATGGCCGTGTTTTTATATGGTTGTGCATGACACTAAGGCAGAAACGGTGTGTTATGCTTGATCGACAATGCAAAGCATATCCGCCGATGAACACAATACTTTGCACACACCTTCAACTAGGTGGAATTGACTTACATGCAAAGTGGCACACCCATCGCATAAGTGCTTGATCAGATAACACACCTAGTAGCGTGTTTTTTACGGATGTGCGTGGCACTACGGCAAAAATGGTATTTAATGCTCGATCAACCATGCAAAGCATATCCGATGGGCACGATACTTTGCACACACCTTCAACTAGGTGGAATTGACTTACATGCAAAGTGGCATTCCCATCGCATAAGTGCTTGATCGGATAACACACCTAGCAGCGTGTTTTTTTACGGATGTGCATGGCACTAAGGCAAAAATGGTATTTAATGCTCGATCGACCATGCAAAGCATATCCGATGGGCATAATACTTTTCCTATACCTCAACCTAGGTGCTATTAAAATTTTGTCAAAGAGGCACACCCATCCGATAAGTACTTGGTCAGATAACATACCTAAGGGCGTGTTTTGTTGCGGATTTGCATACCACTAGGGAAAAAATGGTGTATAATGCGTGATCAACCATGCAAATCATATCCGATGGTGACAATACTTTGCACACACCTCAACCTAGTTGAAACGGACTTGCGTGCAAACTGGAGCCCCCATCTGATAAGTACTAGTTTGAATAACACATCTAGGACTGCGTTTTTTGACGAATGTGCATGACACTAGAACAAAAACGGTGTTTTATGCTTGATCGACAATGCAAAGCATATCCGATGCTCACAATACTTTGCACACACCTTCAACTAGGTAGAATCGACTTACATGCAAAGTGGCACGCCCATCCCATAAGTGCTTGATCGGATAACATACCTAGCAGCGTCTTTTTTGACGGATGTGCATGACACTAGAGTAAAAATAGTATTTAAGGCTCGATCGACTATGCAAAGGATATTCGATGGGCACAAAACTTTTCGTATGCCTCAACCTAGGTGGTATTGAAATTTTCTCAATGAGGCACACCCATCCGATAAGTACTTGGTCAGATAACACACCTAATGGCATGTTTTTTTGCGGATGTGCATATCATTAGGGAAAAAATGGTGTATAATGCGTGATCGACCATGCAAATCATATCCGATGGTGACAATACTTTACACTCACCTCAACATAGTTGAAACAAACTTGCGTGCAAATTGGAGCCCCCATCTGATACGTACTTATTTGAATAACACACCTATGCCCGTGTTTTTATATGGTTGTCCATGACACTAAGGCAGAAACGGTGTGTGATGCTTGATCGACAATGCAAAGCATATCCGATGGGCACGATACTTTGCACACACCTTCAACTAGGTGGAATTGACTTACATGCAAAGTGGCACACCGATCGCATAAGTGCTTGATCAGATAACACACCTAGCAGCGTGTTTTTTTACCGATGTGCATGGCACTAAGGCAAAAATGGAATTTAATGCTCGATTGACCATGCAAAGCATATCCGATGGGCATGATACTTTGCACACACCTTCAACTACGTGAAATTGACTCACATGCAAAGTGGCATTCCCATCGCATAAGTGCTTGATCGGATAACGCACCTAATAGCGTGTTTTTTTAGGGATGTGTATGGCACTAAGGCACAAATGGTATTTAATGCTCGATCGACCATGCAAAGCATATCCGATGGGCATAATACTTTTCCTATACCTCAACCTAGGTGCTATTAAAATTTTGTCAAAGAGGCACATCCATCCGATAAGTACTTGGTCAGATAACATACCTAAGGGCGTGTTTTTTTGCGGATGTGCATACCACTAGGGAAAAAATGGTGTATAATGCGTGATCGACCATGCAAATCATGTCCGATGGTGACAATACTTTGCACACACCTCAACCTAGTTGAAACGGACTTGCGTGCAAACTGGAGCCCCCATACAATAAGTACTAGTTTGAATAACACATCTAGGACTGCGTTTTTTGACAAAAGTGCATGACACTAAGACAAAAGCGGTGTTTTATGCTTGATCGACAATGCAAAGCATATCCGATGGGCACAATACTTTGTACACACCTTCAACTAGGTAGAATCGACTTACATGCAAAGTGGCACGCCCATCCCATAAGAGCTTAATCGGATAACATACCTAGCAGCGTCTTTTTTGACGGATGTGCATGACACTAGAGTAAAAATAGTATTTAATGCTCGATCGACCATGCAAAGGATATCCGATGGGCACAAAACTTTTTGTATGCCTCAACCTAGGTGGTATTGAAATGTTCTCAATGAGGCACACCCATCCGATAAGTACTTGGTCAGATAACACACCTAATGGCATGTTTTTTTGAGGATGTGCATATCATTAGGGAAAAAATGGTGTATAATGCATGATCGACCATGCAAATCATATCTGATGGTGACAATACTTTGCACGCACCTCAACGTAGTTAAAACAGACTTGCGTGCAAAGTGGAGCCCCCATCTGATAAGTACTTATTTGAATACCACACCTATGGCCGTGTTTTTATATGGTTGTGCATGACACTAAGGCAGAAACGGTGTGTTATGCTTGATCAACAATGCAAAGCATATCCGATGGGCACGATACTTTGCACACACCTTCAACTAGGTGGAATATCTACATGCAAAGTGGCATTCCCATCTCATAAGTTCTTGATCGGATAACACACCTAGCAGTGTGTTTTTTTACGGATGTGCATGGCACTAAGGCAAAAATGGTATTTAATGCTCGATCGACCATGCAAAGCATATCCGATGGGCATAATACTTTTCCTATACCTCAACCTAGGTGGTATTAAAATTTTGTCAAAGAGGCACACCCATTCGATAAGTATTTGGTCAGATAACATACCTAAGGGCGTGTTTTTTTGCGGATGTGCATACCACTAGGGAAAAAACGGTGTATAATGCGTGATCGAGCATGCAAATCATATCTGATGGTGACAATACTTTGCACACACCTCAACCTAGTTGAAACAGACTTGCGTGCAAACTAGAGCCCCCATCCGATAAGTACTAGTTTGAAAAAGACCCCTAGGACCGAGTTTTTTCATGGTTGTGTATGACACCAAGGCAAAAACGGTGTTTTATGCTTGATCGACAATGCAAAGCATATCCGATGGGCACAATACTTTGCACACACCTTCAACTGGGTGGAATCGACTTACATGCAAAGTGGCACGCCCATCCCATAAGTGCTTGATCGGATAACATACCTAGCAGCGTGTTTTTTGACGGATGTGCATGACACTAGAGCAAAAATAGTATTTAATGCTCGATCGACCATGCAAAGGATATCCGATGGGCACAAAACTTTTCGTACGCTCAACCTAGGTGGTATTGAAATGTTCTCAATGAGGCACACCCATCCGATAAGTACTTGGTCAGATATAACACACCTAATCGCGTGTTTTTTTACGAATGTGCATATCATTAGGGAAAAAATGGTGTATAATGCGTGATCGACCATGCAAATCATATCCGATGGTGACAATACTTTGCACGTACCTCAACGTAGTTAAAAAGGACTTTTACGCAAAGTGGAGCCCCCATCTGATAAGTACTTATTTAAATAACACACCTATGGCCGTGTTTTTATATGGTTGTGCATGACACTAAGGAAAAAACGGTGTGTTATGCTTGATCGACAATGCAAAGCATATCCGATGGGCACAATACTTTGCACACACCTTCCACTAGGTGTAATTGACTTACATGCAAAGTGGCACGCCCATCGCATAAGTGCTTGATCAGATAACACACCTAGCAGCGTGTTTTTTTACGGATGTGCATGGCACTAAGGCAAAAATGGTATTTAATGCTCGATCAACCATGCAAAGTATATCCGATGGGCACGATACTTTGCACACACGTTTAACTAGGTGGAATTGACTTACATGCAAAGTGGCACACCCATCCCATAAGTGCTTGATTGGATACCATACCTAGAAGCGTGTTTTTTGACGGATGTGCATGACACTAGAGCAAAAATAGTATTTAATGCTCGATCGACCATGCAAAGCATATCCGATGGGCACAATACTTTGCAAGAACCTTCAACTAGATAAAATTGACTTACATGCAAAGTGGCACGCCCATCGCATAAGTGCTTGATCAGATAACACATGCAGCAGTGTGTTTTTTTACGGATGTGCATGGCACTAAGGCAAAAATGGTATTTAATGCTCGATCGACCATGCAAAGCATATCCAATGGGCACAATACTTTGCACACACCTTCAACTAAGTGGAATTGACTTACATGCAAAGTGGCATTCCCATCGCATAAGTGCTTGATCGGATAACACACCTAGCAGCGTGTTTTTTTACGGATGTGCATGGCACTAAGGTTAAAATGGTATTTAATGCTTGATCGACCATGCAAAGCATATCCGATGGGCATAATACTTTTCCTATACCTCAACCTAGGTGTTATGAAAATTTTGTCAAAGAGGCTCACCCATCCGATAAGTACTTGGTCAGATAACATACCTAAGGGGGTGTTTTTTTGCGGATGTGCATACCACTATGGAAAAAACGGTGTATAATGCGTGATCGACCATGCAAATCATATCCGATGGAACAATACGTTGCACACACCTCAAACTAGTTGAAACGGACTTGTGTGCAAACTGGAGCCCCCATCTAATAAGTACTAGATTGAATAACACATCTAGGACTCCGTTTTTTGACGAATGTGCATGCCACTAAGACAAAAACGGTGTTTTATGCTTGATCGACAATGCAAAGCATATCCGATGGGCACAATACTTTGCACACACCTTCAACTAGGTGGAATAAACTTACATGCAAAGTGGCACGCCCATCCCATAAGTGCTTGATCGGATAACATACCTAGCAGCGTGTTTTTTGACGGATGTGCATGACACTAGAGCAAAAATAGTCTTTAATGCTCGATCGACCATGCAAAGGATATCTGATGGGCACAGAACTTTTCGTACACCTCAACCTAGGTGGTATTGAAATGTTCTCAATGAGGCACACCCATCCGATAAGTACATGGTCAGATAACACACCTAATGGCGTGTTTTTTTGCGGATGTGCATATCATTAGGGAAAAAATGGTGTATAATGTGTGATCGACCATGCAAATCATATCCGATGGTGGCAATACTTTGCACGCACCTCAACGTAGTTAAAAGGGACTTGCGTACAAAGTGGAGCCCCCATCTGATAAGTACTTATTTAAATAACACACCTATGGCCGTGTTTTTATATGGTTGTGCATGACACTAAGGCAAAAACGGTGTGTTATGCTTGATCGACCATGCAAAGCATATCTGATGGACAGAATACTTTGCACACACCTTCAAATAGGTGGAATTGACTTACATGCAAAGTGGCACGCCCATCGCATAAGTGCTTGATCACATAACACACCTAGCAGCGTGTTTTTTTACGGATGTGCATGGCACTACGGCAAAAATGGTATTTAATGCTCGATCGATCATGCAAAGCATACCCGATGGGCACAATACTTTGCACACACCTTCAACTAGGTGGAATCAACTTACATGCAAAGTGGCACGCCCATCCCATAAGTTCTTGATCGGATAACATACCTAGCAGCGTGTTTTTTGACGGATGTGCATGACACTAGAGCAAAAATAGTCTTTAATGCTCGATCGACCATGCAAAGGATATCCGATGGGCACAAAACTTTTCATATGCCTCAACCTAGTGGTATTGAAATGTTCTCAATGAGTCACACCCATCCGATAAGTACTTGGTCAGATAACACACCTAATGGCGTGTTTTTTTGCGGATGTGCATATCATTAGGGAAAATATGGTGTATAATGTGTGATCGACCATGCAAATCATATCCGATGGTGACAATACTTTGCACGCACCTCAACGTAGTTAAAAAGGACTTGCGTGCAAAGTGGAGCCCCCATCTGATAAGTACTTATTTAAATAACACACCTATGGCCGTGTTTTTATATGGTTGTGCATGACACTAATGCAAAAACAGTGTGTTATGCTTGATCGACAATGCAAAGCATATCCGATGGGCACAATACTTTGCACACACCTTCAAATAGGTGGAATAGACTTACATGCAAAGCGGCACGCCCATCCCATAAGTTCTTGATCGGATAACATACCTAGTAGCGTGTTTTTTGACGGATGTGCATGACACTAGAGCAAAAATAGTATTTAATGCTCGATCGACCATGCAAATGATATCCGCTGGGCACAAAACTTTTCGTACGTGTCAACCCAGGTGGTATTGAAATGTTCTCAATGAGGCCCACCCATCCGATAAGTACTTGGTCAGATAACACACCTAATGGCGTGTTTCTTTGCGGATGTGCATATCATTAGGGAAAAAATGGTGTATAATGCGTGATCAACCATGCAAATCATATCCGATGGTGACAATACTTTGGACTTGCGTGCAAAGTGGAGCTTCCATATGATAAGTACTTATTTGTATAACACACCTATGGCCGTGTTTTTATATGGTTGTGCATGACACTAAGGCAAAAACGGTGTGTTATGCTTGATCGACAATGCAAAGCATATATGATGGGCACAATACTTTGCAAACACCTTCAAATAGGTGGAATTGACTTACATGCAAAGTGGCATGCCCATCTCATAAGTGCTTGATCAGATAACACACCTAGCAGCGTGTTTTTTTACGGATGTGCATGGAACTAAGGCAAAAATGGTATTTAATGCTCGATCGACCATGCAAAGCATATCCGATGGGCACGATACTTTGCACACACCTTCAACCAGGTGGAATCAACTTACATGCAAAGTGGCACGCCCATCACATAAGTGCTTGATCGGATAACACACCTAGCAGCGTGTTTTTTTATGGATGTGCATGGCACTAAGGCAAAAATGGTATTTAATGCTTGATCCACCATGCAAAGCATATCCGATGGGCACGATACTTTGCACACACCTTAAACTAGGTGGAATAGACTTACATGCAAAGTGGTACGCCCATCCCATAAGTGCTTGATCGGATAACATACCTAGCAGCGTGTTTTTTGACGAATGTGCATGACACTAGTGTAAAAATAGTATTTAATGCTCGATCGACCATGAAAATGATATCCGATGGGCACAAAACTTTTCCTACACCTCAACCTAGGTGGTATTGAAATGTTCTCAATGAGGCACACCCATCCGATAAGTACTTGGTCAGATAACACACCTAATGGAGTGTTTTTTTGCGGATGTGCATATCATTCGGGAAAAAATGGTGTATAATGCATGATCGACCATGCAAATCATATCCAATGGTGACAATACCTTGCACGCACCTCAACGTAGTTGAAACGGACTTGCGTGCAAACTGGAGCCCCCATCTGATAAGTACTTATTTGTATAACACACCTATGGCCGTGCTTTTATATGGTTGTGCATGACACTAAGGCAGAAACGGTGTGTTATGCTTGATCGATAATGCAAAGCATATCCGATGGGCACGATACTTTGCACATACCTTCAACTAGGTGAAATTGACTTACATGCAAAGTGGCACGCCGATCGCATAAGTGCTTGATCAGATAACACACCTAGCAGCGTGTTTTTTTACTGATGTGCATGGCACTAAGGCAAAAATGGAATTTAATGCTCGATCGACCATGCAAAGCATATCCGATGGGCACGATACTTTGCACACACCTTCAACTAGGTGGAATTGACTTACATGAAAAGTGGCATTCCCATCGCATAAGTGCTTGATCGGATAACGCACCTAGCAGCGTGTTTTTTTACGGATGTGCATGGCACTAAGGCAAAAATGGTATTTAATGCTCGATCGACCATGCAAAGCATATCCGATGGGCATAATGCTTTTCCTATACCTCAACCTAGGTGGTATTAAAATTTTCTCAAAGAGGCACACCCATCCGATAAGAACTTGGTCAGATAACATACCTAAGCGCATGTTTTTTTGCGGATGTGCATACCACTAGGGAAAAAACGGTGTTTTATGCTTGATCGACAATGCAAAGCATATCCGATGGGAGCAATACTTTGCACACACCTCAACCTAGTTGAAACGGACTTGCATGCATATTGGAGCCCCCATCCGATAAGTACTAGTTTGAATAACACATCTAGGACTGCGTTTTTTGACGAATGTGCATGACAATAAGACGAAAACGGTGTTTTATGCTTGATCGACAATGCAAAGCATATCCGATGGGCACAATACTTTGCACACACCTTCAACTAGGTGGAATCGACTTACATGCAAAGTGGCACGCCCATCCCATAAGTGCCTGATCGGATAACATACCTAGCAGCGTGTTTTTTGACGGATGTGCATGACACTAGAGCAAAAATAGTATTTAATGCTCGATCGACCATGCAAAGGATATCTGATGGGCACAAAAATTTTTGTACACCTCAACCTAGGTGGTATTGAAATGTGCTCAATGAGGCACACCCATCGGATAAGTACTTGGTTAGATAACACACCTAATGGCGTGTTTTTTTGCGGATGTGCATATCATTAGGGAAAAAATGGTGTATAATGCGTGATCGACCATGCAAATCATATCCGATGGTGACAATACTTTGCACAAACCTCAACCTAGTTGAAACGGACTTGCGTGCAAACTGGAGCCCCCATCCGATAAGTACTAGTTTGAATAACACACCTGGAACCGTGTTTTTTCATGGTTGTGCATGACACTAAGGCAAAAACGGTGTTTTATGCTTGATCGACAATGCAAAGCATATCCGATGGGCACAATACTTTGCACACACCTTCAACCAGGTGGAATTGACTTACATGCAAAGTGGCATTCCCATCGCATAAGTACTTGATCGGATAACACACCTAGCAGCGTGTTTTTTTTACGGATGTGCATGACATGAGCAAAAATAGTATTTAATGCTCGATGGACCATGCAGAGCATATCCGATGGGCACAACACTTTTTGTACACCTCAACCTAGGTGGTATTGAAAGGTTCTCAAAGAGGCACACCCATCCGATAAGTACTTGGTCAGATAACACACCTAAGGGCGTGTTTTTTTGCGGATGTGCATATCACTAGGGAAAAAATGGTGTATAATGCATGATCGACCATGCAAAGCATATCCGATGGCGACAATACTTTGCACACATCTCAACCTAGTTGAAACGAACTTGCGTGAAAAGTGGAGCCCCCATCCAATAAGTACTAGTTTGATTAACACACTTAGGACCGT
This sequence comes from Dipteris shenzhenensis, assembly GCF_047967505.1. Taxonomy (NCBI): domain Eukaryota; kingdom Viridiplantae; phylum Streptophyta; class Polypodiopsida; order Gleicheniales; family Dipteridaceae; genus Dipteris; species Dipteris shenzhenensis. The sequence goes on along the minus strand of NC_141628.1, from coordinate 30,575,020 downwards.
GTTTTTTCATGGTTGTGCATGACACTATGGCAAAAACAGTGTTTTATGCTTGATCGACAATGCAAAGCATATCCAATGGGCACAATACTTTGCACACACCCTCAACTAGGTGGAATTGACTTACATGCAAAGTGGCACACGCATCCCATTAGTGCTTGATTGGATAACATACCTAGTAGGCTCATGTTTTTTTACGGATGTGCATGACACTAGAGCAAAAATAGTATTTAATGCTCGATTGACCATGCAAAGGATAACTTGGCATGTCCATCTGATGAGTACTTGATCAGATAACTTCTCCCACCAATAAATTAAGTACTAATTAAAAATTATAATAAATGAGTAGATTATTAAAAAGAGACTAATATTTATGTAATTGTTGCTACTGCAGCTTGCTTGCGAAGGACTCTCACAAAGGATATGGCTATAGATTTTGTTCCAGGGATGGATGTGATTTTATGTAGCAAAAGAGAAGTAGTTGCATTTGCTACAATCCATGATAGTGATCCCAATTCAATTTGCCACTTTCGAAGACTTGGCGAAGATAAGGTGGCAGTTACTGTATCAAAGATTCTTAGCACACATGTTGAGCTAAAGTATAAATGTGGAGATATGGAAACACTTGGAGATGTTATGCCCTACAATACATCCAACAAATCATTTATAGCATGGGACAAAGATGAGACTTATGCAACAGACATTATCAAGAATACAAAGTGCACCACCTTGGATTTTACTATAGGGGACATTTTACAAATGAGATCATTTGCAAATAAGACTGTAGCAGAAGGTGAAGTATTGGGATTTGAACAAGTGGAGCAATGGTCATTTGCATAGATGAGGATTCTAAAAGTCACTGATGATGGTATGGTTGATAACATAACATCCTTATGTGATCCCTACTATGAGGTAGGCAAGAATATGAGATGGAGCATACAATTTTTAAACATGAGAAAGAGGCACGTGGTTTTCAATGATAAAGACAACGTATACTACAATATCAAAGGACCTAAAAAGCGTGCCCATGTGCCAGGCTCTATCACTTCAAATGTGGATGATTTCAATATACTTAATTATAGAAGTGACATCTTATCTGGAGTGGATGAGTTCATTGGTTCCGAGAAACAAAATGATTTTAGAAGCGAAGCCTTATCTGGGGTGGATGAATTCTTGCACAATAGCGATGTCTTGTCAAGTGTGGATGAGTTCATGCATATTAACAAACCTGGTGTCAATCAAGGCTATGGATTTGTGAAAGCCATGCAAGATGTCCCAATGAGTGATGTTCTCTCAGGAGTGGAAGAGTTTCAAGGTTCTCAATACTCTCGTAGAATATTGAATTCATTGAATGGTCCTAAGAGTATGTTAAAAACGAGGATGAGATCAACAGAGGATTATTCAATATTTAACTTTGATTGTGATATGGACAAGGATGCAACGACCAATCATGGATGCTTGGTTACAAACAAATGTGAGGAGAAGAAGTGCATAAATACAGATAACAACGTGCACGAGGAACGAAAATGATCATACATATGCATGAAGAGAAAGCGAATCCAAGCAGATCCACAAAAGCAACCAAAGAGGAAGAGAGTAATGAAGGAGGAGAACATGTTAAATGCATTGGGATATCTATGTTGCAAGCGAAGATGTATGCGCTTCATTGATCTTGCAGACATCAGGGAATGTAGAGGACACGTGTGGCAAAGAAGAGGAAGTGAAAGAAATGAATACCTTCTCACAAGTCTCTCTTGCTTTCTTCAGAATGGCAATAAAAGGCTAAGTTCAAGACAAAAGGTAAAACCTCTCATAAATGGAAAAAGGATTTGCAATAAGGCATATCGCAATATTACTGGATTATCCCATGGTACATATTGGGATTTAGTCACCAAGGCAAAGGGCGGCAACAAATTTAGCATTCACGGTAATAGAGGAAGGTCCAAATCAAGAATCTCAACTGTCAGGGCAGCAGCAATTTTGCAATACTTCATACATGAAAATGCTTTGCCTCAACCCCATATATCTACCAAACTCCCTAACGGTGACGCGATCACTGAAATGCACCTTCCAATGGCCTTGACAAAGCTCGAAGTATTTGACTCTATTGCAGAAAAGCAAAGGCAAAGAGGGGATGCCGTAGCTTCTTCTCATACTTTGTATACTCTTTGGAAGAAGAACTTTGGATATGTTAAAATCCCAAGGAGGCAAAACATGTCAAAGTGCAATGTCTGTGATGATTTAAAGCGAGCGATTGAGAGTGCAACATGTCCAAATCAAAGGGAATTATACAAAAAAAACCAAAAATCTCATCATGACCTTATTCGACATTCCAGACAAAAACATGCATTTTGGAAGGAGCAAGCTATTTCGCATCCTGATGACTACATATTCCTTATTGTAGATGGCATGGATCAGAATACAACAACATTGCCTCATTTTGTTGCCACTCCACCTAAATTACAAGGAAAGCACTTTCTAAAGACACATCTATGTGGAGTGTTAGTGCATGGAATTAAGTTCTTTGCAGATATATGGATTGATTCCTTGTATCTACATGATAGCAATCAAGTTGTAACATCTATTATGAAGGCAATTCGCAATGTACATGCAGAAAAAGGTCGCTTGCCACCGACTTTGAGAATACAAGCTGATAATTGCTGGTGAGAAAATAAGAATGTACTCATGTTTGCATTCTGCTCCATGCTAGTTGCTCATCGAATCTTCAATGAGGTCGAATGTGGATTTTTGTATGTTGGGCATACACATGAGGATATCGATCAGGTTTTTAGCACAGTCTCAAGGGAGCTTAAATGCAAGGATGTGGAGACAATAGATGACTTGGTAAGAAGATGTGGCAGGCAAGTTGGTGGTCGTAAGGAAAGTACAGTATGTGAGAGGCTCAAAAGAATGTATGATTGGAAAAGCTTCATTCTACATTTCATACAAACGGGTGATGATGCATTGACAGGTCAAACCAATCCACACTACTTTCATTTTTTTTTTAAAGATGAAAAACCCGTAATGCAATTGCAACAGTATTCTCATGATACAAAATGGGAACCTGAAGAACCTTATAGTCTCGTAACTTCAATTCCCAGCAAGGAAAGATATCCAACATGGGCTCCTATACAAGAATTTAATGAGAGGTCTAATTGTGAAATAGATGGATTAAAAGCATTTATTACATACAAAGAGGAAATGCTCCGGAGATATCCTGATTCCAAGCCTACTTGGAGAGAACACACTACCACTGTAATTAACAAGACACGAAATTTAATAAAGGACCTTGAGAGAATGCGAGGCTCAAAGGATGTCAAGGAAGAATGCAATATGTTTTGGCCAAATGTTCATAACGATTTGCGCCCAGCTCCAGTCTTTGAAAATGAATTTGTATCATTACTCCCACGTCCATATTGTGGACCGAAGAAGAGAGAGTTTATGCCACAAGTAGATATAGAGGTCGATTGTTTTGTTGTGGTTCGGCCATCGGATGATGAATATGAGAATGTGAAGTTTTGGGTTGCAAAAGTAGTTGATGTGCAAAGAGATGACCAAGGGAGAGCTACAACATTTACAGCGGTATGGTATGAGCCAAAGGGCAGGAAAGAGAATATGGATAACAACACATTATATACTAATTGTATAATGAAGGAGTGGGTCCCAAATGATGAAGCGGTCTCTCAAGTTTCGACGGAGACAATCATAGTGTCTTGGCATTCAAGGGCAAAGAAATCAAAGAAGCACATGGGATATGAGGTAGAAGGAAAAATAAAAATACCACAACAAACTATTTTGCATATACACGAATTTTTAAGGATGCTCGCCATGGAGGAAGTAGAAGGAGACAGCGCAAATGAAGAATGTCCATGATTAAAGCTTTGTATTGAAGTCCATTGAAGGATTTTATTTGGGTACTAGGCAAGGAGCCAATCCAAGACAATTATAATCAGAGTCATCACCTCCTATGTCAAATGAGAGTCAAAATATGCACTGGATGTCACCCAAGGGTCAAGGCTTGCCAAGACAATAGGGAGTTAATGCAGATGGCACCTGGCAAGGGACTATCACATTGAGCAATAAGACAATGGGGAGTCAATGCACCCAAGGGGCAAGGCTTGGCAAGATAACTTGTGGGAGTTAATGCAGATGGCACCTGTATTTTGCACTGGATGTCACCCAAGGGTCAAGGCTTGGCAAGACAATAGGGGGTTAATGCAGATGGCACCTGGCAAGGGACTATCGCATTGAGCAATAAGACAATGGGGAGTCAATGCACCCAAGGGGCAAGGCTTGGCAAGACAAGTGGGAGTCAAATTATGCAGATGGCACCTGGCAAGGGACTGTCGTGACATTGAGCAATAAGACAATGGGGAGTCAAATTATGCAGATGGCACAAATTGAGGCTCTTTAAGAGCAACAATTTAAATTGTAAACATATGTTCAATCTATATCATTTTGGATATAAAGACTCTAGCTAAGAGCAACGTCTCTCAATGTAATCATATAAAGAAAGCTATAATTGCTATTATACATCTTTGGTTCAATACAAAACTTGGGTCTTATGGCATCATGTCTTCTTTCTATTTATTAAAAGTTTTGCTAAATTTTGTGCATATTGCCGAGTGACAATGTTATTTTCATGAAATATTTAAGTCTCCTTTCATGGATTTATAAATTTATCACGTCAACAAAAAACGTCAAGGAAAAATATTAAAAATAATTAAATTAACAAATAACTTAGATATAGCTAGAATTTCTAATATAGGATTATTTCAAATTCTTGCATGTTGGTGCAAAAGTATAGATTGAAAAAACAATATTTTTATGTGAATATGATAGTGCCACAAAGTGAACTTTTGATTTGGGAAGGAAAAACGTCAAGGAAAAATATTAAAAATAATTAAATTAACAAATAACTTAGATATGGCTAGAATTTCTAATATAGGATTATTTCAAATTCTTGCATGTTGGTGCAAAAGTATAGATTGAAAAAATAATATTTTTATGTGAATATGATAGTGCCACAAAGTGAACTTTTGATTTGGGAAGAATATTTTCAGAAAGTAAAATTTTGATTTGGGAAGGATATTTTCATAAAGTAAAGTTTTCATTTGGGAAGGATTTTTGGGCTTCATCCAAAAACAACACAAAAAGTCCAAAATTAATGAAATAGGTGTTCTTGATCATCCATGCTCACATCCACCACTTTTGCAACCCTTAACATTTTCATTTTCATCATCCGATGGTTGAAATGTGATAAAACAATAGACTTTTATATTTATTTGTGGCATGAACTCTCTCTTCTTTAGTCAACAATATGGATGTGGGAGTAGTGATTTGGATTCATTTCCAAAGGCTTGGTAAGTCATTACCAACATTTGGCCAAAACAAAGTGCATTCTTCCACAACATCCTCTTCTCGCATTTTCTCAAGGTTCTTTATCAACTTGTAGGTCTTGTTAATTACAATAGGAGTGTGTTCTTTCCAAGAAGGCTTCTAATCCAAAAAGCTCTGAAGCATTTCCGCTTTGTATGTAATAAAAGCTTTTAAGCCTTCAATTTCACACTTGGATTTTGTAGTGAATTCTTTTATAGGACCCCATTTTAAGATACATTTATTTGCTTGGAACTAAAGTAAAGAGACTATAAGGTTCTTCAATTTCCATGTTGTATCATGAGAATATTGTTGCCACTGCGTCACTGGATTTTCATCCTTTAAGAAAAGCAAAAGTAGTATGGATTGCTATGACTATTAGGGCATCACCACCTGTTTGAATTAAAGGTAGAATAAATCTCTTCCTATCATACATTCTTTCAAACCTAGAGCATCTTGTACCTTCATTATGGCACCAACTTGCCTCCCACATCTTCTTATCAAGTCATCCATTGTCTACATGTCCTGATATGGTAGCTCTCTTGAGAGTGTGCAAAAAACCTAATCGTTGATATCCTCATGTGTATGGCCAACTTATATCCTATGTATGACAGAATGTGTACTCTTGAGTAGACAATTAGCTTTGGTAAAAATGCAAACAAGAGTACATTCTTATTCTCTCATCCGCAATTGTCTGCTTGTATTCTCAAAATTGCTGGTAGGTGACCTTTTTCTACATGTACACTGTGAATTGCCTTTTAAATGGATGTTACAGCTTGATTGCTATCATGTAGATGCAAGGAATCAATCCATATGTTTGCAAAAAGCTTAAATCCATGCACTAACACTCCACATAAATGTGTCTACAAAAAGTATTTTAGCTTAGGTGGAGTGTTAAGAACAAATCAATGAACCTTTGTTGTATTCTAATCCATACCATCCATGATAAGGCACATGTCCTCATGGGGATGAGAAATAGCTTGTTCCTTCCAAAATGTGTATTTTTGTCTAGAATGCCGAACAAGTCCATGATGAAATGTTTGCCAAAGTTTACCATGATTCCAAGTAGCTTGCAATTTTCCTTTGGCTAAAGAGGGTATGATGGGCTGCTAGAGCATCTTGATAGATTCTATATAGGGGATTGGGCTTTACACTTTACTATGAGGCCATCCCATTGGCATTCTAGAAAGTACCACAATGTTAGACCGCTCACGAGTAGTTCTTCATGTGGATAGTCCTGCCTTGGATTCCCCCAAAAGGGGCTCCACATACTAGATGGTCTCTTACAAAAGGAGGACCTCCAGTAGGCGATGGGAAGAGATCTAGAGTCAACTCATGGAACAACCAATCAAGGGGTGGGAAACCTGGGTGTTTGAGAGCTCACTGTAGGTGGAGTCAACGGAGATGGATGAGGAGAGAGAGTTGGATCTAGAGCACCTGGAGTGGCAGAGGGTCAAGAGTGTGGGATCCTTGCATAGGACTTGGTACATAAATCCCTCCATAGTCTTATGGACCTTGGAGGGAGAAATGTTACACCTTTGGATCTGGGAGGCAGGACCCTTATGTGACATTCTATGGGATCCATGGGAGTGGTTTTAGCCTTCCCACATCGGACATGCAGAATTGGTGGAGTTCTTCCTCGTACTCTAACTACATTGGATGTCATCTTTAGCTTGAGGAAACAGCATGGTCCCCCATGAGAGAGTGCCATTGGCTAGAGCAAGATGCCCCGAGAGAGGTCATCGGACCCATTTCGCCCTGCCTTTGGAGGAGTTTGTGCCTACGGATAAATGGAAGATGCATTGGTTGTGTAGATAGTGTTTTTGAGATGATTTTTCATTGTCTATGTAGTATAGCAGATAAGACTAGCATCATTCAAGATCATTGCTAGCACTCAAAGGATGAGCAAGGATTTCACGTGAGGAATGGTGGCTTGGCTCACTAAGGGAGGCTATGCCTTTGTGATTGACCCTGTCTCACCAACTTACAAGCTACGTGGTCAGCAAGTTTCTTGGATTGAGATTGATGATGTAATTCCACCCTCCCATTCACATCCACAACCCCTCCCAGAGGATGGTGTCTGGGAGACTATTTTTAGCATAACTGCTTGGAACATATGGGTAGCTTGATGTAGCCGGGTAATGGAAGGCCAGATGGTTCCTCCAAAAGCTACCCTTGTAGCCATTCATAAGGATATCAAATTCACCTAACACCATATGGGAGCACAATACTTCAAGATCAAGAGCAACTGTTGAGAGACGAGAGCACTTTTGCTTCCACAAGGGGTATTTGCTAGGCATATAGACCATCATCATGGTTGCTATCTCCTGTTTTGTAATATCTATAGGCGTTGAACCATGAGATCCAAAAATGGGTGTTGTTGTAGCTGGAAACCTGTTTCTTTTCTTTGTTTTCATTGTCATCTTCTTTTGGAAGCTAGTTGTCTCCCCGTTGTATTGTTTTTTTCAAGCATTAATAGAATTTGCCATTTTACCATTGTAGCTCGGATTTGGGAGCTCTTTCTTTTGTTTTGAAGCTACAATTGAGTTCTAAAACTCTCTAGAAGAGGTTGCAGCTCAAATTTGCAGAATGGGAGATCAAAAATGTAGAACACAATAGGCAACTATTTCTTGTTGTCATTGAGAGAGGTGTCAAAAAGATGTTGTTTTATAGAAGTAGAGGAAATTTGTGAGTGTCTTAGGTTTGTGAGAAGGATGGTTCTCTTACATTTCACTATACCAAAGTGTTCTTGTATATGAGAGCCTCTTTTGATGGTTTTTCTTGTTTGAAGAAGCAGTGTGGGTTGTAAGAGTCATTTTGCTACAAGGAATGTTGATGAAATATATGAGTTGCTGACTTTTTCCTAGTTTTGGCCTGTGTTTGTGTATTAGAGGCCTAACTTTGAGGGCACCTATGGTCCATTGGTTTCTCTTACCAACATTATTACATAGAATATCCAAATGGGTCTTCCTTCAATTTTATAGAAACTATTGTATGATGAGATGCTAGAGATCCGAATGGGTCAAAAGATTGCTAGTGCAGGATTTCAAGACACGGTAGATTGATCCTTGTGAGATGTTAGATGCCCATTTTTACCGTAGCATTGGGGCTCATCAATATGGGGATCATGTACTAGTTTTGTCTTGAGAGGGGGATTTACAGATCTGATGTATAGGTGACCATGTAGGGAAGCAAACCTTGCACTGACGGTGATATCAGCTGGATTGTTGTACCCATTGTACCAAATGGCTTATTGTACTAGCACCAGACTAGAGTTGTATATCTAGCACCTATGGCCTGGGAAAAATAGTACCAAGATTTTAGAGATCATGCTGAGAAGGTTCATGTCGAGAGGGGTCTCTTTTTTCTCAGGGGCGTTACTCATCATATGTAACCCTATCACGTGAGTTCAACAGAAGGATATTTTTTTATTTCTAAAATTTACAAAAATAAATATACATAAGGGACTATTTAAAATAGTTTTGGGAAAATTTTACAGATTTGTATAGAAAAGGGGTACATTTTATTAATGAAAAATTTACAGATAAGGGATTTTAAAAATAGGCCTTGAATGCACGTGGTATAGAGGGTTTATACATAGTGACCCCCCTGAGTCTTTTTGTAATACCTATGGTGGTCTTCAACAACACATCATGTGACACATCACATGGCGAACCCTCTAGTTGTTCTTGTGGCACACATGACTCCCTAGCAATCATGTTCCATCCAAGAGCTAGGAGGAAGTGTTAGAGGTCATCATCTCCTAATTTCATAGTGTAGAGAGAGAGGGCCTTGCTTGTGTGTGTGTCAGCACCGTTAAAGGTTAGGGTAGGTTTGAGAGAGGCCTTTGTTAACACCTATTTCATTAATTTTGGACTCTTGCACTGTCCAAATTCATTTTGTGAGATAATTTTGGATAAAACATTTCAAAAAAAGAGGCTCTTATAAAACAAAACATTGAGTCAAAAAGGAAGATTTTAAAAAATCAAATTAGAAAAAATGACGTGAGATGTTATTAAAACTAGAGTACATTAAAAATAGAGTACATCACATTGTTAAAAGAGACAAAAAGTAAGATTTTAAAAAATAAAATTAGAAAAAATGGCGTGACATGTTATGAAAACTAGAGTACATTTCAAAAAGAGCACATCACATTTGTAAAGAAGTAGATCATATTACTCAAAGCCATATGGTGTCAAAAAACACCTTAATACAGTCTCTCTTAACATCATCTTAACATCACATTTGTACAAGAAGTAGATCATATTACTCAAAGCCATATGGTGTCAAAAAACACCTTAATACAGTCTCTCTTATCTAAGTCTAGAAGATCTCATCATTGGTCTCTCTTATCTTCTCAACAACCCAATCTTTCACTGCCTCCACAGCTGTATCCTCAACATAATTACATGGAAGAAGAAATTTAAGCAATCACAAATTGTTTCTTTATAATTTCTCTAAGAGGCTCTTATTGTTCTCTCAGCATCCGCATCAAATCGCCCATGACGAGAGCTGCGATAACGCAGGTTACTTAAGAAGTCTAATAGATCTTGTCGTGCTTTTATCATACGTCTTAAAAGTCTTTCACTCTCTACTATCTTGAGAGTCTCCTCCCTCTCTGCGTGCCTCTGTGCAGCAAATTCCTCTCTCTCCATGTGTGTCAAAGGAGAACCTTGTCGAATTCTGGCCTCTCTCTGTGCTCCTTGGTCAGCAATCCATTCTTTGAGATTGTTAATTCCGAACTCCACGTCTTCGACAATGCCAAGGACATCCATGGGTGGGGAGATGATAAAGAAAGGGAGATGGACTACGATGCAAGAAAGAAGAGAGTGTCTGCGGAAGGACTACGATGGAAGAATACAAGTTAATGAGAAGCACTAGGATGGATGAAAGAAGACAGTGTTTGTGGAAGAACTAGGATAGAAGAATACTTGGTTATCAGGATGGATGAAAGAAGACTCTGAGAGTGTTTGCAGAAGGACTAGGATAGAAGAATACAAGTTACTCAGAAGGACTAGGATGTAAGAAATAAGAGAGTGTTTGTGGAAGGACTAGGATGGAAGAATACAAGTGCACTAAGGCACGATGTGTTCACTATGATAAGGATAAGGGTTGGAATAAAGTGAGAGGCACAATGTGTTCACTATGATAAGGATAAGGGTTAAAATAAAGCGAGTGGAGATTGAATGCTCTACTTTAAGTGAGTGGAGATGATAAGGATAAGGGTTGGAATAAAGTGAGAGAAGCATTGCGAATGCTCTACTTTAAGTGAGTGGAGACTGTCCAATTGAATAAAATTCTCATCACACAAGGATTTATTTCCAAATAATCACATCATCACATATTCATATCATAAAATTGTGTGCATGAAGAAATATATTACAAATATTACATCATCACATATTCATATCAAAATTCTCATCACACAAGGATTTATTTCCAAATAATCACATCATCACACATTCATATCATAAAATTGTGTGCATGAAGAAATATATTACAAATATTACATCATCACATATTCATATCAAAATTCTCATCACACAGGGATTTATTTCCAAATAATCACATCATCACACATTCATATCATAAAATTGTGTGCATGAAGAAATATATTACAAATATTACATCATCACATATTCATATCAAAATTCTCATCACACAAGGATTTATTTCCAAATAATCACATCATCACACATTCATATCATAAAATTGTGTACATGAAGAAATATATTACAAATATTACATCATCACATATTCATATCAAAATTTTCATCACACAAGGATTTATTTCCAAATAATCACATCATCACACATTCATATCATAACATTGTGTGCATGAAGAAATATATTACAAATATTACATCATCACATATTCATATCAAAATTCTCATCACACAAGGATTTATTTCCAAATAATCACATCATCACACATTCATATCATAAAATTGTGTGCATAAAGAAATTATATAAATATCATCAGATTATGCCACTTAAGTAATAAGTCACAAATTGGTGTATAATCAACAAAAACTACAAACACAACATCACACATGCATCACAACTCTTGTGATGCTTCTATTGGAGACTGTGGCAACTCTTCTGATGCTTCCAATGGAGGCTGTGGTGCTGTAGATGTACACTCGGTCTCTACTTCTTCTGTAGTATGTAGTGCTTTCGGAGTAGACTCAGTATCCTCTTCCTTAAATGCAAGTGGAGGCGGTGGCAACTCTTCTGATGCTTCCAGTGGAGGCTGTGGTGCTGTAGGTGTACACTGGGTCTCTACTTCTTCTGTAGTGTGCAGTGCTTTCATAGTAGACTCAGTCTCCTCTTCCTTAAAGGGAAGCTCTGATATTGCTTCAGTTGTACGTTGTATTCTAATGGCAGCAATTAGGTCTCGAATGATTTCAGCCCTAAACAATTGTATATCCTCCTCTGAATATTTGAGCTCCAAAGAGTCTTCTGATGAGATCTGTGGCTTAAGTGAGAAAATTTCTTTGAAAATCAACATGCAGTTGTAGGCAACTCTCCACCCACAACTATGCCCATCTTCCTACTCTACTACTAAACGCTTTTAGAAGTCTACCGAGTCTTTGTACTGTCCTGTTTCTCTGATAGTAGATACCAAATTCTCAATTGACCTGCTCATCGTGACATATTAAAAAAACTTAGTGTGTCTATCACATAAGGTACATAATATAGAAGTAACAACAGATTAATAGAATACTTACGTTTGCATTGAGCCATGAAAGCCTGCAATTGAGTTAACAAACCAACAATAGTTGTCTTCAAGGTCCCAAACCACTAGACTCCAATGTTCCCTACACGAATAATTAAGAACCATTATTATTTAACACAATGTTGCCAGTATAAGATGAAAATAAAGGTTGCCATGATACTTACATCTCATGATATGCCATAAATAGGACTCGCACGCCATGTAAATGTAAAGGCTGTAACAATTTACAAACATCGGCTATTGTCTTTCTGCTATCGCTAAGTATAGGAGAAAGGAGGGAATCCAACATGTATACACACGATTTTGTACGACTCTACCAAATCATAAGATAACTATACTGCACCAACAAATAAATGAATATTAGCTTATTAGATTTAATCAAAATATTGAATTATCAAGTAGAGAAAAAGTTTGTATCAAACCTGAGAATGGCCATCATAACGTTGTTATTGACCTCATTTGAAGCTCTAGAGAGAATTGAAATCTCCTCTCCCCCAAATTCAAGATACTGAGGTCTATGCTGAATCATAACCCTAACATTAAAAGAGCTTCCCAATTCTTCTAATGAAGCCATGTTTGTGGAGTTGAGGTCTTCTATCCTCTTTGACTGTTTGATGGCATTCCTTTCGCAATCAATGATTGCTCGAATGGTACATGTTATAAATGCATAGAGATGCAAATTTGTATATGTTGACAGTGTGGTGTCATTTTGTATCTCAAAAATTTGACCAAGTACCAAAAAGCAATTGTAGCCCACCCTCCATCCACAATTATAGATGTGGCTATTCTCTTGATGTGATACCTGACATGTTATATACTCTATTTTTTGTGCCAAGTCACATTGCCGCATTACTATGTCGATAGCACCTACTAACTTTCGAGCTGATCTGCACATCAAAACATATAACAACAGTGAATATGCGCATTGCATATCAATCATGATATGCCAGGGTGACCGTTGTGCATTTATGTCGCCGACTTGTTAGCTACAGATGCGGTTGGTACACTGCCCACGAATAATAGCTGGATGACAGCTATCCTTATCTACTCTAGTTTGTGGCTCAGTTAGTATGCCACCTTAGTTAGTTGAGTTTGGTTTGAGACCCACATATAGGGTTCTTCTATTTCTTTATACTAGAGTTCTTTTGGCTTTCACAACTAAGAAGAGGAAAACTGTTTTCAGCCTCCACCTGTGTGTGTATTCCCCCATTGTGCATGTGAGAAAGCCGCAAGTGAGACTCCTTCCCTCTCTCCCACTATCTTCACATGGTATCAGAGCCTTGTTCGTGGTAAGGAGCTCAAGAAAGCAAACCAAGCTCGCGGTGTCCTGGTAAGAGGACCAGTGTTGCTTTCCTATTTCGAGTTTGGGAGCAAATCTCTGCAGGTAGCACAGCTAGAAGTGTAAGAGTGCACTGTCTCAGATTGAGATGCCCTTCGTGGTGTGGCGAGAGGGCAGTATATGCTGTGGGATAGGTCGAAGCCCTTGGTGACTTTATTTTTCTGATTTGAGGCCATTTCGGGGCCCGTTTTGAAGGCGGAAGTTCTTCGCAGACACTCAAAAAAAGGCCCTGTTTTTGCTGTGCGACCACTGCTCAGTTGGTCGGTGAAAAGTTGCCATAGAAATTGCATCGTATGCCTGTGTGCAGAGATATTGGGAGTTGCAGAATCATGCTTGTTGCCTGTTGATGCAAAATCGTCACTAGGAAGTGACTGTGTGGTCAAATACCACTTTCGTCAGTTTTGCAGATCTGCCCGTGTGAGGCAAAAGCTGTGTTTTTCACAGTGACAGAAAATTTTGCAGTGTTTTGTAACGGCGTCTGATTCTCTTTCACAGATTGTCACAGAAAAGCTTGATAAGAACAACTTCCAGGCATGGAAGTTTAGAATGACGAATTTCCTTATGGGAAAAGGCTATTGGGAGTTCATTACAGGAAATGAAGAAGAACCAGTTCTTCCTAATGTTCCCAATCAACAGGAAATGCAGGCATTTAAAGGATGGCATGAGAGAGCCAGAAAAGTTATGTACTGGCTATCTATCAGTATTTCGGATTCTATGATTGTGCATATTCAGGATGCAAGTACGCCAAAGGAGGCATGGGATACTTTGGCAAAAATGTACAGCACAAATACGCAAGCTAGGAAAATGCAGCTCAAACAGTAGTTGCACAATGTGCAGAGAGAAAATTTGAGCATAAATGACTACCACATGAAGGTGAAGAAAATTGCAGATGCACTTGCTTCCATTGGGTCGCCAGTGGAAGATGATGATCTAGTTTCTATGACCTTGAATGGTCTAGGAAAGGATTATGCACAGTTTCGGACATCCATTGCCGTCCGTGAAAAATATCCTGATTTTGAAGAGTTGTTTGCTCTTCTAATTTCTAAAGAGCAGAGAAATGGGGGTGCATCTTCTTCAAGAGGAACTTCAAAAGAAACTGTCTTCTACTCAAATGCTGGAAGAGGTAGAGACAGAGGTAGAGGAGGCCGATCTGCAGGCCGTGGTAGAAATCAAAATATGTAGCAAACTCAAGAAAACCAGTCCTATGGAGGAGGACGTGGTAACTCTAGAGGCAGGGGGAGCCAAAGGGGCCGTGGTGGATGGCAGAGAGGCCAAAATGCAAACAACAATGTTGAATGCTACTACTGTGGTAAAATGGGTCATATGGCTAAGGACTGCTACAAAAAGCAGAATGACATTATGAATGGAAAATTGCAGCAAGGTAATTATGCATCTTCTAGTAGACAGGCTGATGACAGAAATGAGCATCTATTTATGGTGCAGCACATGACCAATTCTGTGACAAGTGCAAAAGAACGAAATGATGTGTGGTATGTTGACTCAGGTGCATCAAACCACATGACAGGTCGAAGTGTAGTCTATACTTACTCTAACACATTGCCATGGACGGATGTCATTCAGTTGGCAAAGAAGCACTTCTTTGCAAGGATGTCCATGACTACCAGACTCCAATGTGAGCTGCATCATCAATAAAGAATAATTACTGTGTTTGAGACAATTCTAGCAATGCAATAGAAAAAACAAGTAGGGTTTGATGCTTACTTCTCATAATATGCTGTAAAAATAACTCGTGCGTCATTCATAGGAACGTGCTTCAACCACTTGCAAACATTCTCTATGGTTTCTTCTTTGTTGCTAAGCACTTCCGAAATACGAGGATCGAGCATATATGAAACTCTTTGTATATTTTGTGGAAAATTTGCTATAACATTACTATATAAAAAAAAAAGTATTAGCTTCTTGGGTTTAATCAAAATAAGCAAAGTATAAAGCCAAGGAAAAGGCTGCATCAAACTTGAGGATGGTTGTAATGACTTTGACATTAACCTCATTCTTAGGATTCAAGAGGATTGAAATCTCTTCTTCACCAAATTCAAAAAAATGAGGTTGTTGTCGAATTAACAACATAGTAGTGAATGAACTTCCAATCTGCTCCAATAGATTCATATTTTCATGACTCATCTTATTGAGGGAGTAGTCTACATCGTATTCTTCTTCATTTGCTATGTCCTCCACATCCTCCTTCTGCCATAAAAATATAAAAAAGTTATGCGATGTACACATCCCAAATAAAGGCTTAAACAAGCAGATAAGGTTTCATACATGCTTTCATTAGAGTGAGTCTCTCCTCTGCTTGGAGCAAAAATTTAAAAAGGTTTCATACATGCTTTCATTAGAGAGTGTCTCTCCTCCTCTTGGATGAAAATTTTAAAAAGTTATGAGATTTACACATCCCAAATAAAAATAATGGTTTAAATATTCATAGAAGTATAAAGATAGCATGCTTTCATTAGACAAGTTATGAGATTTACACATCCTAAATAAAAATAATGGTTTAAATAATTATAAAAGTATAAAGATAGCATGCTTTCATTAGACTCAGTCTCTTCTCCTCTTGGAAGAAAATATAAAAAAGTTATGAGATTTACACATCCCCCCCCCCCCAATTAAAGGCTGGAACAAGCATACAAGTATAAAGATAAGGTTTTATACATGCTGCAATGTAGTCATATTTTCAGGTTGTTTCCCAATGGTAGTAATTAGATGCTGAATACTCTCAGCCCGAAATGCTAGCAGATCAGCTTCTGTATATGATTCCATTTTGACTGGTAACTCCAAATCAAAAATCTCTCTAAGAAACAACATGCAATTGTAGGCAACTCTCCACCCACAGCTGTGTCCATCTTTTTGCTCCACTGGCAGACGTCTTTTGAATTCTACTTGATCTTGTTGCTCTGTGGTTGTTCTGATAGCAGATACTAGCCGATATGCAGCATTGTCCAGCATGACATATGAAATATATTAATGTCATGATCATAAGATACAAAATAAGAAAGTATAAAAAATATTAAGAGAATAATTACCTTGGGGAGTTGGCATGATAGCCTTCTATTGAATTCACAAACCATAAATGGTTGAGTTCAAGGTCCCAGAAGATCAGACTCCAATGTGAGCTACACGACCAAAATAAAAATGATTATTGTTTTACACAAACTTGCCAAAGAAATAGTAAAAATAAGGTTAGAGTTGATACTTACGCCTCATGATAAGGCATTAAGATGACTCGCACCCCATCTAAATTCAAAGGGCTTAACCCTGCAGGTACAAACATCTTCTATAGTCTTTTGAGGAGAGCTAAGAATAGAAGAAAGCAGAGCATCGAGCATGTAGACACGATGCTGCACTGTACTAGGAAGCTGAGAAATAGCTACACTGCACCAAGAAATAAACAAACATTAGCTCATAGAATTGATTTGCATTCTGCACTAGGAAACTGATATATAACTGCACTGTGAATAAATAAACAAATGTTAGCTCATTGAAGTAGCAACAAATAAATAAACGTTACCTGAGAATGGCCAAGATAACATTGTCATTAACCTCTTTTAAAGGATTGGAGAGGATTGAAACCTCCTCTCTACCAAAGCTTAAATACTGAGGTTCTCGTTTCAAAACGATCCTAACTTCAAATGAGCTCTCCATTTTATCCAATGCAGCTAAATTTGATTTTTCAATCAAAATTAGAGGTGGTTGCATTGTTGAAGTAGAAGGGAGTGCCTCCGTATTGACTTCATCCATTTCTTCTCCCTCTATTGCCTGTAAACAAATATGAGAGATTAGATTCATTATCTTTAAATTTAAATCTTATTTAAAAAATTGTATTTAGTTGAGAAATAGAGAGTTCATACCGCTAAGTATTGTCGTAGTGGCCTTTTTTCATAACCTTGCGAGCCATAATTATCAAAGAAGGCATCATGATGTTTGTCTTCATCCACCAACGTCTCTGTGAACAGGTCATGTAAGTCCATCTTTTCATCATCATCAACTGGGACATTATGATCTTCAAGGTAATCATCCATGTCATCGGTGTCCTTGTGGTCTATCTCTTTTTCATAGCCTGTGGTTGAAGAAGGAAATAAGCCATGAAATGCTTATTTTCAATAATATTTGTGGAGTTGCCTTTTCTTAGGAGATCCTCAAATAAATATCCCATCCTGCACAAGGTGACCTCCCAACCTGCCGGCAGCAAATTCTCCATCATGGTAAGCAAGAGACTCCCACTTTTTGCAGGACTTCCATAGTTGTTTTTTTGATAATGTATGGACCTGGGAATATCTTGCTCTTCTAGCATCAATCTCAAATTATTTGAATTTCCTCTTATGTTCTTTTGTAAGGAGTGATCAGGGCTGGGACTCCGCATACACAGAAAGAATGATTCAAGAGTTTGAATCACTATGCCACATTCTCTCTTGCCTCTCTTTGCTGCATAAACACCACTATAGATCTTCAAATCTGATGAATATGCTCGCTCTAGAGTAACCTACATGGCTTCTTTGTCTTTTTTATCAACAAAAATGACAATGTTGCAAATCACCACTTTGCTAATGGTGGTATATACTATTCTATCAATGAAGTTATGGATATCATCGCTAGAAACTTCATTGATAAAGAATAGTTGTGGCTTATCCCATGCTGACTCATTCTTGAAGAAGTCATCTTCTGAGACTCCCCTAAAGTTGACAAGCTTTCTAGACTCTGCCGTAACCTCTACATTGAATTGAAAGCTTTGGTGCATATCTGTCGGCATCCTTATCTCGCTGATTAATCTTTCCACATATGCAACCACCTGTTGTGGGATCTCTTTTCTCATATAAGAGGTTACTATTTCCGACCCATCTTCATCCTTTTTAATCCACCCGTTTGCCCATAGCTTTACCTTGGGTGTTGACAAAGAAGCTATATGCTTCACCACATTATAGTCAATGTTACAATGAGTAAGTGGAATTTGTTTCTCTGACAGCAAATACTTGATGGCACTATGCACTGCATCACGCCTCACCTGTACATTGATGCATTCTTTCATGTAGTGGTCTTTGTCTTTTTTTCCAAAAAACCATTCTTTCTTTAAAATTTTTTGTGCTGCCATGGATGCATACTTATCAGGTAAGTACTTCACAGGCCTCCACATCCTTGCCGTCAACTCCTTCTTATCCATTACCTTTGACTTGCCGGAGATAAACAAAGGAGCTTCATAGGTCAGCTGTCCACGCTCACAAGCAATGCACGTTTCAAGCATCTCATTGAACACTTCAATAGGATGAAATATGATAGAAGTGTAGTCGGCATATCTGTCCCTCACCACCTTGAGGCTTGTCATACTTTCTTCTCGCTCTTGAGTTCCCCTAGGCACAACTGCACTCAAAGAAGTATAAAAGTTTGTGAGTCTGTCGGCGTATGCTTTTGTGACCTTTCGCTTCAAATCAGGATTTGGAGAACCAAATGTTGTCCATATAACCCTTTCCTTCTATAAGACCTCTGATGTTGAGGATATCTTACGCTTTCCATGGACATAATGATTAAGTCTTTCGGACTCAATCAAATACTTGATCTCATGCTTGAATATACAAATTGTTGCAGGATAATAATGGAATGAGCTTATCTTTACAAATTGTTCTGGAGTGAGTCTTTTGCCCTCCTTTGCTTCCCTTGCGATCTGATTACAAGCATAAGCCCAATGTTGACCATCAATGGGCTGGAATCTGCAATGAAGGAGAAATTCCTTCTTTACTTCCTTTAGCATATTCTCACCTTGTGCCTCTTCGCCTTGTTCATGTGGAATATTTTTAAGAGTGTCTTTAAAGAATTGACTGAAGGTTTCCTCAAAATGTGTAGGCCCTGTAAATGTTATTTGATCTAGAAAACTATTTTTGGTTGGACAAAACATTATTGGGCGCAAGACCATATTGCTTGCCACAGGTTTCTTACCATCTCTCAAAGCCTCGTATATTTGCATTGCATAGGATATATCAAGGCTTCGGCTATTAGTAAAGAGAGCTGCAGCTTCCACATCTTTGGCATTCACAAACCACGTCCTTTGACCCCAGATCTATCCCACATCATCATCTGTAACTGCTTCATTAAGACGCAGATTCAGATTTTTGATTGATGTGAGTTCATCCTGATCATCTTCAGCCTTGGATTCTGAGTCTTCTTCATCTTTCTCTTTTTTTGACCGTCTTTCATCCACATTATCTTTCTCTACAGTGGGACAATGTCTTTTTTTACTGCTTGGAACCGTGGCTCTTGCAGTACTAGCCTTTTGCATTTCACGTCGTGGTTTGCTAGCAAGAGCTTCTAGCATAACTGCAGTGGATCGACCTTGATCTTCTTCAATTTTTGCTAATTCCCGTGCACTCAAGGCTTGTTTTTCATCATCCTTAGTTACATCCACCATTTCTGGCTCTAGAAGTTTGCGCTCATGTTCTACAGGTTTGTGACAGTGTGCCTGTTCTTCTTGTCCCTGCATCGAAGTCTGAGCTTTTTTATCTCCTTCATGTGAAGATCCTTGAATATGAGGAGCATATTCTGCATCCTGAAAGTATTCAAACATTATCTTTGCATGCATCCTTTTTGCCACCACACTAGGAAATTGCTCCCAAGTATATGAAAGAGTCTCCAATGCCCTTTCCAGCTCTAGAAACTTTGATGGTTGAGGAGGAGGCATCACAAAGGTCTTTGCGTCTCTCCTTGACACAATAAAATGCATACCGCCAACTTCAGGATCTGAACTCTTTGTTAAAATATCCACAAAGGTGTCTTTTTGCTGTATTATTATGCCTACTACAAGGCTTGAAGTCATATCTTTTTTGAAGAAAGTAGCATCCCATGGATCTTCAACACCATTGAACTCCCTTTTTGACATAAGTAGAAAGAGTCTCTTTTCCTTTTGATGAAGAAACCAAGCTCTTCTGCCCATGTGATATCGAGTCCACCTACCAAAGCCATTGGAGCTATATTCCTTTCCTTTGAAATTCAAAGTGACATCAGAAACCCATTCTCTGATCTCAGAGTCATTTAGGATAGCCATCACATTAGCTAATTGCTCCATAATCCTACAAGAAAAGATAATGAAGAATTTAGATACATACAAGTAAAGTACAATATACAACCCTTGATACAATAAATGTGGGAAATAGCCCAAAAGGCTTTACAAGGCTTCATATGGCAATAAATGTGGGAAATAGCCTAAAAGGCTTTACAAGGCTTAAATATTTGTACACGTGATGACATGTAATCTGTCCATCCATTGATATCTGTGCACTGATACCCAACTGATGCAATCTATCCACTAAAAACTGTTCCACTGATATCCACTTATGCAGCCCACATGATATCCACTTATGCATCCCACTGATACTCGTTAATTAGTGAATGGTTAGGATGGTCGGGTTTATTACAAGGCGCTTCATATGACAATAAATGTAAAAAATAGCATAGAACGCTTTACAAGGGTTTTTATGACAATAAAGGAGCTTAAATATTTATAAAAATGCAATAAAAATAACCAATAATCATCAAGCTCCAATATGTCCCCTGACATGTAATCTGTCCACTGATATATGTAATCTGTCCACTGATATCTGCTCATGCAATCTGCCCACTAATAAACTTCTTGGTAAATGGTAAAAGGTCTTATTTAATAGCATGTTATGAGTGTTAAACCGCATGTGAGCGAAGGGACTGACAACGATTAGGAACTAGTTAGAAAAATTTGAGCATGGCTTCGATTGGAAACTTGGAGAATTGTCTCTCCTCTAAGGCAATCTAATCTATGCTAAACTATGCTAAACCAACCGTCGAAGCAAAAAAAAGCAATAAATAATTTCTTTTTCTGTGTTCATTTTAATGTGCTGGGGTTTAAAAGGCTTAAATATGCAAAAGAAGGGGTTGTGATGTAGAGGCTAAACCTGCATGTGATATAAATGAAGAACAAGTATCTAAAGAAAAGTTAACATTTTTCAATTTAAAAGATGAATATATATAAAAATATTATCTCACCTTCAAAACAAACCATAAATTCACTCTTTTATAATTTTTTAAAAGTATAATATAAAACATGTAAATATATAAAACTCTCTTTACTTTCTCTCTCTCTCTCTCTCTCTCTCTCTCTCTCTCTCTCGACTGCTAAATCTCTTTGTAGCCATAGTCAAGACACCTCATTATCTCTCTTAATCTCTCTCTCTCTCTCTCTGGCAACTCTTAAGTATTTTTCTCTCTATCCTCATCCCACTTATTCTCTCTCTCCCTCTCCCTCCCTCTAGCACAGAAGTTTCATTCCTCTCTCTCTCTCCCTCTCTGTCCCTCTCTCTCTTTCTCTCTCTCCCTCTCTCTCTTTCTCTCTCCCTAAGTCTCCCTCTTCTCTTCTCTCTCTCTCTCTCTTTTCCTCTCTCCTCTCGCCACGTTTCATTCTGATAAACATCTCTCTCTCTCTCTCTCTCTCTCTCTCTCTCTCTCTCTCTCTCTCTCTCTCTCTCCCTCTCTCTCTCTCCCTCTCTCTCTTTCCCTCTCTGCCTCTTTCTCTCTGTGCCTCTTTCTCTCTCTCCCTCTCTCTCTTTCTCTCTCTCTCCCTCTCTCTCCCTACTCTCTCCCTCCCTCAAGCAGCCACGGCCCCCAAGAGACCCGCTTCCCTCTCTTAATCTCTCTCCCCCTCTCTCCTCTCTCTTTCTTTCCCTCCCTACTCTTCTCTCTCATTTAAGGAGCCCCTCTTCTCTCTCTGAATCTCTCTCTCTCTCTCCCTCTCTCCCTCTCTCTTGGCACAGCCGCCAAGAGTCCCTCCTCTCTCTTAATTTCTCTCTTTCTCTCTCTCCTCTCTCTTCTCTCTTTCTCTCCCTCCCTATTCTCTCATTTCTCAAATTTACAAACTCAACTATAAATAAAAAACTAATTAAAATAGAACTCAAAAACTCAAATAAGAAACTAATTTAATCCCTCTCTCTCTTTCTCTCTCTCTCCCTCCCCCAAGAGACCCGCTTCTCTCTCTCAATCTCTCTTCCCCTCTCTCCTCTCTCTTTCTTTCCCTCCCTACTCTTCTCTCTCATTTAAGGAGCCCCTCTTCTCTCTCTGAATCTCTCTCTCTCTCTCTCCCTCTCTCCCTCTCTGTTGGCACAGCCGCCAAGAGTCCCTCCTCTCTCTTAATTTCTCTCTTTCTCTGTCTCCTCTCTCTTCTCTCTTTCTCTCCCTCCCTATTCTCTCATTTCTCAAATTTACAAACTCAACTATAAATAAAAAACTAATTAAAATAGAACTCAAAAACTCAAATAAGAAACTAATTTAATCCCTCTCTCTCTTTCTCTCTCTCTCCCTCTCTCTCTTTCCCTCTCTCTCTCTTTCTCTCTCTCCCTCTCTCTCTCTTTCTCTCTCTCTCTCCCTCCCTCAAAGCAGCCACAGCCCCCAAGAGACTCTCTTCTCTCTCTTAATCTCTCTCCCCCTCTCTCCTCTCTCTTTCTTTCCCTCCCTACTCTTCTCTCTCATTTAAGGAGCCCCTCTTCTCTCTGTGAATCTCTCTCTCTCTCTCCCTCTCTCCCTCTCCTCTCTCATTTAAGGAGCCCCTCTTCTCTCTCTTAATTTCTCTCTCTCCCTCCCTCCCTATTCTCTCATTTCTCAAATTTACAAACTCAAATATAAATAAAAAACTAATTAAAATAGAACTCAAAAACTCAAATAAGAAACTAATTTAAAAAGAATTGTAATGCCTTCTAAAAGACCACCCTCCTCAAAAACTTTAAGAATAAACTAATTGAAAAAGAATTATAAGTAAAGAAAAAGAATTACAAGACGAATTTTAAGAAATAGAACTCAAAAACTTTAACAAGAAACTAATTGAAAAGAATTGTAAGTAAAGAAAAAGAATTACAAGACGAATAAAAAAGAATGCAAGTACCTCGAAAAAGTGAAAAAAGTAAGGCTCCGCTTATCCTTTCTCTTCTGCTCTTGGTTGCTTCAATGAAATGAGGAGAGAGTTAAAACTAGCCCACTCCTCTTACGCATAAATTTGAATTTTCAAAAAAGAGAGGGAAATTTGAATTCATTATAAATTTGAATTCAAATTTGTGTTCAACATTCTTCTTATACTTTCTTCTAACATTCTTCTTATACTTTCTTCTCATATGTTCCTTTTGAATTCAAATTTGTGTTCAACATTCTTCTTGATACTTTCTTCAACATTCTTCTCGATTCTCGTAAGTCCTTTTCATTCTTCTTGTAAGTCAAATCTTATTTGTCGCTCTTGCTCGTGATAGTAAGTCAAATCCTCCTCTCCCCTCTCTCTCCTTCTGCTCCCTCCTCTCCTCTCCCTCTCTCTCTCCTCTCTCTCCTTCCTCTCCCCTCCCTCCCTCCCTCCATCCATCCCTCGACCCAGCCCTCCCCCCTTTCCCTCCCCTCCCTTCCCCTTCCCTCCCCTCCCTCCGCCGCCAAAACTCCTCCCTCGACCCCTCCCCTCCCCTCCCCTCCCCTCCCTCCTTCCGCCAAAATCCCCCCGTCGACCCCTCCCCTCCCGCTCCCCTTCCCCCTCTCCCGTCGCCTAACCCCTTCCTCCCCTACCCCTTTTTCCCCCTACCCCCTTTCAACCCTCCCTCTTTTCCCCACCCCCCTTCGCGACCCCCCCAACCCTCCCCCCCCTCTTCCCCACCCCCCCTTCCTTGGGCTGGCGGCTGCCAGCCCCCCCCTCCTCTCAACCCCTCCCACCCCCTTGCCCCCCTCTCAACCCTCCCCCCCCTCCTTCGCGACCCCTCCGAGCCCTCCCCCCCTTTCCCCCCGGGCTGGCAGCCGTGGCCATCAGCCCCCTCCCCTCCTCTCAACCCCTCCCATCCCCTTGCCCCCCTCTCAACCCTCCCCCCCCTCCTTCGCGACCCCCCCGAGCCCTCCCCCCCTTTCCCACCCCCCTTCCCTCGGGCTGGCGACCGCGGCCGCCAGCCCCCTCTCAGCGCTCCCCCCCCCTCTTCCCCACCCCCCTTCGCGACCCCCGAGCCCCCCCCCTCTTCCCCACACCCCCCTTCCCCGGGCTGGCAGCCACGGCCGCCAGCACCCCCCTCCTCTCAACCCCTCCCACCCCTTCCCACCCTCTCAGCTGTCCCCCCCCCCTTTGAGACCCCCCCAGCCCACCCCCGACTGGCGGCCGCGGCCGCCAGCCCCCCCCTCCTCTCAACCCCTCCCACCCCTTCCCCCCCTCTCAGCCCTCCCCCCCCCCCTTCGCGACCCCCCAGCCCTCCCCCCCTTTCCCCCAGGCTGGCGGCCGCGACCGCCAGCCCCCCCCTCCTCTCAACCCCTCCCACCCCCTTCCCTCCCTCCCAACCCCCTCGTCGGGCTGGCGGCCGCGGCCACCAACCCCCCCCTCTTCACCCTCCCCCCCTTCGCGACCCCCTAGCCCTCCCCCCCCCCGCTTCACCCTCCCCCCCTTCGCGACCCCCCAGCCCTCCCCCCCCTCTTCCCCACACCCCCCTTCCCCTGGACTGGCGGCCGCGGCCGCCAGCCCCCCCTCCTCTCAACCCCTCCCACCCCCTTCCCTCCCACCCAACCCCCTCCCCAGGCTGGCGGCCGCGGCTGCCAGCCCCCCCCCCTCTTCACCCTCCCCCCCTTCGCGACCCCCCAGCCCTCCCCCCCCTCTTTCCCACACCCCCCTTCCCCCAGGCTGGCGGCCGTGACCGCCAGCCCCCCCCTCCTCTCAACCCCTCCCACCCCCTTCCTCCCCTCTCAACCCTCCGCAACCCTCCCCCCGCTTTCCCCCCCCCTCCTCTCAACCCCTCCCTTCCCCCCCACCCAACCCCCTCCCCACCCCCTGAGCTGGTGGCCGCGGCCGCCAACCCCCCCCTCCTCTCAACCCCTCCCACCCCCTTCCCCCCCTCTCAGCCCTCTACCCCCCCCTTCGCGAACCCCCCAGCCATCCCCTCGCCAGCCCCCCCCTCTCAACCCCTCCCACCCCCCTCCCCGCCCCCGAGCTGGTGGCCGCAGCCGCCAGCCCCCCCCCCCTTCATCCCCTCCCACCCTGCCACCCCTTCATCCCTCCCACCCAACCCCCTCCCCGCCAACGAGCCCCCCCCCATCTCAGCCCCTCCTACCCCCTTCCGCCCCACCCACCCCCCTCCCCACCCCCGAGCTGGTCCCTCCCACCCACCTCCCTCTCCGCCCCCGAGCTGGCGGCTGCTGCCGCCAGCCGCCCCCCCTCTCAACCCTCGATCCCCTTCCCCCCCACCCACCCCTCTCTCCGCCCCGCCAGCGCCGCAAACCCCCTTCCTCCCCTCCAGGCCGCCAGCCCCCCCTTCCTCCCTCCATGGGAGACACAGTCCCTCCCTTCCCCCCCCCTCCCTCCTCCTTTCCTTCCTCTACTCAGCCCCACCCTCTGCCTCCCTTCCTCCTCCCTTCCCTCCAGTCCCTCCATCCTCTTCTTCTCCTCCCCTGAACCTTTCTCTCTCTAGTTCCTGTCTCTTCAAATTTTAAAAAAGAAACTAGAAAAATTAATTAAAAAATTTTGCAAGTACCTAGAAAAAGTTTGTAAGTTTGCTCTTTCTTGCTTTCTTGCTCTTCCTTCCTTGCTCTCTTGATCGTCCTTGCTTTCTTGCTTTCTTGCTTCAATGAATGAAATGAGGGGAGAATGAATGAAGAAGGAAGACTATATATAAAAAAAATTAGGTTTTCCTCCTCCTCTCCTATTGGCTTTCCATTCCTCCCCTCTCTCCTATTGGCCTTTCATTTATCCCCTCTCCCATTGGCTCCCATTACTCCCCCTCTCCTATTGGACACCCATCCCTCATCCATTAGCCCTCCCCCCATCCATCCATTTCTTCTTCCTCCCCATTGCCACCACTCCCATCCCACATTTCCACCACGTCCCATACTCCTCCCATTTCCCAAAATCCCATATTTCCCCATCTCACCCTCCTCTTTTTCATCCCCTATTAACTCCCTCACTCATTTCACTCCCTTATTATCCTACTCCCCTATTACCTTCCCCTCTCCCATTCCATTCTTCCCTCCCCACTCTCACTTCCACTTCCCATTACTCACTTGCCATTTGAAAACTATTAATATATTATTATACTATTTTTTATACTTATTATCATACACCCTTATTACTTCCCTATCCTATTCCACTCCTCCCTCCTCATTCCCACTTCCACTTCCCATTACTCACTTGCTATACACATTTGCAAACTATTAATATATTATTATATGATTTTTTATACTATTTGTAAACTTACATATGGGCAAAATCACAGGTGTCAAAGCGATCCTATTGTGGTCATACAACAACTGTGCTTTTATTCAAGGGCATATTTATCCTCATCAACAAGCTTATTTACTCAAGGTATGAAGTGCATAATTTGTGCACTAGGTGTTTACTCTGTGTCAAAATTGTTTGCCACACACACACACATATACACATACCGAGAATTTTCTAATATTATCACATCTACATTTCTCCGATGGGCACAAAACTTTGTACACGCCTCAACCTAGGTCTTCTTGACTTATATACAAAGTGGTGCACCCATCTCATAAGTACTTGTTCGGATAACACACCTCCAAACGTACTTTATGACGATTGTGCATAACACTAGCAACAAAATGGTGTATCATGTGAGACCGACTATGCAAAGCATATCCAATGGACACAAGACTTTACACATTCCTCAACCTAGGCAGTATTGACTTGTGTGCAAAGTGGCATCCCCATCCGATAATTACTTGTTTGAAAAATACACCTACGATCGTGTTTTTTGACGATTGTGCATGACACTAAGGCAACAACGGTGTTTTATGCTTGATCGACAATGCAAAGCATATCCGATGGGCACAATACTTTGCACACACCTTCAACTAGGTAGAATCAACTTACATGCAAAGTGGCACGCCCATCCCATAAGTGCTTGATCGGATAACATACCTAGCAGCGTGTTTTTTGACGGATGTGCATGACACTAGAGCAAAAATAGTATTTAATGCTCGATCGACCATGCAAAGGATATCCGATGCGCACAAAACTTTTCGTACACCTCAACCTAGGTGGTATTGAAATGTTCTCAATGAGGCACACCCATCCGATAAGTACTTGGTTAGATAACACACCTAATTGCGTGTTTTTTGGCGGATGTGCATATCATTAGGGAAAAAATGGTGTATAATGCGTGATCGACCATGCAAATCATATCCGATGGTGACAATACTTTGCACGCACCTCAACATAGTTGAAAAAAACTTGTGTGCAAAGTGGAGCCCCCATCTGATAAGTACTTATTTGAATAACACACCTATCGCTGTGTTTTTATATGGTTGTGCATGACACTAAGGCAGAAACGGTGTGTTATGCTTGATCGATAATGCAAAGCATATCCGATGGGCACGATACTTTGCCTACACCTTCAACTAGGTGGAATTGACTTACATGCAAAGTGGCATTGCCATCGCATAAGTACTTGATCGAATAACACACCTAGCAGTGTGTTTTTCTACGGATGTGCATGGCACTAAGGCAAAAATGGTATTTAATGGTCGATCGACCATGCAAAGCATATCCGATGGGCATAATACTTTTCCTATACCTCAACCTAGGTGGTATTAAAATGTTGTCAAAGAGGCACACCCATCCAACAAGTATTTGGTAAGATAACATACCTAAGGGCGTGTTTTTTTGCGGATGTGCATACCACTAGGGAAAAAACGGTGTATAATGCGTGATCGACCATGCAAATCATATCCGATGGTGACAATACTTTGCACACACCTCAACCTAGTTGAAACGGACTTGCGTGCAAACTGGAGCCCCCATCTGATAAGTACTAGTTTGAATAACACACCTAGGACCGTGTTTTTTCATGGTTGTGCATAACACCAAGGCAAAAATGGTGTTTTATGCTTGATCGACAATGCAAAGCATATCCGATGGGCACAATACTTTGCACACACCTTCAACTAGGTGGAATCAACTTATATGCAAAGTGGCACGCCCATCCCATAAGTGCTTGATCAGATAACATACCTAGCAGCGTGTTTTTTAACGGATGTGCATGACACTAGAGCAAAAATAGTATTTAATGCTCGATCGACCATGCAAAGGATATCCGATGGGCACAAAACTTTTTTTACGCCTCAACCTAGGTGGTATTAAAATGTTCTCAATGAGGCACACCCATCCGATAAGTACTTGGTCAGATAACACACCTAATGGCGTGTTTTTTTGCGGATGTGCATATCATTAGGGAGAAAATGGTGTATAATGCGTGATCGACCATGCAAATCATATCCGATGGTGACAATACTTTGCACACACCTCAACCTAGTTGAAATGGACTTGCGTGCAAACTAGAGCCCCGATCCGATAAGTGCTAGTTTGAATAGTTCACACCTATGGCCGTGTTTTTATATGGTTGTGCATGACTCTAAGGCAAAAACGGTGTGTTATGCTTGATCGACAATGCAAAGCATATCCGATGGGCACAATACTTTGCACACACCTTCAACTAGGTGGAATTGACTTACATGCAAAGTGGCACGCCCATCGCATAAGTGCTTGATCAGATAACACACCTAGCAGCGTGTTTTTTTACGGATGTGCATGGCACTAAGGCAAAAATGGTATTTAATGCTCCATCGACCATGCAAAGCATATCCGATGGGCACGATACTTTGCACACACCTTTAACTTGGTGGAATTGACTTACATGCAAAGTGGCACGCCCATCCCATAAGTGCTTGATTGGATAACATACCTAGCAGCGTGTTTTTTGACGGATGTGCATGACACGAGCAAAAATAGTATTTAATGCTCGATCGACCATGCAAAGCATATCCGATGGGCATAATACTTTGCACACACCTTCAACTAGGTGGAATTGACTTACATGCAAAGTGGCACACCCATCGCATAAGTGCTTGATCAGATAACACACGTAGCAGTGTGTTTTTTTACGGATGTGCATGGCACTAAGGCAAAAATAGTATTTAATGCTTGATCGACCATGCAAAGCATATCCGATGGGCACGATACTTTGCACACACCTTCAACTATGTGGAATTGACTTACATGCAAAGTGGCATTCCCATCGCATAAGTTCTTGATCGGATAACACACCTAGCAGCGTGTTTTTTTACGGATGTGCATGGCACTAAGGCAAAAATGGTATTTAATGGTCGATCGACCATGCAAAGCATATCCGATGGGCATAATACTTTTCCTATACCTCAACCTAGGTGGTATTAAAATGTTGTCAAAGAGGCACACCCATCCGATAAGTACTTGGTCAAATAACATACCTAAGGGCGTGTTTTTATGCAGATGTGCATACCACTAGGGAAAAAACGGTGTATAATGCGTGATCGACCATGCAAATCATATCCGATGGTGACAATACTTTGCACACACCTCCACCTAGTTGAAACAAACTTGCTGCAAACTGGAGCCCCCATCCGATAAGTAGTAGTTTGAATAACACACCTAGGACTGTGTTTTTTCATGGTTGTGCATGACACCAAGGCAAAAACGGTGTTTTATGCTTGATCGACAATGCAAAGCATATCCGATGGGAAAAATACTTTGCACACACCTTCAACTAGGTGGAATCGACTTACATGCAAAGTGGCACGCCCATCCCATAAGTGCTTGATCGGATAACATACCTAGCAGCGTGTTTTTTGACGAATGTGCATGACACTAGAGCAAAAATAGTATTTAATGCTCGATCGACCATCCAACGGATATCCGATGGGCACAAAACTTTTTGTACGCCTCAACCTAGGTGGTATTGAAATTTTCTCAATGAGGCACACCCATCCGATAAGTACTTGGTCAGATAACACACCTAGCAGCGTGTTTTTTTATGGATGTGCATATCATTAGGGAAAAAATGGTGTATAATGCGTGATCGACCATGCAAATCATATCCGCCGATGGTGACAATACTTTGCACGCACCTCAACCTAGTTGAAACGGACTTGCATGCAAACTGGAGCGCCCATTTGATAAGTACTTATTTGAATAACACACCTATGGCCGTGCTTTTATATGGTTGTGCATGACACTAAGGCAAAAACGGTGTGTTATGCTTGATCGACAATGCAAAGCATATCCGATGGGCACAATACTTTGCACACACCTTCAACTAGGTGGAATTGACTTACATGCAAAGTGGCACGCCCATCGCATAAGTGCTTGATCAGATAACACACCTAGCAGCGTGTTTTTGTACGGATGTGCATGGCACTAAGGCAAAAATGGTATTTAATGCTCGATCGACCATGCAAAGCATATCCGATGGGCACGATACTTTGTACACACCTTCAGCTAGGTGAAATTGACTTACATGCAAAGTGGCACGCCCATCCCATAAGTGCTTGATTGGATAACATACCTAGCAGCGTGTTTTTTGACGGATGTGCATGACACTAGAGCAAAAATAGTATTTAATGCTCGATCGACCATGCAAAGCATATCCGATGGGCACAATAATTTGCACACACCTTCAACTAGGTGTAATTGACTTACATGCAAAGTGGCACGCCCATCGCATAAGTGCTTGATCAGATACCACACGTAGCAGTGTGTTTTTTTACGGATGTGCATGGCACTAAGGCAAAAATGGTATTTAATGCTCGATCGACCATGCAAAGCATATCCGATGGGCACGATACTTTGCACACACCTTCAACTATGTGGAATTGACTTACATGCAAAGTGGCATTCCCATCGCATAAGTGCTTGATCGGATAACACACCTAGTAGTAGCGTGTTTTTTTACGGATGTGCATGGCACTAAGGCAAAAATGGTATTTAATGCTCGATTGACCATGCAAAGCATATCAGATGGTCATAATACTTTTCCTATACCTCAACCTAGGTGGTATTAAAATGTTGTCAAAGAGGAACACCCATCCGATAAGTACTTGGTCAGATAACATACCTAAGGGCGTGTTTTTTTGCGGATGTGCATACCACTAGGGAAAAACAGTGTATAATGCATGATCGACCATGCAAATCATATACGATGGTGACAATACTTTGCACACATCTCAACCTAGTTGAAACGGACTTGCGTGCAAACTGGAGCCCCCATCCGATAAGTACTAGTTTGAATAACACACCTAGGACCGTGTTTTTTCATGGTTGTGCATGACACCAAGGCAAAAACGGTGTTTTATGCTTGATCGACAATGGAAAGCATATCTGATGGGCACAATACTTTGCACACACCTTCAACTAGGTGGAATCGACTTACATGCAAAGTGGCACGCCCATCCCATAAGTGCTTGATTGGATAACATACCTAGCAGCGTGTTTTTTGACGGATGTGCATGACACTAGAGCAAAAATAGTATTTAATGTTCGATCGACCATGCAAAGGATATCCGATGGGCACAAAACTTTTTGTATGCCTCAACCTAGGTGGTATTGAAATGTTCTCAATGAGGCACACCCATCCGATAAGTACTTGGTCAGATAACACACCTAATGGCATGTTTTTTTGCGGATGTGCATATCATTAAGGAAAAATGGTGTATAATGCATGATCGACCATGCAAATCATATCCGATGGTGACAATACTTTGCACACACCTCAACCTAGTTGAAACGGACTTGCGTGCAAACTTGAGCCCCCATCCGATAAGGCAAAAACGGTGTTTTATGCTTGATCGACAATGCAAAGCATATCCGATGGGCACAATACTTTGCACACACCCTGAACTAGGTGGAATTGACTTACATGCAAAGTGGCACACGCATCCCATTAGTGCTTGATTGGATAACATACCTAGTAGGCTCATGTTTTTTTACGGATGTGCATGACACTAGAGCAAAAATAGTATTTAATGCTCAATTGACCATGCAAAAGATAACTTGGCATGTCCATCTGATGAGTACTTGATCGGATAACTTCTCCCACCAATGAATTAAGTACTAATTAAAAATTATAATAAATGAGTAGATTATTAAAAAGAGACTAATATTTATGTAATTGTTGCTACTGCAGCTTGCTTGCGAAGGACTCTCACAAAGGAGATGGCTATAGATTTTGTTCCAGGGATGGATGTGATTTTATGTAGCAAAAGAGAAGTAGTTGCATTTGCTACAATCCATGATAGTGATCCCAATTCAGTTTGCCACTTTCGAAGACTTGGCGAAGATAAGGTGGCAGTTACTGTATCAAAGATTCTTAGTGCACATGTTGAGCTAAAGTATAAATGTGGAGATATGGAAACACTTGGAGATGTTATGCCCTACAATACATCCAACAAATCATTTATAGCATGGGACAAAGATGAGACTTATGCAACAGACATTATCAAGAATACAAAGTGCACCACCTTGGATTTTACTATAGGGGACATTTTACAAATGAGATCATTTGCAAATAAGACTGTAGCAGAAGATGAAGTATTGGGATTTGAACAAGTGGAGCAATGGTCATTTGCACAGATGAGGATTCTAAAAGTCACTGATGATGGTATGGTTGATAACATAACATCCTTATGTGATCCCTACCATGAGGTAGGCAAGAATATGAGATGGAGCATACAATTTTTAAACATGAGAAAGAGGCACGTGGTTTTCAATGATAAAGACAACGTATACTACAATATCAAAGGACCTAAAAAGCGTGCCCATGTGCCAGGCTCTATCACTTCAAATGTGGATGATTTCAATATACTCAATTATAGAAGTGACATCTTATCTGGAGTGGATGAGTTCATTGGTTCCGAGAAACAAAATGATTTTAGAAGCGAAGCCTTATCTGGGGTGGAAGAATTCTTGCACAGTGAGAAGGGCAAAGGTTTCAATAGCGATGTCTTGTCAAGTGTGCATGAGTTCATACATATTAACAAACCTGGTGTCAATCAAGGTTGTGGATTTGTGAAAGCCATGCAAGATGTCCCAATGAGTGATGTTCTCTCAGGAGTGGAAGAGTTTCAAGGTTCTCAATACTCTCGTAGAATATTGAATTCATTGAATGGTCCTAAGAACATGTTAAAAACGAGGATGAGATCAACAGAGGATTATTCAATATTTAACTTTGATTGTGATATGGACAAGGATGCAACGACCAATCATGGATGCTTGGTTACAAACAAATGTGAGGAGATGAAGTGCATAAATAAAGATAACAACGTGCACGAGGAACGAAAACGGTCATACATATGCATGAAGAGAAAGCGAATCCAAGCAGATCCACAAAAGCAACCAAAGAGGAAGAGAGTAATGAATACTGGATTATCCCATGGTACATATTGGGATTTAGTCACCAAGGCAAAGGGCGGCAACAAATTTAGCATTCACGGTAATAGAGGAAGGTCCAAATCAAGAATCTCAACTGTCAGGGCAGCAGCAATTTTGCAAGACTTCATACATGAAAATGCTTTGCCTCAACCCCATATATCTACCAAACTCCCTAACGGTGACGCGATCACTAAAATGCACCTTCCAATGGCCTTGACAAAGCTCGAAGTATTTGACTCTATTGCAGAAAAGCAAAGGCAAAGAGGGGATGCCGTAGCTTCTTCTCATACTTTGTATACTCTTTGGAAGAAGAACTTTGGATATGTTAAAATCCCAAGGAGGCAAAAAATGTCAAAGTGCAATGTCTGTGATGATTTAAAGCGAGCGATTGAGAGTGCAACATGTCCAAATCAAAGGGAATTATACAAAAAAAACCAAAAATCTCATCATGACCTTATTCGACATTCCAGACAAAAATATGCATTTTGGAAGGAGCAAGCTATTGACTACATATTCCTTATTGTAGATGGCATGGATCAGAATACAACAACATTGCCTCGTTTTGTTGCCACTCCACCTAAATTACAAGGAAAGCACTTTCTAAAGACACATCTATGTGGAGTGTTAGTGCATGGAATTAAGTTCTTTGCAGATATATGGATTGATTCCTTGTATCTACATGATAGCAATCAAGTTGTAACATCTATTATGAAGGCAATTCGCAATGTACATGCAGAAAAAGGTCGCCTGCCACCGACTTTGAGAATACAAGCTGATAATTGCTGGCGAGAAAATAAGAATGTACTCATGTTTGCATTCTGCTCCATGCTAGTTGCTCATCAAATCTTCAATGAGGTCGAATGTGGATTTTTGTATGTTGGGCATACACATGAGGATATCGATCAGGTTTTTAGCACAGTCTCAAGGGAGCTTAAATGCAAGGATGTGGAGACAATAGATGACTTGGTAAGAAGATGTGGTAGGCAAGTTGGTGGTCGTAAGGAAAGTACAGTATGTGAGAGGCTCAAAAGAATGTATGATTGGAAGAGCTTCATTCTACCTTTCATACAAACGGGTGATGATGCATTTACAGGTCATACCAATCCACACTACTTTCGTTTTTTTTTTAAAGATGAAAAACCCGTAATGCAATTGCAACAGTATTCTCATGATACAAAATGGGAACCTGAAGAACCTTACAGTCTCTTAACTTCAATTCCCAGCAAGGAAAGATATCCAACATGGGCTCCTATACAAGAATTTAATGAGAGGTCTAATTGTGAAATAGATGGATTAAAAGCATTTATTACATACAAAGAGGAAATGCTCCGGAGATATCCTGATTCGAAGCCTACTTGGAGAGAACACACTACCACTGTAATTAACAAGACACGAAATTTAATAAAGGACCTTGAGAGAATGCGAGGCTCAAAGGATGTCAAGGAAGAATGCAATATGTTTTGGCCAAATGTTCATAACGATTTGCGCCCAGCTCCAGTCTTTGAAAATGAATTTGTATCATTACTCCCACGTCCATATTGTGGACCGCAGAAGAGAGAGTTTATGCCACAAGTAGATATAGAGGTCGATTGTTTTGTTGTGGTTCGGCCATCGGATGATGAATATGAGAATGTGAAGTTTTGGGTTGCAAAAGTAGTTGATGTGCAAAGAGATGACCAAGGGAGAGCTACAACATTTACAGCGGTATGGTATGAGCCAAAGGGCAGGAAGGAGAATATGGATAACAACACATTATATATACTAATTGTATAATGAAGGAGTGGGTCCCAAATGATGAAGCGGTCTCTCAAGTTTCGACGGAGACTTGTAATCATAGTGTCTTGGCATTCAAGGGCAAAGAAATCAAAGAAGCACATGGGATATGAGGTAGAAGGAAAAATAAAAATACCACAGCAAACTATTTTGCATATACACGAATTTTTAAGGATGCTCGCCATGGAGGAAGTAGAAGGAGACAGCGCAAATGAAGAATGTCCATGATTAAAGCTTTGTATTGAAGTCCATTGAAGGATTTTATTTGGGTACTAGGCAAGGAGCCAATCCAAGACAATAATAATCAGAGTCATCACCTCCTATGTCAAATGAGAGTCAAAATATGCACTGGATGTCACCCAAGGGTCAAGGCTTGCCAAGACAATAGGGAGTTAATGCAGATGGCACCTGGCAAGGGACTATCACATTGAGCAATAAGACAATGGGGAGTCAATGCACCCAAGGGGCAAGGCTTGGCAAGATAACTTGTGGGAGTTAATGCAGATGGCACCTGTATTTTGCACTGGATGTCACCCAAGGGTCAAGGCTTGGCAAGACAATAGGGGGTTAGTGCAGATGGCACCTGGCAAGGGACTATCGCATTGAGCAATAAGACAATGGGGAGTCAATGCACCCAAGGGGCAAGGCTTGGCAAGACAAGTGGGAGTCAAATTATGCAGATGGCACCTGGCAAGGGACTGTCGTGACATTGAGCAATAAGACAATGGGGAGTCAAATTATGCAGATGGCACGAATTGAGGCTCTTTAAGAGCAACAATTTAAATTGTAAACATATGTTCAATCTATATCATTTTGGATATAAAGACTCTAGCTAAGAGCAACGTCTCTCAATGTAATCATATAAAGAAAGCTATAATTGCTATTATACCTCTTTGGTTTAATACAAAACTTGGGTCTTATGGCATCATGTCTTCTTTCTATTTATTAAAAGTTTTGCTAAATTTTGTGCATATTGCCGAGTGACAATGTTATTTCATGAAATATTTAAGTCTCCTTTCATGGATTTATAAATTTATCACGTCAACGAAAAACGTCAAGGAAAAATATTAAAAATAATTAAATTAACAAATAACTTAGATATAGCCAGAATTTCTAATATAGGATTATTTCAAATTCTTGCATGTTGGTGCAAAAGTATAGATTGAAAAAACAATATTTTTATGTGAATATGATAGTGCCACAAAGTGAACTTTTGATTTGGGAAGGAAAAACGTCAAGGAAAAATATTAAAAATAATTAAATTAACAAATAACTTAGATATAGCTAGAATTTCTAATATAGGATTATTTCAAATTCTTGCATGTTGGTGCAAAAGTATAGATTGAAAAAACAATATTTTTATGTGAATATGATAGTGCCACAAAGTGAACTTTTGATTTGGGAAGAATATTTTCAGAAAGTAAAATTTTGATTTGGGAAGGATATTTTCACAAAGTAAAGTTTTCATTTGGGAAGGATTTTGGGCTTCGTCCAAAAACAACACAAAAAGTCCAAAATTAATGAAATAGGTGTTTGTTATAGGTGTGCCTGCACTTTGTGAGCATAGATTAGGATAGGAGATTGGGCAGGCTAGTTGGCCAGAGGATGGAATGGGGGTTGGTTCATTTTTGGATGCACAACAACTCAACTTATAGGGCTATAGCCTAAGGCAGCTTGATTAGCCACCAGTGGTTGGAGGGGTAGAGGGCCCTAGAGGGCTACATGGTGACCCCCTTGTAGGGATGAATCAAGCTACCTAGGGCATGGGAGTAGCCCCTTCTTATATGGATGAGCTCCATCCCCTGTGTGGCAACCTACATGGGTAGGATGTGGGTTGGAAGACCTACAACAAGACTCCGACCACAAACCAACAGGCTAGTGGGGGGTGGCTACCTATTTATAGGCCCCCCTCCCATAATTGTTTTTATCTCATTCTCGGGGAATTCACCTAACAAAATTAAAGTGCACAATGTGATTCAAAAGGAGGGGTATTTTAATTTAACTTTTGGGAAAATTTTAACAGGATTATAATAATAATAGGATTTTCTTAAAAAATGAAAGTGTATGATGTGATTCAAAAGGAGGGGTATTTTAATTCAACTTTTGAAAAAAAATTAACATAATTACAATAACAATAGGGGTTTCTTAATTCAACTATAGAAAAAAATGCATTAGTTCATAAGTAAAGAGGGGTGTTTTTATTTGGACAAATATTTTAGTTAAGGAGTTTTTAAAATACCCCTTGAATGCACATGATACCTAGGGTTTCTTAGTAGTGTACCCCTCGAGATCTCATTGTGGAGTAGTTGCTTATCTATAGAGGAGAGGTTTTCCCCACTATTTGGGGGTTTCATCTTGATATCCCTTGCATCTATTTTGGTCTCTCTCTCTCCTCTCTTGTTTAGTTTATGTGCAGTGCTCTCTCTCTCCATTTCTGTCTAGATCCATTGCACTTCCCACATGGCATTAGAGCCATGGTTGGCTAGCTATTTGTGGAGTGGAGGGAGTGTTGAGCTAGCAAAGTGAGGAGAGTTCTAGGGATTCTATTTTTTATTTTTTATTCAAAGAAAGGAACCTTCTATTAATGTTGGAAAGACTTCATAGAAAACAATAGCCCCGAAGATGCTGAGTAAGGCAAAAAAACTAGAAAAGGCTGAAAGAAAAGACCTACTTGTTCTAGAAAAACCTAGCTCACTGCCTAGGGGATCTCTGGTACTAGAGCTAATAGACAGGTGGGGGGACTATTCAACTAGTGAATCCCTCATGGAGTGAAGATGTAGAAAACTCCTATAGGCCAAGCCTTGCAGAATCATGCACGTCTCTCAAAAATTGCCCTAGAGCCTAGGTAGGGCTTCTATTAGGAGGAGTTTTGTGAGGAGTGTGTAGAGGTGTGGACTATATGGGTGTCAACGAAGGCCTTTCTTTAAAGGGTGTTTTTAGATTTTAAAGGAGTTCTCAAGCATTGATATAGTGAAGGGACATAGGCATAAAGTTTCATATCATCTTCTTCATCCCTCTCCTCCATCCCCGTTCTCTATCTTCTTCCCCATCCACTCTCTCTTTTTGTTTTATTCTCTCCTCCCTCCGACATGTCTAACCTCGGTGAGGTGGGTAAAAAGTTCTAGTTTTCCTAGCTTCCCTAATGATCATCAATTGGATGGCCCCTCAATTATGGTGTTTGGCATGGCATGATGGATTTTTTCCTATAGTCGTATGATCTAACAGACATCATATTGCATTAGGAAAAAAGGGAGCTCATTTTGGGGCTTTTGGGGCCCTGAGAGAAATCCATGATTTCTTCATTTTTCTTTCCTCTAAAACAATAAAATATGACATAACCTCACTAAAGTACGGTACAAATTTTGGTATTTTTGATAGCATCGACACGTCGGGAGTGGGACCAAAACCCAGAAAGACTTTTGAAATGCCCAAATGGGCCCCAGAGACCTGTAAAAGGTCAAAAAGGCCCGGAAAGCCACCTGTACAAATGAAAGTGGTTGGAAATTGCTTTCATTCAAGCCTCCAAGGGATCACTTTTGGCATTTAAAAAGACTTTTAAAGGGTTTTGGCCCACTCTGTATGTGCTCGTGATGTTAGAAATACCAATTCTGCATCGTATGTTGAATATAATAAAGTAGCTCAAGTGTCCTTAGTGAATGCAAACTGGATGGTATTTCTTTCTTTCTTTTCTTTTTCTTTTCAACATTACATTGGCCCTCCTCCATACTTCACATCATCATTGACTGAGTTTGGAGCTTTGAAACCATATGTAGCATGAGCAATTGCTAAAGTATAAGGACAAACTGTTGCAAATGTGTCCATCTCCTCTACTCATTTTGCATGAACTGTCCAAAGCAAAGGAGGCTCATCCACATCATGTGAAATATATTTGTGTAAACCATGAACATGAGGGTAGATTCTGGAATCCACTTACACATTTTTCAAATAGAAATAAGAATGTCTAAAGCTCCTTTTGGTTACTTGAATCAAGATGGTATTTCCTAAATTCATCCCAGTCACTACAATTCAACTTTTCTATCATAATTCTTTGCATGTTCAAATAAGATTTTTTCCTGCAAAAACAAAACTACGATTATTAAGAACAACTCTTACTATTAGAGATGTATCACGAATTCCTTGCAAAGATCTCCAAGGAGTTATCTTCATGTCTTCATGAAGAGTTTTGGCCCACTCTGTATGTGCTAGTGATGTTAGAAATACCAATTCTGCATCGTATGTTGAATATAATAAAGTAGCTCAAGTGTCCTTAGTGAATGCAAACTGGATGGTATTTCTTTATGATATTTTGGTCAGGGGTATCTTGATGTGGACCATGCATGACTACCCAGGATATGGAGAGTGCGTAGGTACGTGGTTGTGTCTTTACATGTACAAATGAGGGATTATGCTTTTTTTACTCTCTTTCATACGCATGTCTTGTACTAACACATTCATGCACGCGTGTAGGACTTGTTACAAGTGGGTACCATGCTTGTCCTGTTTGTGGACCGGCTCTGAAATCTCTTGCACGCTACTCCAAACATATGAGGAAAAATGTTTATGAAGGTCATGTTCGATACCTTCCGCTCGACCATCTCATACGTGGAGGTCAGCTTGATCTACCACCATCATATTTGAAGGCAAGTGACTGGATTCAAGCTTGGAGGGTGAATGGAGAGGAACCTCCTCCTGGTATGAAGAGACTATCGATCTTTCATGAGCTTCCTTATTGGGGTCAGTTACAAATAAATCATCTCTTGGATCCCATGCATATCTTCAAGAATGTGGGGGCTACTATTTGGGCACACTTGGTTGGTTCCAAGGACTCAAGAGGAGTGCAAGAAGACTTGTGTGCTATGAATAGGATGTCTCGTTTGTGGCCCCAAGTGCATGCTTTGGGAAAAGTTTTCCTCCCAAAGGCAATGCGGATCCTCTCTACGAGGGAAGAGGCAGCGGTCAAGGCAGACATTGCCTCTTTTCAAACACCGACAGGGTACATGCATTGCTTGAAAGGAGCATTTTCAAAGGACAATAAGCTTAGTGGGCTCAAGTCCCATGATTGGCACAAGGTCTTACAGGTATTCTAAGTAGAATTAGTGTACTGATAATCATGATGCGTTAGCATAATTATTATTATGTTATATTGTTGACATGACTTCATTGTTGCTTTGATAGTTCATCCTCCCAATTACAATAAAAGGGTGCTTACAAGAAGATGTTAGAAATGCTATATTCAAGATCTGTGGTATTGTGAGGTATGCTTACTATCAAATCGCATTGAATGTATTTTCTTCAATTTAAGCTGATTAATCTGTAGACTGATTATGAAAATATCTTACATGGACATGTGAAATAGGTGGATATCTCAAAAAGAGATCTCTATATCAAGCATCGAGAAGGCTAGGGTGGAATCCATCGAAGCTGTATGCTTGCTTGAGAAGCACTTTCCCTCGAGCATTATGACAACTCAAGTCCACTTGCTTGTGCACATAGTTGATGAGGTGGCTCTAGCAGGTACCGTTCATAGTCGATATATGTTTTTTCTTGAGCGGTTTATGAAAACTTTAAATGGATTTGTAAGACAAAAAGCAAGACCCGAAGCAAGCATGGCAGAGGGATGGCTTGTGCAAGAGTCATTAGTATATATCACAGAGTTTCTTGCATC
The DNA here is from genome assembly GCF_047967505.1 of Dipteris shenzhenensis. Taxonomy (NCBI): domain Eukaryota; kingdom Viridiplantae; phylum Streptophyta; class Polypodiopsida; order Gleicheniales; family Dipteridaceae; genus Dipteris; species Dipteris shenzhenensis. The sequence goes on along the minus strand of NC_141628.1, from coordinate 30,533,907 downwards.
CACGGATCCCGATATTGTGCAAGCTTGGCATAACAAGGATGATGATCGCATCGTTGGCAAGGTTTCCCAAGGAAAAGGGATTGAAAGAAAGATGAGCGAAGAGCAAATGGAGAAATTCAATAAGTTTTGTATCCTCAATAGCCCTGAGATGTAGAAGTGGATTGAGAGATATGAAGTGGCCAAAGCAGAAAGAATAAATGCAAGGACGAGATTTAGAGTAATGTACAAGCAATCACAACCATATCCACGAGATCTGGCTCTTCTCCCTACTCACATGTCACTTGATTGGCTACAACAGGCTCTATGTAAAGCCGAACGTGATGGAGAGACAATAAATGACCGCGAGTGAGAGTTATCATCTGGATGTATGGTGCATGTAAGTTTCTTACCTCTTGACGTAATTAAGTAATTATTTGTAGCAATATATGCTATAAAATAGATGCATCTTCATTGTTTTAATGATGCTCTTCACAGTATAAAAAGTACAGTGCATTATGGTCATATGGACGACATTTTCGCGTGGAACGCATCGATTCAAAGAGAGTCACGTATGATTGTGGAGTCATGGCTAACTTCACACAAGATAGTCGAGCAAGTGCTTCGGATACCAATCTTCTCTCCTCACAGTTGGATTATTGTGGAACCATACGCGACATCTATGAAATTGATTTCAGACAATTTACTATTTTCATTCTTGATGTAAAATGGTTTAGAACTATTTACAACGGTCCCCATGCAACAGTGAGAAAAGATAGTAGCGGTCTCTTTGCAATAGACTCCACCAAACATTGGACCGATGAAACTGATACTTTTGTTCTTCCCCAGCACTATGAGCAGGTGCATACTAATTATTTAATTAATCGAAGCTTTCGTTTTTAAAGTCCATTGATAAATGTGCTTGAGCATAATTTCATATATATAATTGACAACATTTAGCACCCATCTTTAATATAGGTGGTTTTTCATCTGGATCGTTCTGATCTAAGATGGTGGTACGTGATCCAAGTTGCACCACGAAGTAAGCAAATTTTTGAAGATCGAGATGTGGATATGGAGATGCCACTACCAATGCCGGATCCAATTGATGAATCTAGCGAAGAAGATGTAGATCACCATATGAGCCAAGAGGAAGATGCGCATAATGACATCGCATGAGAGGAAGATGGAGATCACAATATTGAGGAAGAAGACAACAATCATGAAGAATCACCACACTTTATTGAAGAAGATGATCAAATAATTTTAGGTGAACGTACGATGCTAGAGTACGATGATGATATAGGAGATCAACTCGGTATAGAGTTGGAGATAGACTTTTTTGGCACCTTAGACTTGGCTCAAGATGAAACAGTTGATGTAAATGCTCTTAATTGATTTTTCTCATCTCAAACTTGGACATGAATATATGAGCTTCAAAGGCTTGATGTACATGCTCTCATTTATTTATTCTCTATGAACTCAAACATGTATGAAAATTTAAAAAAATTTGTCATTGGAAAAAACTAACTTTTAAGGCCTATAAAAAAAAAAAACCTCTCTGGAAAAACGTTGCTATAAAATAGTATATCAGTGTCGCTATATAGCGACACTTAAAAGTCGCTATATAGCGACTTTTAACAAAGGTCACTATATAGCGACGCTTTACGAAACCCGCTTTTCATACTGACGATTAATGCTAAGTGGGCGCTAAACGTCGGTACGTAAATGTTGCAATAGGATCCGTGTGTAGTAGTGAAAACACATTAGAAATTGGATTCTCTAATCCAAACTAAACAACGAAGTTTAAAGAAGAACTAGTAAAGTGGAAAGTAGCATGGAAGATGAAACCTAGAGTGTTGTAAAAGAATAGTGAGTCCCAAATCTAAGAGGTAGGATTCCGAAATCCTAGTCTAAAAGCTACAAAAATATGAATGCGCAATATTTACCAAAAAAGAGCACCCATCCCTCTCATACTTTTTCTTTCACATCTTGCCTCCATTCTCTTCCCCATTCCAAGCCCTACGCAAGACACTCCTCCTTCTCCATTGACCACCACCCTACTCCCATCCTCACATGGTAAGATACTTCAAGCCCATCTTGCAGCAATAACCTAGCCATCCACCCATTGTCCATTGGTCCTCAACAATCCTGTTACATCGAGAAAGACTTGGAGAGCGTTTAGGTGACCATCTCTTCCTCCCTTTGGATTTCTCTCAAAGGTTTCTGTTTTCTGTCAAAGTTTTCTGTCTGTCAAGTTTTTTTATTTTTTCTTTTTCCCCCCCCCCCTCCTCCATCTCCCCCTCCACCCCTTCCATCTCCACCACCACCTTTCCCCCCCCTTTTCCCTCCACCACCATGACCCCCCCCTCCCTCCCTCCATTTTCCCCTTCCCACCCCCTCCCTCCCTCCATTCCCCCCCCCCACCCCTCCTCCATCTCCACCACCCCTTTTCCCCCCTCCCTCCATCCATTTCCCCCCCACCCCCCCTCCATTACCACCACCCTTTCTTCCCCCCCCCACCCCCTCCCTCCCTCCATTTCCCCCCCACCACCACCCCCTTTCCCCCCCCCTTCTTCTTCCACCACCACCCTTTCTTCCCCCCCCCACCCCCTCCCTCCCTCCATTTCCCCCCCCCGCACCCCCTCCCTCCCTCCATTCTCCCTCCCCCACCCCCCCTCCATCTCCACCACCCCTTTTCCCCCCGCTCCCTCTCTCTCTTTTTTCCCTTTCTCTCTCCCTCTCTCTCTTTCTCTCTCTCTCTCTCTCTCTCTCTCTCTCTCTCTCTCTCTCTCTCTCTCTCTCTCTCTCTCTTTCCCCCCTTCTCTCTCTCTCTCTCTCTCTCTCTCTCTCTCTCTCTCTCTCTCTCTACCCCCCCTTGCCGGCCGCTCCACCACTAAATTAACCTACTAAACTAAAGGGCTTTAAGGCCTTACCTTAAGGGCAAGGCAGCCCGTGGTGGCACTCGTAGTGTCCGCCCGCCCACCATCCCCTGCCATCTCCTTTCCATGCCAAAACGCCCCCGCCACTACCCGCCTGCCCCCGCCACCTCCCCGTGCCCACCCGCCCTCACCCCCTTCCCCCTCCTTGCATGCCCATTACCCTCCCCTCCCCTCCACCCTCCCCTCCCCTCCATTCAAACTGCCCCCTCTCTAAGTCACTCCCCCTGCTGCTACACCAAACCCCCCCCACCCCCACGAATTTTTTTAAATTTTAATTATTTAAAAAAAAACCTAACCTAACCCTAGGTTAGTTTAACCTAGTTTAGGTTAGTCTAACTTAGCCTAGGTTAGTTACTAATATCTAGGTTAGTTTAACTAACCTTCAATTAGTAACTAACTATAGTTAGTGAAACTAGTTAGGTTAACCTCCCAGTTATAGTAAGAGGAGGATATAGGCTAGTTAATCTAACTAGAATCAACTTGGTTCAAACCCCTCAGGTGGACTTAAAGTCCATTCACACCACCCTTAAGACCCCCCCACCCCCCCAAAAGGCCAATTTTACCCCTACTTCAACACTTCATATGGCGCCCGTTTGGGATCCAAAATGGACCCCATTTGAACCAAAATTTCACACATGGAAACACACCCTACGGAGCAATTTTCCAGACCATTGCACACCATTTTGTCGTCCCTAGCACTCGCTCATTTGTGCCCTCGTGCGGGCTTCATTTTGCACAAATTTGCTCGTATCTTCATGCCGTGACCTCCGATTGATGATTTGTCTGCACCGACAAATTTCCCTACACACGTAGGACAATCTTAGGCACATTATTAAGATGACGGTCCCTACACAAACTAACACCACTCTAACCCTCCCAACAAAACTACATCTACACCCGCACTTGTGGTAGAGACACCCTTTGCAAATCTCGCCCAATCTGCATGCAGCTTCATTCCAGCTAATGCCTTTGACTCCAACGCTCGCCAAATACACATACACCTCTATTGCAACCACCGCCCCTGACAATCCTCTACCCCAAATCCCCCCCTGAGATTCAATCACTCCCTTTAACTCCTCCACGCCACAACATAGCTAGAAGCGATTGCGACAATGATGGGGATATTGACCTCGATGCAGAGATTGCCAATTTCTTTAATCGAAGAAATAATAACAATCAAGGCAGTCACCTCTTGGGAAAACTGGAACTTCCCAAATATAATGGTAGGGGAGATCCACCCTGATTCCTCCAGCTTTTTGTTGCCGCATGTCGAGCAGGTGGATATCAATCCCATGAAACCAAGGTGGCTTGGTTTCCCATGGCCTTAACTGATGAAGCGTCTGAATGGTACCTAGACCTTCTAGTGGAAGGGTGCACCACATGGAACCTACTTCAAACAGAATTTAAAAGACGCTTTCAAACGGAGAGGCTCCAAGATGATCCCACTCTCCAACTAAGCAAGATCGAACAAGGCCATCAAGAAGATGTATGCACGTACCTAGGCAAGATGAAAAGATTAATTGCCAAATGTGACCCATGCCCAGATGCAAAGTACCTCACGGCCTGGCTCATTGCACAACTAAGAAAGAAAATATGAAAGAATATGAAAAAGATTAGCAGCTATGAAACGTTTAGTGTTGCTCATGTGGCATCCATTGACATCGAGGATGGCATGACCGACTCTGACACTAGCAGGTAGTGAGATGACTGCAGATCTAGTGCATGAGATAAGTGCTTGAAAAAGGGCAAATCCAAGTCCACTATCGAAACATAAAATGAAGATCACCTAGAGGCCATGACCATGAAGCTAAAAGAAGACATGATGCAGGTCATGGAACAAAAACTTCACTTGTCTCAGCCGCCAACTCAGACGTATCCACGGCAAGAAAATGTTTGGTGTCCACATTGCATGGCCAATCATAAAACAAATGAGTGCATGGTCCTAAGAGCCAGGATCACTACACAAGCAAATTCACCTCCAAGGTTGTGGTGCCATATTTGCGTTGTCGGTGGCCATGATGAAAACAGTTGCATCTTCAATATGCGCAACAACCTGCCTCGACCTCAACAATACCAAGCAGCTCCCATGCTAGTGTACAAGAAACTGGCACTTGCACAAGTGCCCCTAGCTCCGAGGCTAAATCCTATTCTTGTTTGGACACAAGTCCCACAACTACTCATGAATTTGAATCCACGCCCATATCCAAGAGCACCAAATCCAGCTCCTCAGGCAGCTCCAATACATCAATTACAAGCCGAGAAAGTAGACTCATCATTTGAGTATGAAACAAAGTACCCTATGTACTATGTAGAAGATGCAAAGGGTGTAATACCAATTTAGGCAAATCAAGTGCATCCCAACACATATCGAGCACCTATCAAGTGCTACGGTTGTGGAGAAAATCACTAGATCGCAGAGTTCCCTCATCGTGGTAGCCCCGCTACTTTCCAACCACTCTACAGAGATTGTGGCATAAGACATGCCTGTATGGATTGTCCCATGAAAAATAAGGTCCCACAACAAATAGAGGTTAAGTCTAACATCCCAATCGACATCATTGGGGTGGACCATCAAAGAGTGGGTTCGGCAACTATAATATCACAACCTATAAATGTAATTACATGCCAACAAAAAGGGGCCACCAAGGACCCTAACATTCCAATCCAACCAAAGCAACTTCTTAAAAAGAAAGCACAAGTGCCTCCACCTCCGCCAAGCAATGAGAAGCCGAGCTCATCCACATCAACTCCCGAGCCTCAAATAAAAGAAGCTCCATACACAAATGCAAAGGTGGAGAAGGCTCATATTCAGGCACTTCAACAATGGGTACAAAAGGAACAAGCTCAATTTGAGGCTGAGAAACAAGCTCAAGACCAAATCCATGACTTGGACCCACAAAGTATTGATACTATACTTGAGCCTCTCTTCCAACAATAGTCTCCACAACATAATGTACCACCACATCAACTTGAAGGAGCCGCACTCTCTAGCATCCTGAGTTGCCTTGTGTCAATTCCAAAGGAATCCTCCTACGGAATGGTCCCAATCTTTGGGAGAGTTTCAAAGGATGGATTGAACTTGCAAATCCCCCTCCACCTATGAATGACATCAAAGATATCCCTGTGCAGATGGGTGAGAGAGATGACATATGCAACATTACTATGCCTTTGATCCACAAATCATATAATGAAGTCCAAGCCATAGTGGATGGTGGAGCAGGTGTAAATTTCCTATCAAAGGAGCTCTACGAAGAATGGGTTCTCCCACCAATGCAAAAGGCTAAATTCAACATACGCCTTGCCGATGATTCAGGGGCTAAGGGGCTAAACCCTTGGGAATAGTGAATGGCGTGTCCACAAAGGTTGCAGGAGTCTGCTTTTCCCTTTAATTCACAATCTTGGATCTCCCCAAAAAATCCTATCAAATCTTACTGGGACATCCTTAGTAACGGGAAGCATCAATCCTCCATGACTGGGAAACTGATAGATTGACAATCCAGAATCGCAACACCACAGTCAAGGTTTGGAGTTCGTTATTGTATATATCCAAAAACCATCCTCTTCCAGAACTAACTCCATCATAAACTGACACCTCTTGAACCTTTCTCTTTCCCTTACTAGCCATTCTTGCAATGTTCTGCTAACAAAAGAACCAAGGACACAATGAAATGTATAATAGAAAAATTACAACCACAATGTAACTTCTATTAACAAAATAACCAAGGCGAAGCAACTTATATATGCATTATGAAAAACTACACCCACATAGTAAGCAAATATACACAATATCAAAGTTAAGATGGTTATAATAAAGAATGGTATTCGTGCCATTCTCCAACATAATATGATGTTATGAAGAGTGTCACAAATGCCATTCAGCACATGAATTGTGAGTTTGTTCAGAATGGCACAAGTGCCATCCTCTGTGAGAGTTTGAGGATAATGCCACTGGTGCCATCCTCCATGACGTTAAGGAGAATGGCAAAAGTTCGATTCATCACATGGATTGCAGAGAATCAAAAATGGCACCAGTGCCATTCTCCCTATGTAAAGGTTATCACATGAGAGTTTTCTCACTAGACCTTCTAGAGAAGGGCACTGATGCTAATAAGAATGCACATGTGAGTTTAGGCTTCTCAATGCCATTTTACAGGGCCTAATAGAGATTGGCACCACTACCATTCTCCACTTGTACAAATGTTTACCCTACTACTCTAGGAGGGGTATTCTAGGAGAGTGGTGTCCAATTCCAATCCACATGTGAGTTTGATGATCTCAGTGTGATTATGTAGTTGCCAGCATGAGATTGGCATCACTGCCATTCTCCACTAGTGGTAGTCTAGACATTCCACTAATTTTATTGGCTACGAAAGGATAATGGCAAAAGTGCCAATGCACATGTGAGTTTAGGATTCCTTATGCATGTTTTCAGGTCATGGTATGAGATTGGCACCACTGCCATTCTCCCAGGGCCTAATAAGAGATTGAGACAATTCCAATTGTTTACCGTACTATTCTAGGAGGGGTATTCCAGTGATCATAGGAGAGTGGTGTCTGATTCCATTCCACATGTGAGTTTGATGATCTCAATGTCATTATGTAGGTGCCAACATGAGTTTGGCATCACTCCCATTCTCCACTAGTGGTAATCTAGAAAAACTAAACCTGTAGATTGACATTCCACTAATTTTATTGGCTGCAGTAGGATAATGCCAAAAGTACCAATGCACATGTGAGTTTAGGATTCCTTGTGCATGTTTTGAGGTCATGGCATGAGATTGGCACCACTACCATTCTCCATTGCTGGCATTCTCCACAGAGATTGACACAATTCCATATGATCTCTACACAGCGGAGACAGTGATCACTACATAGAAGAATGCACATGTGAGTTTAGGCTTCTCAATGCCATTTCTTAGGGCCTAATAAGAGATTGGCACCACTACCATTCTCCACTTATACAAATGTTTACCTTACTATTCTAGGAGGTGTATTCCAGTGATGATAGAAGAGTGGTGTCCGATTCCATTCCACATGTGAGTTTGATGATCTCAGTGTCATTATGTAGGTGCCAGCATGAGTTTGGCATCACTGTCATTCTCCACTAGTGGTAATCTAAACAAAATAAACTTGTAGATTGACATTCCACTAATTTTATTGGCTGCAGTAGGATAATGGCAAAAGTTCCAATGCACATGTGAGTTTAGGATTCCTTGTGCATGTTTTCAAGTCATGGTATGAGATTGCCACCACTACCATTCTCCACTGGTGGCATTCTCCACAGAGATTGACACAATTCCATATGATCTCTACACAGCGGAGATAGTCATCACTACATAGAAGAATGCACATGTGAGTTTAGGCTTCTCAACGCCATTTTTTAGGGCCTAATAGGAGATTGGCACCACTGCCATTCTCCACTTGTACAAATGTTTACTGTACTATTCTAGGAGGGGTATTCCAGTGATCATAGGAGAGTGGTGTCTGATTCCATTCCACATGTGAGTTTGATGATCTCAGTGTCATTATGTAGGTGCCAACATGAGTTTGGCATCACTACCATTCTCCACTAGTGGTAATCTAGACAAACTAAACTTGTAGATTGACATTCCACTAATTTTATTGGCTGCAGTAGGATAATGGCAAAAGTGCCAATGCACATGTGAGTTTAGGATTCCTTGTGCATGTTTTTAAGTCATGGTATGAGATTGGCACCACTGCCATCCTCCACTGGTGGCATTCTCCATAGAGATTGACACAATTCCATATGATCTCTACACAGCGGAGACAGTGGTCACTACATAGAAGAATGCACATGTGAGTTTAGGCTTCTCAATGCCATTTTCTAGGTCCTAATAAGAGATTGGCATGACTGCCATTCTCCACTTGTACAAATGTTTACCCTACTATTCTAGAATACTTATTCTAGTGATCATAGGAGAGTGGTGTCCAATTCCAATCCACATGTGAGTTTGATGATCTCAGTGTTATTATGTTGTTGCCAGCATGAGATTGGCATCACTGCCATTCTCCATTAGTGGTAATCTAAACAAACTAAACTTGTAGATTGACATTCCAGTAATTTTATTGGCTGCAATAGGATAATCGCAAAAGTGCCAATGCATATGTGAGTTTAGGATTCCTTGTGCATGTTCTCAGGTCATGGTATGAGATTGGCACCACTGCCATTCTACACTAGTGGCATTCTCCATAGAGATTGACACAATTCCATATGATCTCTACACAGTGGGGACTGTGGTCACTACATAGAAGAATGCACATGTGAGTTTAGGCTTCTCAATGCCATTTCTTAGGGCCTAGTAAGAGATTGGCACCACTGCCATTCTCCACTTGTACAAATGTTTACACCACTATTCTAGGAGGGGTATTCCAATGATCATAGGAGAGTGGTGTCCGATTCCATTCCACATGTGAGTTTGATGATCTCAGTGTCATTATGTAGTTGTTAGCATGAGATTGGCATCACAGCCATTCTCCACTAGTGGTGGTTAAGGCAAACTAAATGTATTGATTGACATTCCACTAATTTTATTCGCTACAGTAGCATAATGGCAAAAGTTTCAATGCACATGTGAGTTTAGGATTCCTTCTGCATGTTTTCAGGTCATGGTATGAGATTGGCACCACTACCAGTCTCCACTGGTGGCATTCTCCATAGAGATTGACACAATTCCATATGATCTCTACATAGTGAAGACTGTGGCCACTACATAGAAGAATGCACATGTGAGTTTAGGCTTCTCAATGCCATTTCTTAGGGCCTAATAAGATATTGGCACCACTGCAATTCTCCACTTGTACAAATGATTACCGTACTATTCTAGGAGGGGTATTCCAGTGATCATAGGGGAGTGGTGTCTGATTCCATTCCACATGTGAGTTTGATGATCTCAGTGTCATTATGTAGTTGCCAGCATGAGATTGGCATCACTGCCATTCTCCACTAGTGGTAATCTAGACAAACTAAACCTGTAGATTGACATTCCACTAATTTTATTGGCTGCAGTAGGATAATGGCAAAAGTGCCAATGCACATGTGAGTTTAGGATTCCTTGTGCATGGTTTCAGGTCATGGTATGAGATTGGCACCACTGCCATTCTTCACTAGTGGTATTCTCCATAGAGATTGACACAATTCCATATAATCTCTACATAGCAGAGACTGTGATCACTACATAGAAGAATGTACATGTGAGTTTAGGCTTCTCAATGCCATTTTCTAGGTCCTACTAAGAGATTGGCACCACTGCCATTCTCAACTTGTACAAATGTTTACCCTACTATTCTAGGAGAGGTATTCGAGTGATCATAGGAGAGTGGTGTCTGATTCCAATCCAAATGTGAGTTTGATGATCTCAGTGTCATTATTTAGTCGCCAGCATGAGATTGGCATGACTGCCATTCTGCACTAGTGGTAGTCTAGAGAAACTAAACCTATAGATTGACATTCCACTAATTTTATTGGCTACAGTAGGATAATGGCAAAAGTTCCAATGCACATGTGAGTTTAGGATTCCTTGTGCATGTTTTCAAGTCATGGTATGAGATTGCCACCACTACCATTCTCCACTGGTGGCATTCTCCACAGAGATTGACACAATTCCATATGATCTCTACATAGCAGAGACAGTGGTCACTACATAGAAGAATGCACATGTGAGTTTAGGCTTCTCAACGCCATTTTTTAGGGCCTAATAAGAGATTGGCACCACTGCCATTCTCCACTTGTACAAATGTTTACTGTACTATTCTAGGAGGGGTATTCCAGTGATCATAGGAGAGTGGTGTTTGATTCCAATCCACATGTGAGTTTGATGATCTCAGTGTCATTATGTAGGTGCCAGCATGAGTTTTGCATCACTACCATTCTCCACTAGTGGTAATCTAGACAAACTAAACTTGTAGATTGACATTCCACTAATTTTATTGGCTGCAATAGGATAATGGCAAAAGTGACAATGCAGATGTGAGTTTAGGATTCCTTGTGCATGTTTTTAGGTATTGGCACTGCTGCCATTCTCCACTGGTGGCATTCTCCACAGAGATTAACACAATTCCACATGATCTCTACACAGTGGAGACTGTGGTCACTACATAGAAGAATGTACATGTGAGTTTAGGCTTCTCAATGCCATTTCTTAGGGCCTAGTAAGAGATTGGAACCACTGCCATTCTCCACTTGAACAAATGTTTACCCCACTATTCTAGGAGGGGTATTCTAGTGATCATAGGAGAGTGGTGTCCGATTCCATTCCACATGTGAGTTTGATGATCTCAGTGTCATTATGTAGTTGCCAGCATGCGATTGGCATCACTCCCATTCTCCACTAGTGGTAATCTAAACAAACTAAACCTGTAGCTGGACATTCCACTAATTTTATTAGCTGCAGTAGGATAATGGCAAAAGTGCCAATGCACATGTGAGTTTAGGATTCCTTGTGCATGTTTTCAAGTCACGGTATGAGATTAGCACCATTGCCATTCTCCACTGGTGGCATTCTCCACAGAGATTGACACAATTCGATATGATCTCTACATAGCGGAGACTGTGATCACTACATAGAAGAATGCACATGTGAGTTTAGGCTTCTCAATGCCTTTTTCTAGGTCCTAATAAGAGATTGGCACCACTGCCATTCTCCACTTGTACAAATGTTTACCCTACTATTCTAGGAGAGGTATTCGAGTGATCATAGGAGAGTGGTGTCCGATTCCAATCCACATGTGAGTTTGATGATCTCATTGTCATTATGTAGTTGCCAGCATGAGATTGGCATCACTGCCATTCTCCACTAGTGGGAATCTAGACAGACTAAGCCTATAGATTGACATTCCACTAATTTTATTAGATGTAGTAGGATAATCGCAAAAGCGCCAATGCACATGTGAGTTTAGGATTCCTTGTGCATGTTTTCAGGTCATGGTATGAGATTGGGACCACTGCCATTCTCCACTGGTGGCATTCTCCATAGAGATTGACACAAGTACATATGATCTCTACATAGCAGAGACTATGATCACTACATAGAAGAATGCACATGTGAGTTTAGGCTTCTCAATGCCATTTCTTAGGGCCTAGTAAGAGATTGGCACCACTGCCATTCTCCACTTGTAGAAATGTTTACCCCACTATTCTAGGAGGGGTATTCCAGTGATCATAAGAGAGTGGTGTCCGATTCCATTCCACATGTAAGTTTGATGATCTCAGTGTCATTATGTAGTTGCCAGCATGAGATTGGCATCACAACCATCCTCCACTAGTGGTAATTAAGGCAAAAGAAACCTATAGATTGGCATTCCACTAAAATAGAAATTGAAGAGAACATTGCGAAATCTCTCCAAATTCTCATAAAGTTTGTGAAATTGAGAGATAATAAACTACAATATTTCAACCAAAAGAGCACTTTGCTCATTTTAAACATATAGAAATCATTGCTTCTACTTGTTAAAAAAAGCAAGAAAGATGTTAAATAAAGAACATTTTTCAAGAAAAACCTAGGAAATTTCAACTTTTATAGAATTTGTAAACTAAACATGATTCTTGTTGGGGATTCTCACCTCTTTTTAAAGAGCATCAATGGACAGAACTTGAGCACATGGAAGTGCTAAAATTATATTTTTTGAACGGGGTTTTTGCGTTGAATGGAGGGTTATTGAATCTAAACTGAAGGATGGAATTTGATCCAATAAGACTCTTGAATACGTTGGAGAGGTGAAAGGAATAAAAGATTCACGATCATAACTACTTTCCCTTCTTCTTCTCTTTTTGACGCGATTTGCAAGATTTCACAACACCTATTAGTTTTTTGGGATTTTGGTATCCCAACTGTAGAGCACTGGGATTCTGGAATCCAACTTCAAAGCAAAACAACACGCTCAAACAAGGCAAACAAGATTTACGACCCTTTTCGAGATTTTGTGCCGTGTTCCAATTGATTATGTTTCGTTTTGGGATTCCAGTATCCCAAGTTTCCAAAAAGCAAATTGTGGAATCCAAATTACTAAAAATAGAAGAGGCACTCCCCAAGTGAAAGAGTGAAAATTCATAAATTGATGATACCCTCGCCACTGAGGGCACTACCCCCAGAACCCCCAGACCCCACCGTTGGGGGCACTTCCCCCAGAGCCCGCGAGGGGTTGCCGCCCCCCAAACCCCCTACTATCAGGGGAATTGCCACCAGACCGCGTTGATGCTTGAAGTTTTAAAAAGCTTCCACTACATGTCTTTTTGTTTTGAAATTCCAAAATCCCAAAGAGAATTATTTTGTTTCTTTACAACCAATGTAATCTTTAAGGTTAGGGTCCAAATCCCAATCTTCTTATGAAGTGGATTCTAGAATGCTACTTTCCTTTTCACTAGCTCTAAAGAGCCATTTCTTCAAAAAAAGGCTTCCAAGGTTTGGATTCTAGAATCCTAACTTATTTTCCTTTTGGAATGGACTCCTCGTCTTGAGAAGATAATTTTTTTTCCCTTTGTATGTTTTGTACTTTCACGTGTAATTATGTTTCAATAATTATAAACAATCAGCCCAAAGTTTACAGACAAGAATATCTCCTCATAACTAACTCTATACCTCAAACTAGCAAATTTTGTTCCTTCTCTTTTCCAAATATACGAACTCTCATAAAAACTACCTTTGTGGAATTCCAAAACATTAATCACAAATTAATTAAAGTTATTTAAAAAACTATATTTTTAGAATGTAAACTAAACAAGGCAAGTAAAAGACCAACCTTTGCTTAAAAGTTGTACGAAAATGTGTGCAAGCCTCTATAGTGCTCTCAAGCTCCAATTCCAACTCTTGCAATTGAGAAATAAGGCCCTCCACCTTCTTTTAAAGCACTCTCTCTATTTTTAGAAAGTTTGGATATTTTAAAATTTAAGTAATCAAATTCCATAAAAAAGGGTTACACAAACTCTTTCTATGTCTCTAAAGCCTCATTTACCAGGTGCAATATTTCATTTGTGTTTGGTGATAGAGTGGTAACATGGAGCTCATGAGCAGTCCTTGTAAGTCTTCCCTTTTTGTCCATCTCCTTCACAAACTTCCACTTTTAGCAAGGATATTGAAGAAAAATCGACCACACCCCCTCCTCAAAGAGACTTTGATTTTGGCAATCAGCATGCACATTGAGCATTGATGCCAGAAATGGTAAGTAAAGAACTTCAAGAGGTGCAAGGAAGGAAATGATACTTTCAAATATTTCCATACGTGATGCAAGTAGAGCATTTTATTGTAGAAAGAATTGCTTGAGGTCACTAGGATTTAAAAAAATCAAGCAAAAAAGGAATCATTTCTTTGGGTTGAAAAGAGGGGAACAAAATCTCTTCTTGAGAACTTTAGAGCCTCCTCCTCCCAGGCAACCAAGTACTTTATTAGAGATATGATGGCTTGCAAAGCAAGCTTCATGAAAGTGTTTTCTATTGGAAACTTAAGAATGGGGAAAATAATTTCAATCAAAGGACTTGAGGAGTTTCATCCAACTTATGGCTCTCAAGAAACACCACAACTTTCATTGTTGAGACAATGGCTTCAAAGTTTTGTCTTGTTCCATGGGGAAATCCTCCCAAATTCTACATTCACTCATTTGCCAGATAGTTTCACAAAGAAAGAAGTCTACAATATTTATATAGATACATTCAAGGAGAGTATGCAAGAGGTTCGACTCTCCCTTCCCTCATTCTTGAGAGTCTAGAGGCAATATTTCTATCATGTGAAAACTCTTAAGAAGATCAGGATGGGCGTTTGTCTGCAAAGACCAAAGAAGACAAGGGTGAGTACATTAGTTTCTCTTAAGAGTTTATTATTTTTTTAAAAGGGTACATAATTGATATTAAAAAATGTTCTCATCTTTTCTGCATTTTTCTCATACATTGCAGAGCAAATTCAAAAAGATTTACAGATTCATAGAGAACAACAAACCACAAAAAGGCAAAAGTTGGCAAAGCATAGGACAAAATGTTTGGAGAAGAAAGAAAAGTACTTGGGCTTGCTCATTGATGGTATGGATTAAAAAAAACCATGCTATCTCACTTCATATGCACTCCAAAAAATGTGAAGGAGGAAAAGATAATCCAAGTGCATGTTGTTAGAGCATTGGTGTTCAACAGTGTCTTGTCATCAAGAGTGTTCATCAATTTTCCTAACATTCATAATGATCCAAACTTGACAGTTACAATACTTCAAAATATCATTGGTGGATGGCCTAGTCAATTACCACCTATTCTTTACTTGTATCTTGGCAATACAAGTCCCACGTCCAAAAGCATGTCCTAACCTTGCAACTCCTCCTCCCCTCTCCTCCAACCTTGCAACCCATCCTCTCCCTCTCCTCCTCCCTCCTCTGCCCTCCTCCTCCTCCTCCTCCCTCCTCCTCCTCCTCCTCTCTCCTCCCGAGGTAGTCAATATTGTCTAAGTCTAGTTTAGTCTTTCTGTCTTGAATGTGTGCCATGTCGCACCTCTACAATTATCCCATAAGCACTCTTGCTTTATGTCTTGTAATAGTGACACGAGGATAAGAAGTGATCGTAAAGTTGGAATATGGAAGCAAGAACTAGAAACTAGAAATGAAATAACAAGATTGAAAGACAAGAAATACCTTGAGAAGAGTGTAGACAAGACACAAGCTAGACTGATAGATTGCAATAGAACCGGTGAGCATAAGAAGAAAGAGGGGTTCAAAATGTTCAACATCGGTCCATGGAAATGATAGTCATCGACCAGAATACATGACAGTGACAACAAGGAGAGTGATAGGAAAAAGAAGACAAATTGATTTTAAAAGTCCATCACAAGACATGGTTTGTAGAGAGATAGATATTCATGAAGCCAATTGGGCGATCAGGAGAACCGAACCACATAGTGTTGTCACATGCTTTGGCTACTTGGCAGAGAGTCGGAGACGATGTGGGGCACTAATCAATTCACTTGGTAGAAGTGCAAGTTATGGTGTGCCAGCCCCTTGTTTTAAGGGAAGAAGGCAACATTCTCATGGAGTGATAGAGCAGTTTGTATGGTTTTGTAATACTTCTGTCACCCATACATGGAATGTGGATAAATCCATTCAAGGTGTTCCTGGGGTCTCTCCAGGTGTATGGAAGGTTGCAAGTGGGACATCAATCACTGTAGATGAGAGGGGTGCCCTTGTAAGGGCAGGGTTTGTATTTAATAGTGATGATTCTATTGGTGTGATGGGACCTCCTTATGCACAGCAAATCCATACACCTAGCCATGTGCGCCCTTCTCATCGTGATGGAAAGCTTGTTTCATGGAGAAGTAAGTTGAATAAAGATTTCAAGGAAAGGATACACAAGGCAGTTACAGAAAATGGGGAGGTGGTGAGAGAGAACATCATTATTCCACATGAGGTACATGTATTCCATGTTCGTACAACAGGATCAATGTCCAAGGGGCTAACATATAGTGTCTTGATTTCATAGTTTCCACATTGCACATGCCTTGATTTCACAGAAAGGGAAGCAAGAAAAAGTCCCTACATGCCTTGCAAGCACATATACTTTGTGTTTATTGTTGTCTTGGGCTTAAGTGAAATGGTGCATCAGTTTATGCATCAGGCTACATTGACAAAAGTTGAATTGTTTCAAGCTCTGGGTGGTAGAAGAAACCCATCAAGTATGTAGTGTATGGCTTGGATGCCCTTTTTTTGCATTTCCTTCAGAATCGGATAATATATGTAGGTGTGCTTCCTTGCATGAAGCTGCACTAAGTTGTATTTTTTGAAGGTGGAAGAAACCCATCAAGCATTTAGTAGGCAGCCTAGATGTCCCTTTTTTATATTTCCTTTGGAAGCGGATGATATACATAGGTGTGCTTCCATGTTTTGGCAATGCACAAAAAAACATTTTGTACAATCATTCCAAGGGTTGGAAGATATTTTGAAGCATCAAATTTTTATATTAATTTTTGTTTGTATGACATATGCTTTTTGTGCTATGGAGTTAATAACTTTTAGAAAAAAGGTGTCTTCTGACAACATGAAGAGCAGTTCATGTAATATGTTACTATTCTCATTATTGAAAGCATTCAATGTTTTATTTTATCATTACTTTTTCACAGCAAAGGAAACATGATTTGAGCATGTACTTCTGGAAACATGCTATTCAAGATGCATGCGAGTGGGTAAGCTTTCTTGGAGCATAAATTGTGGTAATTGGCTGTCCTGATGAATATGATGTGGTTGTTATTAAACAGATAACACCTTGCATTGTTGTTTGTCCACGCTCGCTTTTCTTCGCTCGCTTTTTGGTAATCCTCTCTCCTCCTCCCTTGTCTCTCTTCTTTCCCCCATGCTCTTACACTGTCATCCTCTCCCACTCCTATGCTCCCCCTAAACCCTTTATTTCTCAACCCTTAAAACTCCATGATCTATGAGGGAGACAAGTTCTCCACCATGTTCTCTACCTTGAACCTTGGAACCTCCTTCTAAACCCTGGAACTCCTTCTAAACCGTGGAACCTCCTTCTTACCCTGGAACCTCCTTCTAAACCCTAGAACTCCTTCTAAACCCTGGAACCTCCTTCTTACCCTGGAACCTCCTTCTGAACCCTGGAACCTCCTTTTGAACCCTGGAACTTCTTCTAAACCCTGGAACCTCCTTCTGACCCTGGAACCTCCTTCTAACCCTTAAACTCCTCCTAAACCCTACAACCCCAATAAAGGTGTAAGCCTTCATTACCTCAACCAGATGATACACGTTCCTTTTACACATGCATGCACTTTGTTTTCTTACCACACTTAAGCCTATGTCTCTCACTGGAACACGACTCGAGGTCCTAAGCTACACGTATACTACAACCGACAACCCCACTATATCTGTAGGTGACAAAAAGCCTCGAAAACCTGCATACTGAGAGAACCCAGCTCTTCCTACGAAGGTAGTAGGAAAGAACCAACATCTTCACTCAAGGGGAATCTCCCTTCGTAAAAAATTACACATTTTCACCAAAGGATGCACCCTTTAATGATGGGTCACACCCCTTTGGTTGTGAGACTTCACTCATTAAAGAAGCACACCCCTCAAACCAAGGGGTTGCAACCATTTGTGAAAAGACATGCCCATTACAAGGGAAAAACCCCCTCAAATGGACACATCCTTTCACATGACAAGATGTCAAGAAGTACGTTTTCACATATAGTGGAAGCCTTTCACGAAGGGCCATACTCCTCAAGTGATAGGTCACAACTCCTCATTGCCCCAAGGATGAAAAGCACCTACCTTATTCTAGAGGGGTCACAAGGGCATCTTAAGCGGACACCCAAAACCTTTACTAAGGGAAAAGACCCCTTACCCATGGCTACCACAGCAGCCCTTACCTTGCCCTATTAAATTAATTGTGCCTGCCATCATAGGTATTTCTCCTTACCATAGTACATAGCAATAAATCGCTTGCCTACCATAGAACATATTTCTCCTTGCATTCAACCTTGCCCATTACCTTACATCTGTAATAGCCTCCATCACTAATGTGCAACTGCTAGGCCCCTACCCAAACAGTGCCATTTGATTGTGCCAACTTTTGCCACACCATTTTTTGACCAAGTGCACCATTTGTTCATTGATCCTACCTGCCAAAAATTGGTCATACCTTTCTACAATGACTTGTTGAATTGTCATAATTCCCTTTGTGCACATAATTTTCGAACAACCTACTACCATTGCACTTAGTCCAATTACATGCTGTTTGTTCTAGAAACCATAAATTTTTTCAAAGAAAACAAAGCATTAACTTTGGATATGCTACCTTTTGGCTCAGCAACACATTTTTCTAATCCTATTTGACCTTGAAGTTTCATAAGATCAGATAAATTGGGCACAACTTTTAGAGTAACAAATTGACACATTCAGTTGCAACTACAGGCCCAAAACATTGGCCTTCGTCCACTCCTTTTGAGGTTTTGCATAATCATTACAATTTTCTTTGCACATAAACATTACAGCAAAATAACAAGGCCCATCCAAAGGAATGGACCCATATTGTGCTTCCTAGGCTCCTTATCTCCTTCTTACTTTACAAAGAATCCCCAGTTACACAACTCCAAGTTCAAAATGCACGACCATGCCCCCATGATCTCCCAATTGATTTTGTTGTCCATACTTGGCAAGAGACCTATCTAGTTCAATCAACCCCACCATGATATACTCCCTCTCAGTCAGCCCAAGTTATCCAATTGAGCAAGCCTTTCGACCTTCACCAAGACACTTTATTCCCTCTAGTTGGTTCCACCTTACCTCCATTCCTTAACCCTTGTCTCCATACAAAATGAGCAACCTCAAGGAGCAACTTGGACCCTCTTCATGCAATGGTACAAACTAGTTACTCATAGCACATCTGACCTCTCCCTTTATGGGTGAATCAAACTCAGGGAAATGTTCTCTAAATGCCTTGTAGCACACACAACACTTTCTATAATAGTATATCACTCAATCATAGGACAATGTCACTACCCTTATGGAAAAGTTACATCTCTAACCTTCCCACGCTAGTTTAATACACAAGGATGACTTGCCCCGTCTAATGATTAGTGCTTTCTTATGGTGGCAAAGGCAGCTTAAGGATTGAAAAAGCATAATAACTTGGGAACATTTTGACCACATGCTCCATAAGCAATTATACCTACCAATGTGTATTTCCAAGCATGCTAAACTTTAACAATTGGATCAAATAGGCTCCTTATCTACTTACATCTCCCAAGTCATGAAAGTGATACCAGAGATTGATGGCTTCATTGATGATGATTATCTTCATGCCTTCATCTTGGGTCTCAATCCCACATTACATATAGACATCTTTAAAGAAAATCTATCTACCGCATTAGATGCTATTGCTTATGTAGAGCACATCGCTTACTTTCAAGGATTAGGGAAGTAAATTTCTATACGATCCTAAAACTCCACAGTAGCTAGCACTTCTTGCTCTCAGGATGTCTCCAAATCCAAAAACTATCTTGGTAATCAAGGCTCTCAATAGTATCAAGACTCCAACAAGTTCCAATAGAAGTGTTTTTCTTAGGACTGTGCTTTGTTCTCTTCTTGACCTCAACGTATCAATGATTTCTTGTAGCAATCCAAAGGTGTTTCTACAACAACGTCGAAGAAAAATGGAACCTCATTCAAAGGACTCTGCACCATCTAGATCGAGACTAGTCATCTCACCACAGATGGGTTAAGTGTCCTAACTGTTGAGAGTTCACGCTCAACATCATGTGATCATGTGTGCATAGCACCATCACGTGATCATATGTGCATAGCACTAACCTTATAGAGTGCTATAAAGGAAAGGGTTAGATCCCCTAACCCTAACCCTAAATGGGTTTGTATATATTCTATTTTTTCAACTAAATCTAGTGTACAGTTAGTCACTTGTGGTGTGCTCTCTAGCTGTGCCCTCTCTCCTCATCTCCACTCTTCTCCTCTCCCCTCTTCATATTTTATCATGGTATGAGAGCTCCCTTTCCTTCCGCTGAGGCATTGTGATCCACGTGAGAGAGAGTGATAGATCAAGATTGATTGAGAGTGATTGAGTAAGCATCCTTTCATTCCGTTGATGAAAGAGAGAATTCCGTTCATGTGAGAGATTTTTCCATCCATATTTTTGTTCATTGCTTGAGTGCTTATGATAGTTTCAAGTGAGAAAGAGAGAGAGATTTCATTCTTGTGAGAGATTGTATCAAAACTCTTCTTGTGGAAGAATTCTTGTTCCTTTCATTCCTTGACTGAGAGAGATATAGGGAGAGATCTATTCTTTTGAGAGAAAAAGAATCGAGTGAGAGACTTCTTGTGGAGTGAGAGACTTCTTGTGTGAGAAATTATGTGAGATAAGGAGCCGACTCCTATCTTGATGCACAAGCAATGCTCGGGCGACCTCAACAATGGGCTCCAGTCGACATAGCTACATCTTCAATGCTAGTAGGCAGCTCCGACTCTGAGCTACTTCACGTCTGTCTATCCTCTTGGCTCACGACTCTAGCCCTGCATGCATCAACTACGACAGTGCACATAGTGCTTCAAGGCGAAGCCTACAGCTCCCAATTACCTCTCCAACAGCGGCAAAGCATGCGCAAGGCTTGCTTCATGGGGGTGCGCAAAGCCTGCTTCACGAGGTATAGGTACGCGAGGACGAGAGACTCTCTGACTTTCTTGATAGTCTAAGCTTGCAAATGATCTTCCAAGCACGATGGAATACTATACAGACTTCCCTACTGCAACTGCTATTGCGAGCCTTGCAACAAAGGCTATGCTCGGAAGCAACGCATGCCGAAGCTCTACGTTCTGAGGTAGGCAAAGACTATAGGTGGAAGTTTGTTGCGTGAGCGGTGAAGAGCTTAAGGGCACGCTGTCAACAGCCCAACAACGAAGCTCCCAAATCGCTCCTAGCTATGGTTGCGGTAAAGAAGGTGGCTGTGTTGCTAGGAAGCTTGGAGATTGTGGCTCAAAGTTCGATGGCTCCATGACCTACAGCTTCTCTCAGTGCTTCCATCGACGTAGCAGCTCACAGCCATGACTAGACACATGCGGCACAGTACAAGATAGCTCCTACACCAAGCTAGCTCCAATGCGGCTCCTTTGACTCTACGCTAGGATCCAATGCCTCGTAGACAAATCTCCCAGGGCCAACGAGCCGCTCTTCCAACAATGTCACCATGCTCCAATGCTCCAATAACTTAGTGGCTCCAATGACCTCTATGGCCATCAATAGGATCCATCGAGCTCCTATCGATCTCCAAAACGGCCTCCTCACAACCAACTGAATGGCCCCCTATCGACCTCCAAAACGGCCTCCTCACAGCCAACTGAATGAGCTATGGCTTCTCTCCTACAGCAACAGATCTCGCGAGAGCACGGCCATGAGGAATAGTGCATTTTGTGCTCCTCATAGATAGAATCTACAAGATTCTGTTAAAATCTAAAAGATTTCGGCCGGCAAACACATCCTAACATGTGGCAAGCTGGCCACCCTTTGTCAATATAGGATAGGGTCTAGCTCAAGGATTGACACGTGGCACCTTATCGCGCCACATCAACACATGGCAGATCATGTGTTATGTCATCTCCTCTACCATTCTACCATGTCATCTTCTTATCCACAGTGACACATCATTTGCCACAGTGGCAGCCACATCATCACTACCACGTCATCTGGCCACATCACCCTGCCAGCTCATCAGCCACATTAGTAGCCATGTCATTTGCCATGTCATCACTGACATGTCATCAGTGCCATGTCATCACTGACACATCATTAGTGCCACATCATCATTGCCATGTAAGCATTGCCACATCATCTGTTGACATCATCCCTTGTGCCACCTTAGCTGTCTGGTCAGCACTGACCTCTGCAGGCACACACAGTGCTCCACAGTCACTGCATGTGACCACTCTTGCCACCTCAGCACAGGGCTTCACTGGCACACCTCTTGCTGAGCACAGTGCCACATCACACTGTATGTGACCCACAGTGACACATCATCATTGAGCACCATTTGCACTCCTTTTGCCCCTCCACCTAGATCAAGTCGTATCTCTTGATCTAGGAAGAATTTGAGGGTGCTCCAAAGATGAAAGTCACTCGTTTTTTGCGCTCTACGTGCTCGTCACATCATGCGCACATTTCAGTGCAAGTTACACTCACATTTGAGCCTCACTGATAAAACCACTTCCTTCATGCACATTTGCCTCTACATCGATGCATCTGATCTAGCACTTAAAAAGAACAAAAGAAAAGGAATTATTTGCTCTTCTTTCATTGATCGACGGTTGGTATAGATCTAGATCAGAGTAGACTAGATCGCCATAGAGGGGATGCTTTGAATTTCCCCAAGTTGCCAATCTAAGCCATGCCTGAAATTCCTAACTAGTACCAACTCGGAGTCAGTCCATACGCTCACATACGGTTTCACATCATTACATTACCTGAAACCTTACGTTCATCAGTTCAGTGAACAGACTTCAGAGTTCAAAGGCATTGCAGATTGTTTCAATGGGTAGATAGCATTTGATTTCACACACACATGCCACCATTGTAAAGCCTATTCGGCTATCTCATGGCATTATGCACATCATTTCAACCTTGTAAAGCCTCTTGGCTATTCCCAGCATCATTGCCATAAGCCTTGTAATACCGATCATATTTTATATATTACAGTTCTATCTTCACCGACGGTTCAGAGATTTCACTTGGCATAGTCAGTGTATTTGCAGTTGATTTATATAGAGATTTTCACGACACTTTTGAGTACATTTCTTGCACCATGTCAACTAGCAACCTCAATCTGGAGGCATCTGCTAAGTTAGACAACTCTAATTACGGTACATGGAAATACCGAATGGAGACCATTCTTGTACTTTAGGACAAATGGGAGTATGTCAATGGGTCTACACCTAGACCATTGGCCGATCCAGCCACCAGTAGCTCTACTCCATCTATTAGCACAGCACCAGCAATGGGATCTACAACGGCATCTACAGCTACACAAACAGTTTTCGCACCAGTAGCTGATCCTGCCATTGCCTAAGCTCAGGCAGAATGGGATAAGAAAGACAAGTACGCATATTACCTGATCAAGCAGAATGTGCAAGATGTCATGCTAGGACAGCTCAACATAGTCAAGACATTGAAAAAAGCATGGGATATGTTCGCAGCTCTCTACGAGTCCAAGAACACATCTAGGATTCTCACACTGAGAAACCAAATAAACCAGAGTTTCTGCAACAGCAGTGAAACCGGTTATGCTTATGTACTTTGCATAAAAGACTACAACAATCAACTTGCAGCAACAAGAGAGACTATGAACCCCACAAAAATGGTTCAAGTCTTTTTAAATGGACTAGGAGAGGGATACGAGAATCTAGTCCAGACTATTGCCATTCAACGGCAAATTCCAACACTGGAAGAACTTTAGTTAGTTCTACTTGGTGAAGAACTTAGGACTCAGGCCATTCAAGCACGTAAAGGTCATTCTAATGATCAGGCATTCACAGCTTCAAACAAAAGCAAAAGCAGAGGTAGATCATTTCAAAAAAGTGGTAATCATCAGCAACAAAATCAAGGTCAGCATCAACATCAGCATCAACATCATCCTCAGCAACAACAGAATCAAAAAAGAGGAAATCATTCCAATCGAGGAAGATTTCAAGAACGAGGGAATGCATCCACCAACGTGTCAAACATTCAGTGCAACTACTGTCACGAGTTTGGAAACTATGAAAGAGATTGCCACAAGAAGCAGTATGACCAAGGCGATCAATCTAGTAGTAATCGAGGGAATTCTTGAGGCAGAGGAAATCATCGTGGTGGACATTCTAGTCACAGTCATTTAGCAAATGAACATGGTAATATGTTTCTGATCATATTATCCTGAGCTTTTTGCTCATCTCAGTTTATAGTGGGGCTTGCCCACCTTGGTTCGCAATATACTGGCTGATTCTTGTTCTACGTTATGCTTTTTAAAGCAAGATTATAATTTTCCTTGGTTGACAACTCCACTTGTGGGCTCGTGATGGTCGCTTGTGAAGGATTTAAAGTGGACGATTTTGGTTTAGAAGATTGTTCACTCAGAAGGTTAGGCACAAACAGTCAAGTTCTAGATGAGATCATGAGCAAGAAAGAAACTGTTGTGAGCTTTTAGATCATCTTACTCATCTCGTTTGAGATTGTGGGTAGAGGTGGAAGTATCACTAGTCACAAAGCAAGGTAGCTAGATTTTTTCAGAAGGATTTGGTTGTTCTAGAGAATCACGACAACGGAAGCGGCACTTACAACTCGCCAAAATCACTCGAGTACCATGCCAATGATCACAGGATAGTTGGAGGCTGCAAGATCATCTGCAACGTTTCACCTACACAAAGGTTAAGGCTGTATTGGTACTACAAAGGGTGGCGGAACAATCATAATCGCATCTTGCTCAGAGAGCCGAGGCTAGTGCGCTCTTATCGGTAGAAACGAACATCTGGTTTAAGGTTGTGAGTTCTCTGCTTGTCCCAGTCAGCATTGCAAATGCTTGCAAAAATTCTGGGAGATCTTCATATTATACATCATGAAAAGAGATGGAGGCTGGTCGCTAGCTGAGGCACTATGCCGTACGTGAATAACTAAGAAGCTTCTGTGGTATTAGAGAGGGTCCACATGCAGATTTCGAAAAGGTGGTTTAATTTGTGAGCACGGATATATTGAGAAGATCGTGGGAATTTTTGGTTATGCCATCAGCATTTTTGCTTGCTCAGAGGCCTTTGGTCATTTGGGGAAGCTCGTGGAGAACGCACGAGGTCGTGAAGCTCCTAGCAGCCTTACAAGGATGTCATACTTGATCACAGACACTGTTGGATATGAATGCCCTTGCTGATTTGGTTGTGCGAACAATACATGAAAGCACTTGCATGCTAGCTCGTGGCTGTAGGAAAATTAAGCTACGAGTTCTATTCTAGTTGTATCAGTAATCCCTGAGGGTGGCCGATTTAGGTTGCCAGTACTTGCTTTCGTCAGATGATTTGTGGGTGGTGGATTTTTGATAGGGAGACCACAGTTGATTTCTATTCATTAAGGCTGCATCGATGTGTGCATGTGGGATTTTGCAAGAGTAGATTCCAATGGTATACGTCTTTTCCAAGGCAAAGCGCTCCATCAACAAGAAGGAACACCATTTATTTTTGGTCGTGATCTTGCCATCACTTCACAGAGCTGGTCTTAGCTGGTGTGAAGCATTGAAACTATTTATTAAGTTGTGGGTGATAGTGGAAGAAACTCAAGGGGTTCACGTTACTTGCTTGCTTTAGAAGATCATGTGGATTTATAAGGCTCACAAGAAATTGATGTGAAGATCCAAGGTTCTTTCCAAGCTTCATTGGCATCCAATCGATCATTTGCAAGCGAGGTTCTATCTGAAGATCCAAGGTTCTTTCCAAGCTTCATTGGCAATCAATCGATCATTTGCAACCTAGGTTCTATCTGACCCTATTGGGGGTTCTATCTACGAGTTCATAGTTGCTTGGAGGTTGTAATTTCTAGACATTTCATTCTTGTATTTTCTTCAATTATGGTGGCTATCAGTATATGGTATTTCTCAGTGTTTTTCCAGTTCATGGTGTTTTGAGTTCATCTTGGGATTGTGTTTCCTCTCAATGTGTTTGCAAATGTGATTGTTCATCTAACTATAAAGGCATTTCAGTGTAGCTCTACCAGTCTCATCACCGCATTCCCCTTGAGGACGAGTTTCAATGGTGGTGTGATGTTACATTCCAAGGAAAGTGTTCCCTGTGGGACTTCCGTTTTGTTGGGCGTGGATTTTTCCAAGCTTTAGTTGCTTCCATTGCGGAACGAGATTGGATTTTATCCTACTCCGTTGATTTCAGGGGCTACTTGGTTTATTTGCTCCCTTGGTTAACAAAAACCTTAAACCCCAAACACATTAGAAGCTCTTAAACTACTACTAACTCACACTTAAAGCTCATACTAACCATAATTTGCATGGTCAAATTGACCAAATGAACCAACTTCAAAACTATGGACCTAAAAACCAAGACATCCCTTAGGACCCTTGGAGGGAGTAAAACACCCTTAATTAAGGGTGTTTACACACTTGGCCCACCATAGGCATGTCCAAGGTTCATGGATGGGCAAGATTGCCTGCCCACGGTGGAGATGCATTGACTGAAGGTTGGGCGGGCGCCATAGTGTGTACACACCCTAAAACTAACGCACACCCTAACTAAAACTAATCCCAACCCCTAGAGTGGTCAACCTTTTCAAAAACCCCATAGAAGCGATCTTATATGGATGTTCGCTGCGAAACCTTGCTGAGAGGAACCATGATTAGGAAGGAGACCTTGTTCGAGAGAGAAGATTACGGTTCCTCTCAAGATTACGGTTCTCTCTAGCAAGGCTTTGCAGCGAGCTCAAGCCTCCTTGGGCATCTGGCAGGAAGGAAGAGAGGTGGTGGATGGAACTTCTGTGCCGCTGTTTCCGACATCTGTCCCAGCAAAGCGAGAATTTGTAAGTTACTCCATGTTCCCGAACTTCCTGTTTGATGTAGGAGAGTGGTAACAGGTCTTCCCTGTGACTTGGGTTTGACGGCGACTCAGTTCTCCACAAACCTCCAGGACAGCTGCACATTTCTCCACAAAAGATACCCAGCCATAGGTCTCCGTGCCGTGATCCCTCTGGAATTTGACCTAGGAAGCAGCGTCTTTCTTTATCCATTGCAGCCTCTTTCCGATGAAGAATTTGGAGTTGTTAGCATACTTGTCCAATGGGGTTTTGACGCGTGGAGAAGAGCTGGGCACAGAAAATTTCCCCCCACGATAGAACAACTTAGGAGTAGCCGTGTGCCCATTCGGGGTTGAGTTTTTTAAATGCGTGAATGTCCACTGGTGGAGGTGGACGTCTCCATATGGTGGAGATTCAAGCAGAAACCAAACCATATGAAGAGGAAATCCACCCAGCATCACAAATGAAATCTGCTTGTCAAGGCTCTGCTCATCTTGATTAGGTGAGAAGACAATCTCACATGCCTTGTGCAATTCCACGAGGGATGCCCTTATGGAAGTTTTGGACGATGACTCGTAAAGAGAGGCACTCATCTCTGAGATCTATGTAAGGTGAAGAAGACGGTCTTTTTTTGAGGTGGTTGTCTTTAGTAGAAAAAGCGCATTTCTTACGTTATACGACGACGAAGAATCTCTGAGTAGAGTGAGTTCTAATTAAGATCATTGGTTCACCATCGGTGGATGCATGCTTTAACAGAATCCTTATGAATAGATTAGCTTGCCTTGCTTCACTCTCTCATGTTGCATCGTTTCTCAGCTTGTGTTATGGTTCTCAGATCTGCGGGCTCGAGTAGGAGTGAAATAAGGCACAAAGCCCTCTGTGAAGCGCTGAAACGTAGGTGGATTGTGCACAAACTAGTGGAAGACTTGGAGGAGAGAGAGAGGGATCGTATCAAGCTGCTTAACATAGTTGTTGAGAGACATGGTGCAGCATGTCTCTCAGCAGCTTGCCATAATTCCTGCCAGCATTGCCATATGTGACAGACGCAAAGACGGGCACATGGCACAATCTGAAGAGCAGTTTACTGGGACAAGAGGTAGACTTCCTCTTCTTAAGGATCTTATCAAATCTTTGGTGTGTTGGTAATTGTGACTCCTGTTGGTCCTAGTCTCACTATGATAGGCTGTGTAGCTAGATTGGTTGCAAATGTTTATCTTCTCGGTGCCCCTGTGTTCATTGCTTCACCAAGGTATTCTTGATAGCATTGGGCATTGATGGCTCCATGTTTCAACACCAAATACCCACTAGCATCTTGAAAACATTTATGGGCTAGCTAGGGGAGCCCATGAAGTTGCGCCAGCAATATCTTAACACGTGTTGATCCTTTAATCCCAAGGAATGCTTGCTACCTTTGCTTAGGCATGTGGAGATTTATTGTGACTTTCAAATTAGCTGTAGGCATTTTTTTGACTAGAATTGCATTTATTGTGCCTAATGCTAAGGTAGGTGCAATCTATTGGGTATATCAAACTATCTATATATCCCTCATGTGCATGCAATATAATTAGTTTTGCATCTTACAATTCTCTTGTTTTGATTTTCTGTTGTCCTGTCATTTATTTACATGTTACAAAAACCCTTTCCAAAGAGGTCCCAAAGAATGCATTTTTTCTATACCAGCTTTGTGTGTGTTATTTGCTTAATTTTCTCAATAAATTTGGGTCTCCATGACATGGCTAAGAACTCTTGAAATGGTGTTTTCTCTATACCAGCTTTGTATGTGTTACTTGGCTTAATGTTCTCAATAAATTTGGGTCTCCATGACATGACTAAGAACTCTTGAAAATATGCATGCCTGTTTTGAGTTTGAATAGAATGAAGAGGGAGAGAGAGGAAGGGGGAATAAAAAGAAGAGTTGAAGGAGGGAGAGAGAGAGAGAGAGACAGAGAGAGAGAGAGAGAGAGACGCCATTTTTGAGTTTGAGTGAAAAGGGGTTAAAATGAAGAGGGGGGAATGAGAAAAGTTAATGAGAGAGAGAGAGAGAGAGAGAGAGAGAGAGAGAGAGAGAGGAAAGTTGGATAGGATTAAATGTCACACCAAAAAGTGAGTACAAAGGGTTGTTTTATATCCCCTCCACCTCTCCATTATATCTCCTTTTTGCCTCTCTCTAGGTCTAAACATCCCTTAGCCAAATTACCCCTAACCCTCACTAACTTGGCCTAATGTTGACCTTCATTCCAATTCATCCCTCCAAAAAAATAATTATGTCCTCACAATTGTAGGCTTTAAGACCCCCTGCTTTGAAATGTTGTGGCACCTCCAGGGTCATTTGGGTGGTGAATGTTGGCACGCTCATTATCACAAAGCTCCATAATCATGTAAGTTGCAGATGTGTCCATGCCTCATTGTGCTTTGCTGTCCACGTGGGAAGCATTGGTTACTTTGCCATATATCCGACATGGTAGCTTCTATTAGTGCTTCATGAGCTGTATTTACATTGCGTCTGTGGTTGTGTCCTTATCAAATGTGAAGAACTGAAAATGGTCTTCATTATAGTAGTTGTATTTGGACTGAAATAGCTCCATAAGTTTCTCTAATCTCCTAACATTCGATGGAGCTAGAGTTCTCATAGATGAGACAACATAGGGCCCCAATACTTGGATGCTAGCATGCATGTCTTTTGGGAGGCCTGCAACCTTGTTTTACCTGCTGTTGCAGGTTGCAACCAGCCCGTGTGCTGGTTGCCTATGATGCCAGCTTGAGTCTCTCTCTCTCTCTCCCTAGCCTTCCTACCTCTCACTGCCTCTTGTCCCTGAAATCGGGGGCTCACAGGTGGGCACAGTGAGTTTCTAACACCCCCCCTCAATGTCACAACTGTGGGCAATCCCCATTCGTTTGATGAGGTGCTCCATCTGTTCTCAAGGAAGTGCCTTCGTGAAGAGATCAGACAAGTTGTCGGCGGTCGGGCAGTACATAAGCTCGATCACGTCGTCGATGATGAGCTCTCGAACAAAGTGGTAATGAACTTCGATGTGCTTGGTCCGCGCATGGTACACTGGATTCTTGGCAATGGCTATGCAACTCTGATTGTCGCACATCAGCACTGTTGCGTCCTCCTGACACACGTCCATGTCCTCCAGAATCCACTTTATCCTTGGTTGCTTCTTACTCAGCCAAGAGATGGCACCAGAAGCAAGTAAAAAATAATACCTTGTTGATCTCCTGGTGTCAGCATCACTTGCCCAATCATTGTCACAGAACCCGCCTAGTTCGATGCCTTTGGTATGAGTGATCCCGTAGGTGCAAGTACCCTTTAGATACCTTAGCACCCGTAAACATCCCAATGACTCTTCTTGGGAGAAGCAGAGAACTGGCCTAATAGCCCAACTGCATAACAAATATCAGGTCGAGTTTTGGTAAGGTAAAGCAAACTTCCTACCAATCGTCGGTACAAAGGAGTATCAACCAGTTGAGATGTGTCGTGAACACTTAGCTTGAGCCCGACCTCCATGGGAGTTACTGTTGTCCTGCAATTCTCAATCTGAAATCTCTTCAGAAGTTCTCTGCAATATTTCTCGTGTGAAATGAAGATCTTGTCTTTGGTCTGCTTTACTTCTATCCCAAGGAAGTAGTGTAATAACCCAAGGTCAGTCATCTCAAACTCAGACATGAGTAGCTCCTTGACCTGAGAAATCTTCTTGACATGGTCACTGTAAGAAATCCTAGATTTACAATATTTAGAAATGTGCTAAGGAATAGAAAGAGCAGAGAACAAGGAATATTTGTATTGCTTGAGTGTCTGTAGTATGCCATCCATACAGTTGGGCCTCTCTTATATAGAGAGTGAAAAGTCACACGTGAAAAGGTGTGTACTCCAAAGTGTATGTGCATGAAGAGGTGTGTACCCCTTGTGAAGGGTGTGACCCTTGATGAGAGGGTACATTACAATGGGAGTGTCTCTTCAATAGAATGTCTCTTGTGAAGGGTTGTGCCTCATAGGAAGTGTCCCGTCGAAAAGGCATACCCTTCCACAAGCGTCCATTCATCAAACCATCCATAAGTCTAAGATATAGAGAAAGGAATACGTCATAGATTGTGACATCCCCTCCCACTCAAAATAAGATCTTGGTGGAGATAATGAACTGATGTAGAAATAATCACGGTAAATTCTGAAAATATTGATGTAAAATGCCAGGGTACTGCTGTAAGTCTTTATCAAATTGCCAAGTAGCGTCGGAGTCGTCCAGATCTCGCTAAAGAACAAGGAATTCCGTGATAAGTCGATGTCAAGTCTCTCGTTGTCGATGGTCCAAAATACACTCAAGAATAAGGAGAACATAATCGTCTTCGATTTCTGGGACATAATCACCTGCAAGAGGAACTGCTTCATCACTTGGAATGTATGTCTTTAGCCAAGAAATATGAAATGTCGGATGGATTTTACCCCATGATGGTGGTAATTTCAATTTGTAACTTAAAGGTGAATTTTTCTTGGTGATTAGTCCATAGTATCTTGGTCGCAACTTAGGAAACACAGACTTAATTGTATTATAGCGAATGTCTTGGTTGAACCAGTTGATTAGCTAGGGTCACTCGATGTTGAAGTATAAAATTCGTTGGTACAATCGGAGTGTGTCCATAAGCTGCTTGAAATGGAGTCATGCTAATGGCACTATGGAATAAGCAAAAGTCACGGAGTGGTAGATACTCTTCCCAAGCTACTAGGCGTGATTGAATATAATGTCGAAGCATTTCTTCCAGAACTTGGTTGACTCTTTCAGTCTAGCCATTTGATTTTGGGTGGTAGGTTGAACTGAACAGTAGAGTTGTATCCAAAGATTCGAAGAGTGAAATCCAAAAGTGACAGGTAAACTTAAGATCTCTGTCGGATACAATATTCTTGGGCAATCCATGGTGCCAGAAGATGTGTCGTATGAAGAGTTTGGCGATGTCCGGAGCTTGTGCGAACTGGAAGAGGTTGAAGAAGTCCTGCTGGAAGTTGTCGGCTTGCTTTCATTTTTTGACAAGATAAGCAAGATGTAACCATTTTGATGACGTCGCTTTTCATCTGAGGCCAGTAGTATGTTGCACTGAGTAACCTATAAGTCTTGTTGATGCCTGGATGGGCAGCATAAGGAACTACATGATGCTCTTTTAACAAAAGACGTCGAACATCCTTGTCATGTGGTACACATACACGATCTTGATAATACAGAAGGTCGTCCGTATAAGAATAGGATGAGAAAATCTTCTATTCGGAAGTCGAAGGTTGATCTTTTGAAAGAACTTGTATTGCTGTGCCGAAGTCTTTATCATTGAAATACTTCCCTTTGAATGAATTCGAAACATCCACAGATAATGTAGAGATTACCAAAACTGATGCTAGAGTTAACCTGCTGAGAGCATCTGCAACTACATTGCGTAGTCGTGGAATGTACTCAATGGTCGTGTGAAAGTTGGCCAGAAACTCAACCCAGCGTGGTTGTCGAGCATTTATGACTGGTTGAGTAAAGATATACTTTAGAGAGTGATGGTCTGTCTCGACCACCGAGTCGGCTCCCATGAGATAATGTTTCCAAGAGCGATAAGCATGTACAACGGCAAGAAACTCCTTATCATAAACCGGGTATCGGGTTTGGATATTGGAATGTTTATGGTTATCAAAAGCAATAACTCTCCCTTCTTGCATCAAGACTACTCCTGTAGCGATGTCGAAAGTGTCGGTCATGACCTCAAATGGAAGGTTTGGGTCAGCAATAGCCATAACTGGTGTGGTAGTGAGTGCTTGCTTGAGTTGTTGGAAACTAGACTTTGTTTTGGGAAGCCACTGAAAAACTGTTGTGCTTTTCAATAATTCGGACATAAGAGTTGCGATTATGAAAAACTGATAGACCTTTGTATGGTAGAAGTTTGCCAATCTGAGAAAAGAGCAGACATCATGAACATTCTTAGGAGTAGGCCAGTTTCGGATTACCTCGACCTTCTCGGGATCCACAGAGATGCCTTGAGTTGAAATAACATGTTCCAAATATTCGAGTTGGGTCTTGAAGAACTCTCTTCTCAACGTTGATGCAGAGAGAATTTGCGCGGAGAACTTCAAAAACTTGGTGAAGATGTTGTTTGTGCTCATGTAGGGATTTGTTGAAAACGAGGATGTCATCGAGGTAAACGATGACGAACTTATCGAGGAAAGGCCTGAAGATGTCGTTCATAAGTATCATGAATGTGACCAAGGCATTGTTTAACCCAAAAGGCATGACCAAACATTCATAGTGTCCATACTTTGTTCGAAAAGCTGCCTTGTACTCATGCGAATTTGATGATAATTTGAACGAAGATCAATCTTTGAGAATTGTGTTGCGTGTAGAAGTTGATCGAAGAGGTCATCGATGCGAGGCAATGGATACTTATTTTTGATAGTGAGCTTGTTGAGGGCTCGGTAGTCGGACGCGCATTGACTTATTCCTTTTTTCCACAAGTAGTACAGGAGATCCGAAAGGGCTGCGACTGGGCCGAATGTGACCTTTGTCGAGTAGTTCGGTCACCTGTCTTTGGATTTCTTCATTTTGAGTGTAAGAAACCCGGTAAGGAGGTTTCGATGGTGGATTACTGCTAGGAATATCCCCTACATAGTGGCAATCAGTCCCTACATCAGTGGGAATCAATCCCTACATCAGTGGGATACTGCTTTGGCAATTCCTGTGGAAAAATATCCAGGTAGGAAAAAAAGGTTAGTTGAGGTATTCAGGAGGATCTTTTGTTCGTGTCTCCTCTACTGCCGTAACCAACATAATTGAAGTCTTTACTTGTAGGGCAGAGGCAACTGGGGTTGAAGGAGAGTCCCTAGAACCAATTAGTACAATAAGTTTTCCCCGGTGGACAAACTGGATAGTATGGCTACGAAAATTGATTGATGGATCATAGTCGTAGAGCCACTGTTGTCCAAGTATGACATCGTACCTAGAAAGAGGCATGATGTCGAAGCTCAACTTGTTCATATAATGTTGGATGCGAAAAGACAAGTTGTTGATCCTGGTGTTGCACAAGATGGTAGTTCCATTTGCGAGTTCAATATGACAGTCCATGGGACTAGGACGAGTGGTCAACTGAAGTTTGTTGACCATAGAACTAGCTAGGAAGTTATGAGAGCAGCCACTATCAATGAGGATAGTGACCGTTGTTTCATGAATTGATTCTTGAACACAAAGTACTTGAGTGGCCAGGGAAGGTTTGGGGTTGCTGGCAAGGCTCATGTGGATGGTATTTGCCATTCGAGCAGCTTTGCCTTTCTTGTCTTGTGCTGAGGTAGCATCTTCTGTTTGGGAAGTGCTAGGTTTCATATTGGAATTTTGCTTTAGTCGCTTGGGACAATCGAACCATCTATGGTCGCCTGTACAGATGGTACAAAGTCCTGTTGTGATGGAGTTGTTCTTCTTGTCAGTGGCCACACCTTTATGTTGGGGATGACGGTGATGACTTTGTGAAGAAGAAGAGGCGCGATCCTTGGAGAAGTGCTTCTGTTGGGATCCAGCATACGATTTTTGAGACTTGTGGGGATCTTGAGATTGTCGCTGACCTTGATTACCCGAGTTTTTTCTAAACTTGGGGTTATCTTGAGGGCGAGTACCTTTGGCCATAGTAGAGTTCTGTGTTCTATTAGCACTCTGCTTCTCTGTGTTTTGAAAATTCAGCCTTCTTGAAGTCTATGGACATAAGTGGGCAGTATAAGTCAAGGGACTACATCTTTGGGATACTGAAAGATGCCATTCTTGATGTTGGGATTGAAAATGTGGTGTAGGTGCGTATGGACAATGCATCTAACTGTGTGCGGGTAGGAGAATTGGTGGAGTAAGCGTGGCCTCACATTTTCTATACTAGATGCACATGCCATTGCCTTAACCTCTTGTTTGAGGACATTGGAAAGCTTGCATGGGTGAAGCCAGTGTTGGTACATGCTAGCATGATTGTGACATTTGTTACCCAAAAATACATTGTGTTAGCAATGTATAGAAAATTCAGGAAGAAGGAATTGGTGAAGCCAGCATAAACACGGTTTGCTTACATGTTTATCATGCTAGCAAACTTGTTGGATGAGAGGGTATACAATGGATTGCGCCGCATGGTTGCCAATGATGAGTATTGCAAAAAGAAGGTGTCACGCACTGTGAAAGCACAACAAGTGTTCTATTATATTGGGTGCTTCATTTTGGCAAGATGCAAGGCTCATTGTGAAGCTTTGTGCACCTATTTTGAAGACCCTTCGCTTGGCTGGTAGGGAAGGGACTACCATGCGACTTGTATATGAGCTCACTGATCGGATGGTCGAGAAGATGGCAACTATTGATGGGATTGACTCCTCAAAGCTGGTTGATGTTAGAGCCTTGTGTGTTGACAGGTGGGATATGATGCATTCTCCATTGCATGCGGTAGCTTTTATTCTCCATCCTATTTGGAGATAGAAAAATCTAGATGGTGACAAGGAGCTGCATGATGGGTGGATGGATGTCATAGAGCGGTACACCAAGCATGATGTTGACAACCAGGGCACCTTATGTGATGAGTTGGATATTTACAAATCCATGTAAGGCACATTTGCTCATGCGATTGCAAAGGATGAAAAGAGAATGCACCAAGGGGTGAAATGATGGGAGACATTTGAGGCTCACACACCAAATTTGCAACGTTTAGCTCTTCTAGTGCTCTTACAAGGCACATGTGTTGAGATATGGTGCCGTGTGCACATAGATTAAAGGCTAAGGTATGGTATATGAATGTATTAAAGTAGCCACCCTAAGATGTGGACTACAAGATGTGGAGATGTGGATCAAGGATATCCACAAGGAGAGATGTGGATCAGAGGATCTTACAAGTGTTGACTATTCCAAGGACACTCTTTACATAAGAGGCCTATCATGTACTGTTGAGTAATAGAGAAATGCACATTCACTCAAGATTCTGTTTATGAGTCCAAGTGAATCTATCTTGGAACCTAATTAACTTGAGGTACATGTCATGAGCATTCTTTTCATCATGTTTCCACATAGGTTCCATCCACGTCAGAGCACTCCATAGATCCTGAGTCACGCATGTTTTCTCGTGGTATCAGAGCCTAGGTCTAGTATCTTAAATTAGTTATATGCATGCCTTAGGAACTCGTGAGTTCTCCTAGGTTAGTTTTAGTTTTAGAGTGAGTTTTTCTTGAGTGTTCTTTGTGAGAGAAACTTCCGTCCATAGGTTTCGGCTCATTTCGATTCTTCTTGTGAGAAATTCATGAGTAAGGTTCTTTGAGGGAGATCTGTGTCTAGCCCCTTCTCTACTTCTTAACAGC
Organism: Dipteris shenzhenensis; assembly: GCF_047967505.1. Taxonomy (NCBI): domain Eukaryota; kingdom Viridiplantae; phylum Streptophyta; class Polypodiopsida; order Gleicheniales; family Dipteridaceae; genus Dipteris; species Dipteris shenzhenensis. The sequence continues at coordinate 30,497,639 of NC_141628.1, read as the reverse complement.
AAGCCAAAGCTTTTAACAACATAAGAGGCAACCCAACCAATAGCCGTCACCAAGAGGCAGGCGTCTCGTCAAAGTGTTAGCCCATTGCAGTTTCGACTCCAACATCTGTAACAACGATCCTTCATGTAAAAGCTCAGTCTTCCATCGACCCCCAAAACAAGGTAAAAAACGAGCTCCTTGAGTCTACGAGCTGTTGCTCTGTAACTACTGCATCTAAAACTGCAACTATTGCAACGCGGTCTCCAACCGCTACGCATGTACTCAACAAAAGCTCCTTCATTGAACTCAAGCATCTAGCAAACGCCTAAAGCTCTAAGTAGACCTCGACCCAACTTCACCGGCTCCTACTATGGAGACAAGAGATGCTCCAAACAACCGAGCTGGTGAACCGTAACGCCAAACAGTGAGGCCCAGTAATGCTTAGCCGCCAACGTCTTTACACATTAGGAGCTGCTCTTGTGAACATGATTGGAGAATCCCTGCCCTTATCTCTGCTTTCTAGGTTCAGCTTGCGAGTGGCGGTGCGAAAAATCAAAGAAGCAACCCCTTCGTTGATCAATTGAGAAAAAACACCAGAATTCGCCATCGGTCGAGGCACCTTGGCATTGCTTGAAGCAGGCTTGCTTTGCAACAACAAAGGAGTTCTGCTGCTGTGTCTGTCCCTGTCCGCTGTGAGATCTACGGAACTGCTCATCACTCCTCCATACCCCTTCACATTATTTCATCGATGCTGCTCCGGCATTGGGTGATGGTTCTCAGGGGGTCTAGCATTCTCGGCTTCCTTCATCGCGGGAGCAATAGCTTCAGCGCGGCCTCTGGCTCTTGTGACCTACCTAGCCAAAGACTACAATAGTGCAGCTCCTTCAAAGCTCCTACTCCAACGCCAAAGCAGTCTCCTAGCATGGAATATAGAAGCAATCGGCTTCCCATTGACTCATTGCGTCGACCTCGATCGACCTCAACTCCAACCGATTCAATGCATATGCTCCATGAAACACGCCATAATTTTTGCATCACCCTCTTCTCCAAAGTCTCAGAAAAATACCACGTGGTAAGATAAGACTTAACAATGGTTAAATTTAACTCTACCTTGGTCAATGGTTAAGTGAATCAAAGTTTGGTCAACTCAATCCACACTAAACCATTAATTGACTTAAGGTACATGTCATGAGCATTCTCTTCATCATGTTTCCATATAGGTTCCATCCACCTTAGAGCGCTCCATAGATCCTAAGTCACGCGTGTTTTCTCAACATGTGCTTCTCCTTATGAGTGAAAGTGAAGCACATTCTCTCTTATCCATACTAGAAGAAGGAATAGGCTACTTCCAAAGAATATCTAGAAATTAGTATACATCCATACTAATTTGCGTCTCATCTCCAGAATCAAGAAAAGGGGATTTAAGAAGATAGAAGTGACCCTGGAAATGATCAACAAGGAGAAGGATGATGACAGGTTGCTAGCGAGACAAGCAGATACACAGGTAGAAGACATTGCAGCCCGTATTGTTATACTTACAGGAAGGATGGATATTGCTGCATCTTCAAGCAGCTCTAGTCTTTTGGAGTCCCATGGCGAGGCAGATGAGGATGATAGTGATGAGGAGGGTGCGGGCATTGATGCAGATGATGATGAGGATGAGGATGAGCAAGAGGATAAGCATGAAGGATATAGCTTGAGGCTTGGAGTCTCATCGGTTGTGAATTGTCATGCATTTCAGGCTTTATTTTTGTGCTGTGGCAGCCTTTTCTTTATGATGTTTTTTCTTTCATGTTTTGGTGTAGTTACTAGTACCTACTTTCTTTGATCATGATGTTTTGGTGTAGTATTGATGATTGATCTATAATCTATGATTCCATCATTTGACACTTATGTATCAAAATCTAGAATCCAGATGACTGGTCTCTAGACGCTGGAGTCTTTCATGAATGATGAATCACGACTCATGAGTGATGACTTTAAAATTAATATAAGTTTCAAGTTTCAAGCTGGAAGTTTAATACCTCTATGTCAATTTAATGTGTACAATGATCAATCTATATTTTTTTGACTTTTTTGGGGTAAAATAAGGGTCACGTATGTTTCAGTCATAGTAGCTAGTCCCTACTATGCATGATGGAGTGTATGGTTTTCAACCTTGTGAGTGACTATCATGAGATTGAAACTGCACTATGTTGTGTTTTTAGAGGATGAGTTTGGGAATGTTCTTGGATTCATCTAGGTATATGCTTGTGCCGTATTAGCGGACATGCAAATTTCACCTTGTGAAGTTTTCGTCCAAGTTGCAGCCTGCTGGTATTGTGATAATTCTTTCTATCTTAAATGGTGCGTTGCCCTATCAGCTAGATTTAGATTTAGATGCTCGTTGGGGAGACTAAAATGAAAATGTTTAGACTTCACAAGCAGTTGTAGCTTGAATGAAGAGATTTTGGACTGCCTTTTGATTAGCCTTCTCCTTTAGTGCTAGCCTTCATCATGGCTGAGTTTGCCCTTCACCTCCGGAGTGCCGACAGAAACTCAGTACGAAGACTTTGTATAAATGGATGCTCAAGTATGTGTGGGTGTGTGGATTTGTATGTGTGAGAGCATATTTTTATACTATGGTCTACACCCATTGTTGGGCGCTGATGGCGTCAGTGGGGATGTCATAGTAGCTAGTCCCTACTATGCATGATGGAGTTTATGGTTTTCAACCTTGTGAGTGACTATCATGAGATTGAAACTGCACTATGTTGTGTTTTTAGAGGATGAGTTTGGGAATGTTCTTGGATTCATCTAGGTATATGTTTCAGTCCCAGGGGTTGAACTATACTCCAGTCATACTTTTGTACTCGTATGACGTATGCTTATGGTAATGTATGGAAAAAACTATGGTCTCACATACTTTCATTAATGTGCATTGCAATATCCAAGGATCGAGGTAGTCAAGCTTCTCAAAGGTAATGTTTATATTTTGCGTACTAAAGCATGAATTTATGACTACTGTGACATTTTGTCACTAAGAGCCTAATTGTTGACGGTTTTTTGGGGGTCTTTCCAAAGAAAAACCTTGCACCAAAATTATGACCTTTGTTGGATGTTGATGCTTTATTTGTACAGGCTTGCGAGATCACTAGTGTGTAATGTCTTGTTTGATCTTTTCCATATCGATGTGCAATATCCTAAAGATTGCTTGATGTTCTTTGTTCCCAAATTGTAGTCGCTTGGATGATATGAACGTATCCATAAGAAACTTCAATAAATTGTGTCAACAATCACACAAAATTCAAAGGTGGGTTGATCTCATGCAGTGTTGAATGGAGGAAAGAAATCATATGATGAGGCAGCTATGCTATTATAGAAAATCTCTTGTAGTTAGACTGAAAAACTATGAGTATGTGTGTGTGTGTGTGTGTGTGTGTGTGTGTGTGTTTTGTGCGAGTGTGCACGTGAGAGAGAGAGAGAGAGAGAGAGAGAGAGAGAGATGTAAACCTTGTTTGGTTTGAATACACAAGAAGTGGTACCTGATCACGTCTCTCTTCACGATCCCTTTTTGGGGGAAAATCAAGCTTTTGGGTGCTTGTTGGTTGGTGTTGCCATAATTCAATGGTGCGGCATTTGTGTATGATTACTTTGTCAAGAAAAAACTCTTCAAGCACAGTACAGAAGTGTCCCATGTCACGCTTGCTCGTTTAATGAGCCCCAATGCTTTCTCCTTAGTACAATACTTTATAGAAAATCATGGGTTGAAGGCGTTGGAAATAGTCATTGAAGCGGTAATCTCTGAGCTTTCTCCTTCAAACTTTTTCTTTATAAGACATGCAGAGCTTGTACAGGATTATCCCATAACCCTAGGTTGTCTCACATCTAGTCTAAAAAGTATGCGTCTGAACGCCAATCTTTTGCAGCAAAGCAATTGCAAAGTTAACATGTACGTGTTGTCTAATTGCTTGGTGTGATTGAAATATGATAATTGACTCTTGAGACCATTGGACGTAGAATTAAGGCCTGAGGCTCCCCAAGGGACAAATTCTATGTAGGCTTGTCAAAAGACTCAAACCATTTTGCTATTTCAATGTTTTCTTCCTTCCCCTTCTGCTCTTCTATCCCCTTTCTTTTTCTACATTGATATTAGAGCACCGCTCGTGGCACCATTGTTCATCCTAGCATTCATCAACCACAATAGCTAGCAGCAATGCAAGCAACAACTAACTTAGGTGGGAATGTAAATCAAAGAATTGCTATAAACTCCAATTGACACAATGTAGCAGACTGTTAGCCGCAAGCTTCGATGACTAGCATAATAACAGATGGCAACTTGTGGATGCGAGCGACCAACATAAGACATGGACTGTAGCATCGAGCATCTCATAGTACCAGGGGTTGTGCTATTATTAAATTATTGAAACACAACCTTTTGGCCTAGGGGTTGAGTTGGGTTCAGATTGTTTCTATTCTAAACTTGGGGACCACAACAAAGCATCCACTCTTTGGATGGCATGTGGTGTAAGTGCGTTAGGGATATCCATTGTACTACTGTCATCTCTTGCAACCCGTCATTTGAGTTTGAACAGGTTTTGCCTTCTTGCAACTCTATTATCATCATCTCGTTGATGCTTACCCTTTGATTTTTTACTACCGTGCACAAGTGTGTAAACACCCTTAGTCGGGATAAGGTCAGTCATGTTGAATTATTGGGTTTAGTTTAGCTTGTGTTAGTTTAACAGCTAGGAGTGGGTTAGGTTTAATTAACTTTGGTTGGATTAGGTTAGAGGCTCCTATTTGTTCTTCTAGTCCTAGTGGTCTTAGGTTAGGTGTCCCAATTACCTTAGGCGACTAAAGAACCCCCCCCAACCAAAAAGAAAAGAAAAGAAATATTAAGGCCGTTTAAAGGCCCTTTTCAAACCGTGATTGGGCCTATTTGGGCCTTGTTTCATAGCCTCGTCTTTGGCCATTATCTTAACCCTCTCCATAGATATTTTTCAATCTATGAGACACCAGAATTCATAGCAATCCAACACATGTGCAAGCATTTGGTATAGGGGACAGCTTTATTACACACCATGGGACAGTCAACACCTATGTAATTTTTTGCAACTTATTCAAGGTTTTGAGCAACATGTAGAAATCTTAGGGTAGCTTCAACATGAGGAAGTTTCATAGCCCAATGGGATCCTTTGGTTATTATCCACAATGGGATCCTTTTGGTTACTATCCATAATCTTTTATATCATTATTGGATCCTTTTGGTACTATTATCCACAGTGGGATCCTTTTGGTTACTTTCCGCATTCTATTGTATCGCATTACATTGGATGTGTTGCATCAAGTATTTTCTTCTTTAGGGCTTATTGGGAAGATTATCATGCATTAGATTTCAAGTTGTCTTCAGGTTGAATAACACTTTGCCTCACAAGCTAGTGCATTGCAAGCATGACAAATCATGCAAGGTCGGGATACATATAATGGTTGTTGTACCTTGCATATTGAGCTATTAGATTTGACAGAGATGTCCTATTCTAAAGGTGGAGATAAAAATGCCATAAAGCAGCCATTTGTTGTTGGAGCTATGAATTTGAGAGGTGTTATTATGCCAAACGCGAAGCAAGCCTATAACGATAGACACCCAACATCTTAGGAGAATGCAGCTATGCCAATGCTGGTAATGTAGCCAAAGCACCCTAGCTATGCTATGCCTCTTCCTAGCACACAATCAAATCATGTTTGAAAGTCATTGAAGATTCCTATGTATACAGGATAAAAAATTGGTTATTTTCAAAAAGGTTTTGTGGGGCTATTTGCTCAAATGAAACGACCTACATGATGAAAACAAATATGGATATCAAGAGAAAGAGGGTTTGTGGAAAAGTCTACATAATAATGATGATCAAGTAGGCTTGATGGGTGAAAAAACAGATGATGAGCCAAGCAATGATTAGCAAATCTGCGATTGAGGTAAGGATGTTGATGCACTTATACTTGATACTTTTAGTGATGCAAACTTTAAGGACAATTTCTTAGGAGGAGGTGAGTATTGAGCATTGCGTGGTCTCCATAAAGAAGAGAATATAGAAGATCACACAGATGATAGCAAGGGATGCTAAAGTAAACTTACAATGATGTGGAGGAGCTTGTGCAGCAAGGAGGAGATATGTATGGCAGTTTTAATCTTGAAGCACATTCAGGAGCGTGATAGTGGGCAATATGGCATCACCTTTAACATAACTAATGTCCCTCACTAAGTTTCTCACTAGGGGAGTATACTTGGGAGTTTTCCCTTCTACACTTAGTAACCATAATGAGAACAATGGCATTGCATAGGAGTGTTGTAAATACAAGGGCAAAACTTTGGAAGGGTATCCTTGTGTTGCGTACAACACATGATAAATATTTCTTCTATGTATAGGAGTTTGCAGTAGAGAATCCATGTCCACATGAGGTTGAACAAAACTATGAGGGTCATGTCAGGAATATTAATCACAGTTCATCGAGGTCGACTACTAGAGTAACATGTAGGTAGTAAAAAAACTCTTTGTCCAATAAGTTGCAGACATAAGCAAAGACATAGGCAAGTTGCAGACATAAGCAAGCAAGACAATCCCCGAGATTCAATTGTTGGACATGTCTTTTCTTTGGATAAGCAAGATTCACTTGTTGTTGGACATGTTAATTGGATAAGCAATATTCTGTAACTTTTCTTACAGGCATTTAATTGGTATCTATAAAGAGCTCACTTAATAACAACACCATGGCATGCTAAGAACATAAATCAAACTATTGAAAAATGCTACTACTTCAACCACTGGGCTAGTTGGACAAGCAATTTGGGAAAGCTAAGAATATTAATCCTTAAACTCAACAAAACATAGTACATGGGAAATCACTGGGCTGGTTTATGACAATCACATTAACTCCAAACCAGTGTGGTGGGAACTAAATTTTTGGGCTGGTTTATGACAATATCATTAACTCCAAACATGTTCGGTGGGAATTAAATTTTCGGGCACATGAAGAATGGCAATTAAACTGTCACAAAGCGCAGTATATATTTCTAAAAAAAACATAAAGTTTCAAACATGCAAATAACATCAATCAAATAATGATAAGACAAAATACATAGAAAATATATTGATGTTATTTTTGGTAGGTGAATGATGCCACCAAGACATATATGGCTTGTCAATAGAGGACCCTTAACTTTTAAGGGCCAAATTGACTTGACTTAACTAAAGCCCAATCAAATTCACTGGTTTTTGTCCTAAAATCATGAATTCGACTATTGCAAAACAACATATGATGCAAAATCACACATTAAACTATTGCAAAATGCCGGGGAGTTCACTAAGAAATATGTAAGATAGCACATACGATCAATAGAAGGGGCTTTATTTTCTTTTGGAGTTATAAAAGATATATATAATGTAGGGGTATATAGATATCCCTTGAGCGATTGAACATGATACAAGGAGTTTTTGCATAGTAAATCCCTCAGGTGCAAAACACAACACATGGTGCAAAATATATTTCTTTGGCCCTATGTAGCATACTCTTTGAGTATACAACATGTGGCTTGGGTTTACAATAGTCTTTGAGTATACTATATGTGTCTTGGGTGAGCAATGCGTACAATTAAGCTAATAAGAAAGACCTCTTCTCCTTTAACCTCCAACTGTTAGGAGTGTAACGATATTCCATTCCTCACAAAAGTCTTTTAATTCTCCTTCGAGTTCTTCAATCCAAATGAATACTACTACCAATGGGTTATATAGATTGAGGGAAAAGAACATCTAAATCTCACATGCCTTTCCCATCTTATCCTTTAACCTCAAAGTTCTTCGGTGAGCTTGATGACATAGCCTCACTCACCTAACTGTATCTATTGAATTGCAAGAGTAGTTTGTAGAACAACAAAATGTGCTATATGTACATGCAAGTGGTGTGTTTCCAAATTGTACACGCAGCATTGTTACATAATATTGTTTTACATTTACATTTAAAATTTATAGGAATAATGACCAAATTTTTATAAGTACAAGAAATAATGTTTCTCCAAAACCATCAAAAGCTACTCTAGTGTGTGCTTCAATACTACAATCATAGCCTTCTTAGCCTTCAACTCATCTTGCTCAGATCGAATTGAAGCTAGCTTGAATTAAAGCTAGATTTTAGCGATATGAAGCTAGCTCCGATCGAATTAAGGATAGCTTAGACTCCTATGGAGTCTGTGCCTTCCTCATGTTCACTACACCCTCTTGCAGGCTATGGACTTTTCATCACTCAATCGCCAACATTGTATTTCCTATTTGGCATTAATTACGGATTCATTGTAATTAGATCATGATGGATTTTGCATCTCAACTCTAAGAATCACAAGCTAAGATCTCAACCATAGTTTTCTCTGAATAGTTGGGCTACCTCCTTCCTGATTTACTAGTTTCTTCTCAAGGGTAGCAATCCTTTGTCCCTATGGAATGCACTCCCATTCAATCCTCTAAAATTGCAATTCTATTGACCTAAATTAGTTCTTCCACTTCTATGCCCAAGCACCTTTCATTTGTGCTGCTTGAACCTATTATAAAATGAGCAGGGTTACCAAAATTCAAGTGACTGTGTTGGAGCGAGCCTAAAGTTCGAGCGAGCCAACACTTTCAAATATAGCAGTGGAGTTCATTTATCAATGTTGCAAAAGTAGCAATCATTTACGTCAAACCCTTTGCTCTTGGGTGAAAAGTATAGCCATGTTTACACCTGCCCAGGAAGGACCTTACTTTCATTATTGGTGGATAGTGGTTTGGTGCAAAGCAGTTGTAAGTTTTTATGTCTATCTTGCTTCATTATAACAAATGTTTGCCTAGAAACCTTGACCATATTTGAAAATTGTCTATGAATTTGCAACTCTGGAGGTAGATAATAATAGTTTCTTGACCTACCTATTACATGTATACAAATCTTTGCTCTCAAACAAAAAGAACCATACTTGGACAAGAAACAGATCAAAGGGAATGCACATGTACATGCAAATCAATGGAGTTCTCTCATTTTGTTTTTTGGACTAGCAACATCTTTCAAAAATTACATAGTGGATATATTAGAACTATAGTATGGCTTCTATGAAGTAGTCTCCCAAAATTTGCTAATACACCCACGTACATATTCCAAATACCTACTGCCAACCAAAATGTCTCCTCTGTAGTCCCCAAATTTAATCAAGTCCTTTGCTAATACTTGGTTGGTTTCGACGAGTAGCCAAGGCCTAGAACAACTCCACCTTTGTAAGTGCAGCTTGGTGCATGAACTCATGCATGTTGTTACTCAATCCCAAATCAACCATGTTACTCAATCCCAAAACAACCATGAAGACAAAGTAGACGTGCTTGTATGGAATATACATCCCTTTCTTTGCATCTCGTTGCATGAGGTCCTTGCAAGAGCATCGTGGAAACTCTGATATTATCGCTGTGTATGTAAGGACTTTTGCAAAAGAACTTTATGTGCGCAGATGAAATATATGCATTTCATTTAAAATATTAATTTTCTCTTGCAGAAGCTCAACATTTAAACACTAAGCCACATCCTTCTCTTGAAAATCTTTACTCAACTTTGATCTCCACTTTACTACTCTATTATCCTTTTGGCCCACACCTAGTCTTTGTTCCAATAATAAATTCAAAGCATGTGACCACACTACGTGGCTCTGTTCTCCTGAGAGTCCAATTACTGTCAGGAACATCAATCTCTTTGCATACATTGCCATGTTCTTTCTTCACTTGTTGAGCTTGCTCTCCTCCCACCAACTGGTTGCTTCTTGGTAACATAAATATACTCTAGCCTATTACTATCATGCTCCATCATTCCAGCAAAAGTGGTTTAGCCTCTTCTCCTCTAATCTCGGTTGCTCCATAGATGGACTTCACATTTTAGGTGTTTGTAGGCTAGCTTCTTTTATGACATTGTAAGACACACCAACAATAGATACATTGCTAGAAGCACACCTAACATCATCCTCTCCCTCAATTTATCAAGACTACGACCTGGTGTCCCCAAATGTTTGCAAGTCATGTAAGCATTATAGTGTGCACTTTGTAGTACAACCAATGCCAACTCTGTAGCACTAGCCTCATACAAGCTTATATATTTAGCATACCCATGAGTAGCCCGCATGCTGGAGTGCTTAGTCTCATGACAAATTCACTGCAAGGACAAATCCACTATCCTTATGTTGTTCAAGAAATGAATGCCCCCCCCACTGGGAAACCCGAACGTCCCACCATGCTAGCCAATTCTCATGGTTAGGCAACTCACCATCATTCACGTGTAAAGGTGCCCACCATTTCCTTAGATCCTTCTTGCAAATCTCTGCACTGGCATCAAATGCTGCTCTCAGATTTCACCACAACTGCTTGTGCTCTTCTTGAAAGGGAGGCCTAATGCATCTCCTTGTGTGCTCTATCATGCTCATATCCCAACAGAAACTACATGTTCTTTCCACTTCCATCACATTGGAAGGCCCTCCATTTTATATGATTCTAGCTGCTGCTACAAGCCAATTTGCACCTACACCTCTGCAATGTTCATCCTCTAGATGCTCATGAACACCCACGTGCACTGCACACCTCATAGTGTGTTCCCGGTAATGTCGAATGCAGTAGTAAATGAAGGAATCACATTGCACAACACATACTGGAATCTCACTCCACAATGAACACAAACCAAGGTACCACATTTTCTATCGATTGGGCCTACTGGACATGCCTTTCTCTCAAATTTCCCTTCCAATGTGTCTCGTTACAAATTTTAGTTCGCTCCATGTAAGGACAGTCCAGATTACAACATATCAAATATCCTACACATCTACTTATTCAGGCTATTCCATTGAAAGAGTCCTGCGTGCTTGTGGAACAAAGTGTCCAAACATGGCCTCAGACTTTTGATCCATGCCAATCATTGGAGATCCATGAGGAGGAGGTGGGAGCTCAAATATAACATAACCATTGTACATTGTTGACAACTCTAACACCTCTTCTATACTTTCAGCACTCAAGAAAGCAACATGCAAAGCACTATGGAGTGGTGAGCTCTCGTGCAAGCCAAGCACACTCACCATGTTCTTTGATTTGTGAAGTGTGATTAGTTCTTGAATAAGGAGAATATTGCATTAGACTTTGGCTCCAACTTGAATCCAAAATCTTCATCGTCAAACTCCATTGGTTGATGAATGATCCCAAAATCCTCCAATACCATCTCCTCTTGAAGAAAAATGTTGTTATCTTGTAGCCCAAAGAAGTCTCTAACATGTAACAATGAAACCTCACAAACAAGAGTCATATTTGATCTTCAACTCCTACACCCCATGTTTGATCACAAAGAAGAAAGCCATTACCAGCACATGTATTATGAGTCAAACACTTGGGGGAGAGAATGTAGAAATAGAAGAGCAAAGTGCTCTTTCTACGTCTCACTCAATTACTCTCACTAAGTGTCCCTCAGTCTTAACTCTCTTTAAGGTGTCACTCTCTCTCACTCACTCCCACAATTATTCACTAAGTCTCAGTAAACTATCATTCCCCCTCACACAACACAATCCACTCTCAAACTCCAAAAACTCATAGTCACTTACTAACTCTTAGTAAAGTCTCACTCCCTCCAACACTACGTCACTCACTAAGTATATCCAACATTGGGGAATTCCTCGGATACTGCTGGATTGACCGCCTTGGCCGTACTGCTTCTTGCGGCAAACTCTTTCATAGTGTCCAAACTTGTGATAGTAGTTGCATTGGATGTTTGACACATTGGTGGATGCATTCCCTCGTCCTTGAAATCTTCCTCGGTTGGAATGATTTCCTCTTTGCTGATTCTGACACTGCTGAGAATGATGCTGATGCTGATGTTGATGCTGACTTTGATTTTGTTGCTGATGATGACCACTTTTCTAATATGGTCTACCTCTACCTTTGCCTTTGCTTCTATCTGAAGCTGTGAATGCCTGATCATTAGAATGACCTTTACGTGCTTGAATGGCCGGAGTCCTGAGTTCTTCACCAAGTAGGACTGCTGACTGAAACAACCAAAACGTGGCACCCATAGCGACCGTAACAAATATACCCCTAGCACTACCCGAACACCCCTTCGATCAAACACTTAGGACTCGCACCCTATCTGACCTATATAATATGATTGAGCTATTGACGCTCTGTTTTCACATCATCACTATGCATCCGAATATGTTTATTCGGCCATATCCAAATCCCCAACTGTGCACGTTTCGGATGAACCCATAACAGTTCTGCAAGCACTAACTGGGCGCGAGTCAGATTTTTTATGGGAAGCAATGCAAGGTGAGATTGCTTCTCTTGAAACCAATCAAACCTGGTCATTAGTTCTACTTCCAATTGATCACCACCCTATTAGTTGTAAATGGATACTATGCCACAAACTTTGACTTGATGGCACAATTGCAAGATATAAAGCTCGACTTTTTGCTCGCGGCTTTAGTCAAATTTTTGGTATTGACTAAACTCTCACTCGATCTAACACTCCCTCATAACACTCCCTCTCTCTCAAACTCTCTCAAACTTAGACTTTCTCTAACTCTAATTGAGTCCCTCACTTTTTTGACTCTTCTCACGCATGCATGGTTCCTCTCATGCTCCATCTTCCTCTTCATAGCTCATGTATCCTCTCATGCTCTAGAGTAGGTTTATCCAAGCGTGTTTTTCAAGTGATTTGAAAAATGGTGTTTCTTTAGGAAACATGGTTTGTACACTTTTATTTTCACTAGAACTAGATCCCTTTATCATAAAAATATATAGAATTGTCACTCATTCACTTTCACATAACGTAAATTTTCTTATTCATAGACATCCTTTGTACCTCTATTATTACCTAAAAGAGTTTTGAAAAATAATTTGTTTAAGAAACATCTTTCTAGTGTTTTAATAGCATAAATAACAATAAATTTATGGATATATTTTTAAAGAAGTTAAAATTACTATAAATAAGTATGAACTTGGGGCTTACATATCTACTCTCATAAAATACATGTAGGATTTAAAACAATATATGCAAGATTTGTAAAATTTAACCCTGTAAATGTGTTTAAATGGAAATTTTCAATCAATTTGAGTGGTTGAATGACTACATTTGGAGATTGTATGTGAAAGTTATGACAACGAAACTACCTTGGAAGACCTACTTCAAAAAGGTTTTGCTAGCGAAACTACCTTGTATGGATTGCTTCAATGAGGTTTCTTTGGAAAAACAATTTCATGAAGATAGGTTGAGAGTACCATTAACAAATATTAGCCTCCCAAATTCATCCAATTTGAATGTCTTAACCCTCGAGATCTACTTGTACCTTTACTAGGTCAATCGTTGTTAGATACTATATACATCTATAGAGACTAAGCTCATTCCAATTTCCTTTTTGTTGGCCTTTCCAATCCTCACAACATTAAACTCTATGCAACACTTTGTTGCTATTGGTGCATGCCCTCTACTCCCATTCTACCCCATTAGGAAAAAGGGAGCTCATTTTGGGATGTTAAGTGTTATCAATTGAGAATATTCTCTTAAAAGGGAGGGGGGGGCATCAAATTTTTTTTTGCAAATTACCTCAAAACTTGTTGGACTTGGCATATTTATAACCTACTCCATGGATGATTTTTTCAAGTTACTTTCGTTAAGAAGCTAAACTTTTATATTGGCATCGAAAGTTTGTATGTCCTAATAAAAATAAATGTTTGAAACATTCGCTATGATTTGAAACTTTTATGTAAAAAAATTCAAACTTTCGCTAGGATTTGCATTTTTCCTTCAAAATTCAAAAGAAAATATATAAACAAGTACTACATTCTACTAATATTGTGAAACTAAAAATTTTATCTTAAAAACTTTTGCCAAGATTTTATATTAATATATAAGCATAGCTTCGATAAAAACATCCCTGACCTACTCTTCCAATGATATATATCATGATGGGGTTTAAAAACAGAAATGAAAAGATACAAGAATCTACATTGGAAACTGCACAAAGATTAGGTTCTAAATATGCCAAGTTCGACAAGTTTTGAGCTAATTTGCAAAAAAAATTTCCATGCCCCCTTTTTTGAGAGAATATTCTTTAGTGGATTTCTCTCAAGGCCCCAAAATGAGCCCCAAATTACCCTAATGTGTTCAATCACTACCATAGCCTGGATGGCCTTCACACTAACTTATGCTATGCTCATCCACCCCAAAAATGTATTGGCTAATGAGGGTTATGAGGTCCTAGTAGAAGATATTAGTGATTGTAAGTTGTAGCTTCTAACCTTCCGATTTCTAGGTCCTCCATATTTGGAACTAGTCGCATGTAATCAATCAAGCCTCATTAGGCATCTTGTATGTTGATTTATTGTACATGATTATGGTGATAAGTTTATTTTGAGTGATCCCAAACACAGTGCAATGTATAAGTTGAATATCAAGTAGAATGAGTCATGCCAATGAATCTGTTTTGTGCTATTGAGATATAGGAACACCATGACTAGTTAAGTCATCTTCACTGAGGGATAGTCAAACTTTAGTAGCAAGTCAACACTTCTCCCTTATAAGTTCCACTGGCTCCTCAATCAACTAGAGGAAAGCCATGATAAAAAGTTACTTGGAGATACTTCTTACCACATTGTACCACACAAATCTAAAGGAATCTTGAGAGAGTAGTAGGAATTGATGAATGCTAAGGAAATTGATGAAAGAAGAGGGAGTACTACTTTCCTCACCACAATGAGGAAAAATACTATTAGAATGTCATTGCACCACCTGTGAGCCCCCGCCGATTTGAGGGGACAAGGGGGAAAGAAACTATAGGGGATGGGGGGCTAGGAGCACCTTGCTATAAGAGGGCAGCACCCTGCATGGAACACTGTGCTAGCATCATAGGCCTATGTTGGGCATCTATAGTACATGAGCATCAGCCCCAGTAGTAGCCCAAAAGGCCCTATGTATGGAGCCTTATATAGGCCAAAGGGCTGGCCTAGAAATCAACCATAAGGCAGCTATATGGGCCCTTTTGGGGGTCGATTTTTTGGCAGCTAGAATCGACTAAAAAGTTGGCCAGTTCTAGGGGTTGGGTGCCCACCTATATAAACCCCCTCTCCCCCACACTTCTCCTCATCATCTGCATAGACCAGCCTGGCATAGGAAAGTGCACACGGAGAGGAGTAGCTTTAGATATTAGTACATCATCCCTTTGTTGTTTTGTATGATCACCTCTTGAGCTTTTGTCAACCCACTTTTTTGGAAGAATATATCAGAGTCTTACTATCTTTCTCTCTCCTCTTTTCTTCTTTGTTATTTGAGTTGAGATCGGGAGTGTGAGGAGTGAGTCATTCTATCATCTATTTCCAACAAATACACGATAAAGATAATAAAATTAGCAAGGGTAAGAAATAAAATGGGGTTATTTTGATAAATTAGGGGGTACGTTGTGCATGTGTGAGCAAAATTTATTGAGAACCAATTTTTTTTGTGTGTGTGTGTCTATGTGTGTGTGGATTTTCACCCCAAAAAAATATGTGTGTGTGTGTGTGTGTTGTGTGGTTGGCTTTCTTTATCCCTTCTTCTTCCTCTGCTCTTTTACATACTCCACTGCCAGTGCAGCTATCTTCTCCTCCTCCCTCTTTAGGTGCTCCTACTCATCCCAAGAAAGAATGATGTTGGGTGGGTTTCAAGGGTGGTACTTCTTTGTTAGCTATAGCTCCTCTTCTTTCGAGCAATCCTTTTGCAGTTTTGTCTCTTGAGCAGTAGCAGTAGGCAGAGCAATCCTTTGTATCTCCTACTATGGCTTCCATGGATCCCTCTTCAGTTCAACAGTCTTCTTTGGTTGGTGTGGAGACTCAGAGGACTTTTTTGGCTCTTGAATCAGAATCCTCTGAGCTACTGGTGGATCTCTTTTCTTTGGATCTAGTGCATGATAGCCTTATGTAACCAACTATGGATATCAATGTCGGTTCGGGCACCTGCCTCTACCTTTTCTTTGGACACTTTCCATCCCTGGTTGCAGTAGGATTTTGACTCTCTAATGCAAAAAATTTGAGTGCCTATTTATGTAAAGAAGAATCACAAGGGTAAAAAACACCTTCATTTTATTGATGGTGATTTTACTTTTGTACTGCATGGTGGGTTTTCACCTGTTCTGAGGTTTCCCATGTAGGAATATAAGATTTCACTTAAAAATAAATAAATTGTGTGTGTGTATGTGTGTGTGTGTGAGAGAGAGAGAGAGAGAGAGAGAGACAGAGAGAGAGAGAGAAATTGAGAAATTTTATTAAATTTGTGTGTGTGTCTGTGTGTCTGTGTGTGTGTGTGTGTGTGTGTGTGTGTGTTTGAGTTATGCCACATGATCCCTATCAACTTCCCCAAGGAATATATCTCATATTTTCCCAGTATGGGTTACTTTTTAATTTCTTCCAATCAATTTATTTCCTCATATTCATGATCTTGCATCTTTGCTTGGATACATTATTGATATTCCCCATCAAAAGGTTTTAATGCTAGGAAAAGTATTTGAATGTGCATTCTTTGGTTTCTATTCCTACTTTTGGAGATATTTTCTTAGAGATATCCTCCCTAGCAAGTCAACATTTCTCCCTTATAAATTCCACTGGCTCCTCAACCAACTAGAGGAAATACATGACAAAAAGTTACTTGGAGATACTTCTTGCCACATTGTACCAGACAAATCTAAAGGAATCTTAAGAGAGTAGTAGGAATTGATGAAAGCTAAGGAAATTGATGAAAGAAGAGGGAGTACTACTTTCCTCACCATAATGAGGGAAAATACTGTTAGAATGTCATTGCACCACCAGTGAGCCCCTGATTTGAGGGGACAAGGGGAAAGAGACTATAGGCGATGGGGGGCTGGGAGCACCTTGCTGTAAGAGGGTAGCACACTGCATGGAACAATGTGCCAGCATCACACGGCCATGCCGGGCATCTGCATCACATGAGGATCAACCCGAGTAGTAGCCCAAGAGGCCTTGCATATGGGGCCTTATATAGGCCAAAGGGCTGGCCTAGAAATCAACCATAAGGCGGCTATCTAGGCCCTTTTGGGGGTCGATTTTCTACAGGTTGGAACTGACTTAAAAGTTGGCTAGTTCTAAGGGTTGGCTACCCACCTATATAAACCCCCTCCCCCATCATCTGCACACACTAGCCTGGCATAGGAAAGTGCACACGGAGAGGAGTAGCTTTAGATATTGGTACATCATCCCTTTGCTATTTTGGACGCTCACCTCTTAAGCTTTTGTCAGCCCACTTTTTGGGAAGAATATATCAGAGTCTTGCTATCTTTCTTTCTTGTTTGTTATTTGAGCTGAGATCGGGAGTGTGAGGAGTGAGTCATTCCATCCTCTATTTCCAAAAAATACATGATAAAGCTAACAAAATTAGCAAGGGTAAGAAATAAAATGGGGTTATTTTGATAAATTGGGGGGTACATTGTGCATGTGTGAGCAAAAATTATTGAGAACCAATTTTGTGTGTGTGTGTGTGTCTATGTGTCTGTGTGGATTTTCACCCCAAAAAAAAAAGTGTGTGTGTGTGTGTGGTTGGATTTCTTTATCCCTTCTTCTTCCTCTGCTCTTTTACCTACTCCACTGCTAGTGCAGCTGTCTTCTCCTCCTTCTCCCTCTTTAGGTGCTCCTACTCATCCCAAGAAAGAATGATGTTGGGTGGGTTTCAAGGGTGATACTTCTTTGTTAGCTATAGCTCCTCTTCTTTTGAGCAATGCTTTTGTAGTTTTGTAGTAGTAGGCGGAGCAATCCTTTGTATCTCTTGCTATGGTTTCCATGGATCCCTCTTTGGTTCAGCAGTCTTCTTTCGGTCGTGTGGAGACTCAGAGAACTTTTCCAACTCTTGAATCAGAATCCTCTGAGCTACTGGTGGATCTCTCTTCTTTGGATCTGGGGCATGATAGCCTTATGTAACCAACTATGGATATCAATGTCGGTTCGGGCATTGTTATGGATAAAATTGTCTAAGGAAAAAGGCATTAATATGTGTGTGTGTTTGTATATGTGGCAATAGTATAATAAAATATGGTGTGCATAGGGCCCAGGGTTGAGGTGGCAGGGCATGACCATGTGCCACCCTTCCATGTAAGAGGACCCATAAGGTGTATTGTACATAATCCATGATAGTAATATTATAAAATGTAAGGTGGCATGGCTCCTCCATGTGCCACCCCTCCACCTAGGCTACATTTAGTGAGATATGGCTCAAAGTCCATGGGAGAAGTAATATAAAATAGGTGGAGATGGATATTATATTGAGTTATTCCCTCCATATGGAATAGGCCCATGTGGGGGAGGTATAGAAGTCCAAGAGAGCAAGTTAAATAATGGGGAAAGTAGAATGAGGTGGCAAGATTCCTTGTGCCAACCCTCCACTTGTCCTCCTAGAGGTTTGAACATATTATAAAATTGGGAAGACACCAAGGGAGTATCATAGACTTGAGATATGGGGCTTGATTTACATGGAAAATTGAGGCAAAGGGTTGTCGCACACAATTGAGAGTGCGTAGCTGCCTAGCTCACATGGGAGACTTTTCCACACACACCATGCATGTGGGAGGATACATTAATTGGGAGAGACTACCTCTTTTGGCTATAAAAGGAGGGGGCTATTCCTTGATGAGACACGCTCATTCTTGTAAAGCCACCTAGCTAGTACTTTGATATTTCCCTCTCATCCTTTCTTTCAAATAAAGCATGGTCCTCTTCCCTTGATGTCTCCATCTTTAAATTCCTCCTCCTATCATGTACATGCTTCTCTTCCCCCTCTCCCTTTCCCCTTGTGTCATAGTCTCCCTCTTCATTCCCTCCCCTTCTAATTCCTTTTCCCCTCCCATGATAACGGTTCGCCCTCACGATCTCCTTTCTCCTATGGCCCTCGAGCGTCGCCATGCTTAGCCTCTAGCCTGTGGTCTTGATTTCTTTTTTAGCTAATAGAAATGGTGTGGCTACTGGGATTGAAATCTCCACGGCTAGTGGCGAATCTTCTGCTCGTATCGGTCGCATCTGCAAAACTATACCATCTGTGCTCCTTCTAAGCTACTGCGCATGCATTCGATTTGCGCGTCTACTGTGTTCACCCGTGCGATAGTTTTTTGGGCTACTGCGTCTTTTGGTTGCGGATAGTTTTGTCGCTTCGCATGTCTACTGCGTTTACCCGCGCGACAGTTTTCTGGGCTGCTACGTCTTTTGGTCGCGGACAGTTTTCTCGCTTTGCACGTCTACTGCGTTCACCCGTGCGACAGTTTTCTGGGCTACTGCATCTTCTGGTCATGGACAGTATTCTCGCTCCGTGCGTCTACTGTGTTCACCTGTGTGATAGTTTTTTGGGCTGCTGCATCTTCTGGTCACGGCCAGTTTTCTGAGCTTTTGCAAAAATGTAATAGTAGATCCCGCACCCCCTCTCTCTTCTCTTCTTCTCTTTCTCTTCTCCTTTCCTCTCCTCTCCTCTCTTTTTACTAAAGAGTAGGATTTCAACCCAAGACCTCCCCATTCACAAAAGGGAGACTTATCATTGGGCCAACAAGTTGGAAGTGGTGAAAATGTAATGATTTTTGTTTATATATTGAAATCTCAGGAACTGTAACTCTCTAACCGTGGGGAGTTTGCTCTTGCTGTAAAAAGCAAAAGTACTTCATTTCATGTGCTCTATTCACATCTCCTGCTAGCTCGCTGATTCAGAACTTCTCCAAGCTCACTTCACGGACGCACGCCACTTGAGGAGGGTGGATATTTATGTCATTTCTCAACGTGTTTAAGGATTTGGTGCCTGGTCCTCTGCACCTTACGGCTACCAATGCACGAGATCTCTTCCTTGATCTTCATGTCAACCTTCAACAGCTGATTGTCCAGTGCATTGTTCAAGGAGATGACGGGTGGAATAATACACCATGGATGATTCATGGTGAAGAACTACTGATACACTGGGAGAACTTTGATTTTACTTCTACTCATTGTGCGGTGATCGAGCTACTTGCTGCTTCAGAGGTAATTAAAATGGTGTCCTTCATCAAAGGGTGGGATGATCCCCAAGCTTGTGGGGAGATTTGGCGCATCTGCTTGTTAATTCCTGTGGATAAGCTCGTCCTGAATGGTTTATTCTCAATCTCACTACAAAGGTTTCTAGGCCTCGGCTATGGTTGGTAACGTTTCGACCAAGGAATCCATTTGTACCTAATCAACCTTTTGTGCCTCATTTCGAGCTTCAAGTTGTAATTCTTTTTGGTCTAAAGATAAACTATCAACAAAGGATTGCAAGTTTATTTGGTGCTGAACGTTTGGCTCAAGTGTTGAATTCTGCCCACCCTCTCCTCCTACCTATCTTGGACTACCGAGAAACTTGGGATGTTCGAATTTTAGTCTTGGTGTGATGACATCTTGGATCCTTCAATTTGATGGAGCTTACAAACCTTCGACCAAGGCTGTTGGCGTGGGTGTGAAGCTCACTTTACCGGGTGGTGAGGAGTATTGTTACAGCAAGTCTGCACCTGCAAGTACTTGCAATCAAGCTGAGCACTCGGTGCTCATTTTTGGGCTACAAAAGGCATAAGAACATCATGCCAAGCAACTTGAAGTGCAAGGAGATTCTCAACTAGTGTGTGAACAAGTTAGTGGAAGGTGGAAGGTGCGGAGCAAAGGCTTGGTTCCATGACATCAACAAGCATTGGAACTTTGCAACCAATTTGAAGAGGTAAAAATTTAGCATATCCCTCGAGCTCGAAATCTAGTTGCTGATTTCTTGGCACGTGAAGCTTGTACTTCAATCACGCATGACGCGAGTGGAAGCACCACCCCAACAAAGCCGCAAGCCATGAAGGAGGGTGATCATTTGCAAGGAATGCAAAGGTTGTGGTCATCATGAAACTAAGTGTTGGGCATACTTGATACGAGTTCACCGACTTCGGAAGATCATCAGAAAGGTCCTCAAGGACATTGCTCAAAAGAAGGATGCCAGACCACACACCCCTTGAAGAAATAGCATGGCGACTACAAGAACTGGAAGAAGCTGAAGGTGATGTGCATGCTCTCCAACTGTTGACACTTGTCATGGCATTCTTGTTGGCCTTGATGAACAACCTTATGTAGCGTCATGTCTCTAACCCTCGCTTGTAAAGATGGATGTGATATCATGAGGGTTGGTCCTTTTAAGATTATCTATGTGCTATTCTATGCTGAAGATTCTTCCCGTCTAGTATTTCACAATACACCAGTCACACCCTACCCTGCCTATGTGTGCTTTGTGGAGGTATCTTCACCTGATTTTCAGTTCAAGCTTCCTCTTTTTATTGTTTGTCCATAGATAAGCCTCTCTTTTCCATCTTCCAAGCATGGCTAACATTCCCGTGTTTTGTGGATGGGTGGAAGAAAATCCAAATGAGTACCTTGTGGCCTTCAAGCGCCGTTGTGTTTCTCTCAACTTTCTTACTGAAGATAGATGGCTGTTGGTTCTTCCCACATTTCTAGAGGGTTTGGCTCAAGTGTGGTATGAGAAGCAGGTTGAACATGTTTGCCAATGCTGGCCAAGGTTGACAGTAGCGATGATTGAGTATTTTGACAAAGAAGAGGAGCTGGAGAATGTGTACCTGCAGGTGGCAAACTTGAAGTAGTAAGAAGGTGAGACGACGCGTCGATATGTGGATCGAGCGGCCGTGCTCCTGGACCGTATAATTGCCACACAGGAGGACAATGCCAAATTTCGAGCTGGAATGACTCAACATGTGCTAGGCTACCTTGTAGTAGGAGCAAGTGATGAATTTTGCCTCAAGCTTAAACGGGAGAATTCAAAAACTATGGTGCTAGCACATGAGATTGCTCAAAAGTTTGATAAAGTTCAGTCTCTGACCCCACTTCAAAGAAGATGATTGTCCCTCCGCAACCCCCTCAATTCCTGCAACAACAACCTGGGGGGTCTAACTCAGGGGCATACCCCCACCCCTCATCAGGGATGTATCCACCGCCTCCACCTCAAATGTATGGTCCTCCCTTAGATGCTTACCCTCAACTTACCCTCAACAAGGTGTATATTCTCACCCTCCACCTCGAAGATTTCCCCAGCCTCACCCACGAGCCCCCCTCCTTTCTACTCCCTCGGCCCCTCCAGCTGAAGAGGCCCCCCCTACAACAGAACTTGGAGTCAATGACCTAGCCAAGGCCCTCTTCGGCTTGAGATGGTGGGCATCAGAAAACAAGCCAACCGCCCTCCAAGAGACCGTGCTAATGTTGTATGCTACGAGTGCCACCAGAAGGGTCATTATTGAATAGAATACCCCAATATTCCAAGGGTGAATCTTCTAAGTGAGTCTGGCACTGAGGATTCTGATGTAGAGATCCTTGACCTCGGGAAAAGAAGTCGTACCACCTCGGACCCCTCTCCAAACCATGGACCGGGCCGCCCCAGGAAGAAGGTGTCCTTCTCAGAGCCCTTAGATGCTGAGATGGCAGACCCACCAATAGAGAAGACTAAAAGATCCCGCAGGAGTAAGTGGTCACCCTCGGATTTTCCCATCGGCTCAGGGCAAGAAAACTATTCGGTTGTTCAGGACCTTGCTCATCGTTCTTTGAGCATCACGCTCCCTCAACTAATAGCATTAAGCCCTAAGGTGAGACGTGAGCTGCAACAAGGGCTCTCAACAAGGAGGAACAAGAAAAAGGGAAAGGTAAGAGAGGTATCTTCTATCTCTGAAGAAATTGATTGGCACCCACATACAGTCGATGTCATCATAGATAATTGCCATGTCAGAAATGTGTGTTGATGGGGGAGCTGCATGTAATATCATGGTGCCCCGAATCATGAAGAAATTGAATTTGAAATGTACAAGGCATTCCTCCACTCGAAGCAAGGTAGTAGATGGTCAACGACTCACCACCCTAGGAGTCATTGAGGATTTGCCCATCACTGTCAATGGGTTGACCACCACTGTCAATTTCTATGTAGTGGACATTGAAGATACAGGCAGGAGTTACCTAGCCATACTTGGGAGACCATGGTTGAGAAAGAGTGATGCAGTTAGCTATTAGAAGACAAGACGCATGTCTTTTGCTGCTTCTAGAAGATCCTGGTGCAACCCGGTGCCATGGAACTGAAAGAAGAAGAGGAGCAAGACAGTGATACTCTCTCATCCTTGGTGTCTGAATCAATGGAGGAATTAGACGGGGGGGAGGAATTCTTAGAGGAGGAAGTTTACATGATGGAGGTGTCTCCGACCCCACCACCTGCAGAAAAGGTAACAGCTAGTCCTCAACAGCTTGAATCTATGCTTTCCCCAGAACTCACTCCAAGTGAGAAAGACGAGTTCCTAGAAATGTTCAAAGATTTCCCTGACCTCTTTGCAACTAGCTACCACCACCTTCGCCATGTGACTGCCATAGAGCACAAGATAGAGCTAAAGCTTGATGTGAAGCCTGTGGCTCAGAAGTATCAGAGATTAGGGCCCTTGCAGACCGATGCTTTGTGTCAGAGTTGCAGAAGCTTGTAGAGGTTGGGTTTATTGTTCCGATTCACAATACTGAATGGGTTTCACCAGTGGTAGTCACCCCAAAGAAAAACAACAAGTGGCGGGTCTGCATCGACTATAAGAAACTCAATGCAGCCACCAAGAGGGAGCATCATCCTCTACCCTTTCAAGACCTCATTCTTGAGAAGGTAAGTGGTCATGATATGTATACTTTCTATGATGGTTACTCTGGGTTTTATCAAATCAGAATTGCCGAAGAAGATGTGCTTAAATCCACATTTGCCACAAGACATATTGTCTCATCCGAGGGCATCAAGCCTGACCCTGAGAAGGTAGAAGCTATCCTCAAACTCTCCCTGCCAACAACCAAACGTCAAGTACGCTCATTTATCAATCTAGCAGGATACTATCGCTGCTTCATTGATCAATATGCTGCTTTGACACGACCCATGACTATGCTATTAAAAGATGGGGTTGATTTCTCTTGGGATGGGGATTGTGATCATGGGTTTGCACAAATCAAGAATGCTTTGGCTTTAAAACCCATTCTACGCAATCCAGATTGGTGGTC
Organism: Dipteris shenzhenensis; assembly: GCF_047967505.1. Lineage (NCBI taxonomy): Eukaryota > Viridiplantae > Streptophyta > Polypodiopsida > Gleicheniales > Dipteridaceae > Dipteris > Dipteris shenzhenensis. Next base: position 30,473,580 of record NC_141628.1, on the reverse strand, counting down.
AAAGACTTTCTATATCAATCTTGGGTTTGGTGAGCACACTCTGGTAGGTATTCTTCTCCAGCAAGGGGAGGATAGGTTCATGTATCCTATTCGATTTGCTTCTCGACAATTGCTCGACACTGAGCGATGCTATTCAGAGGCTGACAAGCATGCCTTGTCTTTGGTGTTTTGCATTGAGAAATTTAAGCATTATGTGGCTGGAAAGCCCTTCATTATACTCACTAGCATTGGTCTTGCAAAGCAGGTTCTTCAATCACTAAATCCCATGGGCCGATTGGCCATATGGTTGGCAGTTCTACAAGAATATGATTTTTCTTTCAAAATTGTAAAAGGGGGTTGTTCCAACTTGAAGAATGCTTTGATTGATTTAGAGGAGTGCCTTGATGTAACCCTTGTAGCAGCTATAGAAGTTGGGGATCCATGGTATGGTGGTATCTACAAGTTTTTGACTGCTTTCTCCTTTCCTTCAGAAAGTACTAGCTATGAGAGAAAGAAGATCCACAGAGATAGTAGGCACTACACCCTCCTTGATGGGGTTTTGTACTGTCAACGCATGGTTGGGGTACTAAGACGGGCCATTGATGCAAATGAAGTGCCTAAGGTATTGAAGCATTATCACGATGGATTTTGTGGAGGCCACTATGCCAGTGACTATACAGCTAAGAAGATTTTACATGCTGGATACTATCGGCCGACCTTGTTCAAGGATGTCACTTTGTATTGCAAAACGTGTGAACCATGCCAATTCTTTAGTAGGAAGGATATGCGTCCTGGGCAACATCACCCAATGATGTCCATCCATCCATTTCAGAAGTGGGGAATAGATTTTGTCGGGCCCTTGCCCATGAATGCCTGCAAAAAGAAGTATCTTTTGGTAGCCACTCAGTATGTCACTAAGTGGGCTGAAGCTATCACCCTCCCCGCTACAAATGGTAAGGCAGTTTCAAATTTCATATTTGAACGTATCTGCACAAGGTTTGGGACACCCATGGAGATTGTCTCTGACCATGGGAGTCCATTCTTAAATGAAGCAGTGGAGTTACTCATGGATCGCATGGGTATTGGTCATCACACTTCTAGCATCTATTATCCGGCATCCATGGGTCAAATAGAGCGGACCAATGGCCTCCTTTGTAAAACCATGGGAAAAATGGCCATAGGGAACAGGAGCCAATGGGATCAGAAGGTCACTGAAGCTATGTGGGCTTACAACATCACTCATAAAACATCTATAGGTCACACTCCTTTTGAGTTGGTGTATGGTACGGAGGCCGTTTTACCACTAAGATAGAGATTCCAGCTTTGAGATTGGAACAAGAACAGAGGATGACAGAAGATGAACATGTAGAGGCTAGATTGGTACAACTTGAGAAGTTAGATGAAACCCAACACCTTGCACTACACCAAACAGAGATCCAAAAGAATCGACAAAAGGCCCGCTTGGATGCTAAGATTTGCAAGGGATGGGAAAGACACTTTGCTGAGGGGGATGTTGTGCTATGCTTTGATAATAGATTGGACCACCAAATGGATAAGAAGTTTTTGCCACTATGGACTGGTCCATACAAAGTCATCAAGGAACGTAGCAATGGGTCTGTACAAGTTCAGGACCTGCATGAACCATATGGCAAGAAGGTGATCAACAAGCATTACCTCAAGCCTTTCTTTGTGCCTGATGGACCCAGGCATGGAAATACTGTGCATTCCCTGCCTGGGGGGGAACTATTATGGATAAAATTGTCTAAGGAAAAAGGCATTAATATGTGTGTGTGTTTGTATATGTGGCAATAGTATAATAAAATATGGTGTGCATAGGGCCCAGGGTTGAGGTGGCAGGGCATGACCATGTGACACCCTTCCACGTAAGAGGACCCATAAGGTGTGTTGTACATAATCCATGATAGTAATATTATAAAATGTAAGGTGGCATGGCTCCTCCATGTGCCACCCCTCCACCTAGGCTGCATTTAGTGAGATATGTCTCAAAGTCCATGGGAGAAGTAATATAAAATAGGTGGAGATGGATATTATATTGAGTTATTCCCTCCATATGGGATAGGCCCATGTGGGGGAGGTATAGAAGGTCCAAGAGAGCAAGTTAAATAATGGGGAAAGTAGGATGAGGAGGCAAGATTCCTTGTGCCAACCCTCCACTTGTCCTCCTAGAGGTTTGAACATATTATAAAATTGGGAAGAGACCAAGGGAGTATCATAGACTTGAGATATGGGGCTTGATTTATGTGGAAAATTGAGGCAAAGGGTTGTCACACACAATTGAGAGTGCGTAACCGCCTAGCCCACATGGGAGACTTTTCCACACACACCATGCATGTGGGAGGATACATTAATTGGGAGAGACCCCCTCTTTTGGCCATAAAAGGAGGGGGCTATTCCTTGATGAGACACGCTCATTCTTATAAAGCCACCTAGCTAGTACTTTGATATTTTCCTCTCATCCTTTCTTTCAAATAAAGTATGGTCCTCTTCCCTTGATGTCTCCATCTTTACATTCCTCCTCCTATCATGTATATGCTTCTCTTCCCCATCTCCCTTTCCCCTTGTGTCATAGTCTCCCTCTTCGTTCCATCCCCTTCTAATTCCTTTTCCCCTCCCATGATAATGGTTTGCCCTCACGATCTCCTTTCCCCTATGGCCTTCGAGCGTCGCCATGCTTAGCCTCTAGCCTTTGGTCTTGATTTCTTTTCTAGCTAATAGCACCTGCCTCTACCTTTTCTTTGGACACTTTCCATCCCTGGTTGTAGTAGGATTTTGATTTGCTAATGCAAAAAATTCGAGTGCTTGTTTATCTAAAGGAGAATCACAAGGGTAAAAAACACCTTCATTTTATTGATGGTGATATTACTTTTGTACTGCATGGTGGGTTTTCACCTCTTCTGAGGTTTCCCACACAGAAATATAAGATTTCACTTAGAAAGAAATAAATTGTGTGTGTGCGTGAGAGAGAGAGAGAGAGAGAGAGAGAGAGAGAGAGAGAGAGAAAGAAATTGATAAATTTTATTAAATTTGTGTGTGTGTGTGTGTGTGTGTTTTAGTTATGCCGCAGTATCCCTATCAACTTCCCCAAGGAATATATCTCATATTTTCCTAGTATGGGTTACTTTTAAATTTTTCCAATAAATTTATTTCCTCATATTCACGATCTCGCATCTTTGCTTGGGTGCATTCTTGATATTCCCCATGAAAAGGTTTTAAAGCTAGGAAAAGTATTTGAATGTGCATTCTTTGGTATCTATCCCTAGTTTTGGAGATATTATCTTGCAGATATCCTCCCTAGATATTGTATCCTTTAAAGTTTTCATATTATCCCAATGCTTGTTATAAATGTCTAAGGCTTCGTAATTTTGCTATACAACAAATTGCATTTCCAAGTTACTAAGAAGCAATTGAAGAAGGTTGAAAGAAAGCCTCTCCCTACTTAATTGTTGCTCCTAATCAATTGTAAAACCGTTGGTGTGCTGATCTTGCATGCTGCTAGTAAAATATGGTATATTATAGATCCCCCTTAGCTGAACTGGATGGGTTTATAGATGACACTTGCAATGTAGAGGCCATGGGCTCTGATATAGCTTCTCCAAGTGCTACTGTCCCTACTTGTTCAGATTTTGCAAATATGGTAAATGATGTTCATGCAGCTATGCTTGTACGTGCAATTAAGAATTTGGCCACAGATGTTGAAGAAAAAAGCAATATATGCATTTAAATGCTCAAGGTTTGCATTTTGGATGCCTAGAGTCTCATGTGCTAGAGTTTGCACAAAATGTACCAATGCAAGAAGTAGCATCTGATACTTCCTTTGATCTAGAGCTCTTTTAATGCCTTTTGAAGTCAGCATTATCTGATCCATTCATTCAAAAGAATTGTATGCCATCTATCCCGGGGGGGGAAGGGGGGGGGGGCACTATGTATAAACCCCTTGCCTATGGAATTTCTAGACCTATAAACACCCCTTTTGTAAATTTTGAGATGATTGAAGTATCCCTTAACTATTGAAAATTCAATTTTTGAACTAAAAAACCCCTTATGTATGTATATTTCTATAACTACATCAAATGTAAAGCCCCTTTTTTCGATCACACATGCTGTCTTACATATTTCTTAGCAACCCAGCTGGGCATTTATCATTCACAAAAGAGTAATAAAGGGATCAAAAGAATTCATTTTACTAATCATGAAATTGTTCCTTTGTATAGAATTTCAAGCAGTTAATCCTTGTGCCTCACTCTAGTTCTTCTTGGGTTTGATATTATTATAGCCTGCTCAAACCTTTTCCAATAGCTCATTATTTGTGAATTTTAGGATTTTTACTTCTTGCTATGTTTTCACCTCTTTTGAGGTTTCCCACATAATAATATAAACTATTATCTAAAAAATGTGTGTGACGCATGCATGCATGTGTGTGCGTGTGTATTTTTTTAAAAAATTAAATAAACCCTTTAACAACACGGCACACAAAGATCAAATAAGGGTGGATAAAATTTATTATTATATGGATGTACATAAACTAAAAGTTGGTACAAAAGTGTCAAATCCATCAGGTAGTCGAGGCTTCGAGGTCAGGGTCCACTTATCTACCACCACCATCGATACTAACCAGTTGTTAGAACAATGAAGTTGAATTTGGATAGATAGGTAATCCTTGTATCCCCTAGCTTGTCATTGCTTTACCAAAGAACATGACCACAACTTTTAGAATTTTAAGATAAAATGGAGCTTTTAAAAAGGAATGTAAGAAAATAGTGAGGGTTTAGGTTCTAAAGAATTTCAAGAAAGTTAAAAAATTATAAGGGGCATAAACCTCATGCTTGAGGGGTAATTAAGGGACAAATAAATTAATTTGATTAAAGTTGGAGGGTAATCCACTCCCATGAAAGTCTAATTAAGGAAAAAGTACAAATTAAAGTAGAGAGGTAAGAAATTGGAAGCTTTACTTACAAAGAGAATCCACATGGAGGGTATTCCACATGGGGTACTCTACATTGATACTAGGGGTAATCCTCACCCATGGTGGCAATAATTAGAAAAATTAAAACCCATGTTTAGAGAGTCTAAGAAAAAAGGTTGTTAGTAAGTAAAAGAAAAAAAGTTAAACTAAAGTAGATAAAAAAAAAAGAAACTGTTGCTCCACAATTTAAAGTATTTCAAAATGTAATTGAATAAAACAGTTAGAAATATATAGATATACAATTTTTTGTAGGAAAAATTCAATACAAGATTTCAAACAATAAATAAACATTAAATGTTGCAAAAAAGAGAAAATGTGCCAAAATAAAAAGTTTATATATATATATATATATATATATATATATATATATAAATATAGTACATAGAACTTTAAGGAAGCAAACTAGCAATTAAAAGGGGACACCTATAAACCACTATCGTACAATAGGATACTATTATAAACATACACAGAACTATAAGAAAGAGAGAAAGGTGACTTAGGGTAGCTCGTGATAGCTATACATTTACAATGAGCACATTGGCTATGAGGAGAAACCAAAGTCAAAGAGGGAAATGCTAAAAAGGTGTGGCCAATGAAACGAGCCCAAGAAACGTAAGTTTTCAAAAGTAGATAGAGGCAGATATAGTGGGAATTCAAAACCACCACATGGCGACAAGCAAATCTCAGCTTCATGCTCCACAACCATAGGAATGAGTGAAAAGGAGGTAAAGGGTGGCTATATCGTAAAGGAGAAATGGGAAGGAGAGGGAGGAGGTGGAAGGGGGATGGTATATACATCAATAGAGCATGACAAGTGAAGGAGAAAGAGGAGGAAGAATGATATGGACATCAAAGCAGATGGAGCAATGGAAATCAGGTATCATACAAGACCATGGTGGCTATACAAGAATGAGCCTGTCGCATTAAGCAATAGGCCCCTCTTTTTATAACCAAGAGGAGGGGGCTCTCTCCATAAATGCATCCTCCCATATGCATGGTGTGGGTGGAGACCTTCTCCCATGTGGGCTTGGCGGTGCGCATCCTCAATAGCATGCAACAATTTCTTCCCCTCAAAATCAAACCTTCTTATCCTTAGTCTAAGATGCCTCATGGCTCTATCTCAATATTATATTGCCTAGCAGCACAAGTGGAGGGTTGGCACATGGATGCTTTGCCACCTCATCCTAATTTTCCTCATAGAAATATTGTTTCTTGGACTATTCCACATGGGTCTAGTCCACATAGATGAGAAAGTCTAAGATGCCCTGCCACCTCTACCAATTAAATACAATATGTCCCCTTGGCCTTGGCCATATATCACTTAATGTTTCATGGGAACACGTAGGTGGAGGGGTGGCACATGGACTATCTATGCCATCTCAACGTACTATATTATTTGTTCCATGGACTATGTACAACACACCTATGGGTCCTCTTACTTGGAAGGGTGGCACATGGACATGCCCTGCCACCTCAACCTTGGTCCCTTGCCATTCCATATTATATTCTACTAATGCCACACACAAATATTGACTTCTACTTATTACATTTACAATTGATTTTTTAATGGCAGTAATAGATTCCCCCTGCCCTAGGCATGGAGCTCAGCATGCCAATGCTGGGAAAAAACAGGCACAAGGGAGGGCTTGAGATGTTGCTTTTTGAACTTCTTTCTTGCATGTAGCTCTTGGATCTCAACAGATCCAACAACGTAGGATTTTGCCTCGATAAAAAACAATGTGTCGTGCTAGTGCCATATCCACACACCCTGGATCAAATAGAAACCGGTCACTACTCAAACGGGTCACAAAACTCGGATGCTGCATCAAAACACACAAAATCTGGTTACTCCTCCCAGCTTCAAAATAAAATACCTCCAACCCATCCTCTTCGCCACATGGAGGAAAATCACTAATGCAATTCAAAACATAGTCCCCATCATATTGCAAGCACTGCTGCTCCACTTTATCATGCCCATGAAGCACAATGTCATAAGTTGTGTGCATAGTTTCTTGAATGTATGGTGTGTCATTATGCTCCTTAGACTCAACAACCACCTTCTTGGAAACTATAGTATGTGGGTCTTCCTTGATGGACATAGGTTTAGTATGCTCATCCCATAGATTTTTACATTCATTCTTTGTAAGCAATGGGACCTCGTTAGTGAAAAGACATATGGTACTTTGGGCAAGTTCTTCACATAATTTTGTTCTTGTTTCTGCCATTAACATTATGGGACTAGCATCTTCTAATGTGACCGTATCTTTTACAAGCTCATTATCATCAAATTAGCCCCTTATTGGCAATGTGACATAGTGCATCGATTCGGGAGAGGGATTGGGAGGCATCACTATCTGTTTCACAACTAAGATCATCACTCTCACTATCAAGAACATCGGCCATCAAGACTTCCAATTTGTCAGCATATCCCAACTCATGTAATGCTTTAGTGTCTATATTTTTTGAAGGGGGAGAAAGGGCACCTGAAGGAATAAGTGAATATACAACCTTACCCTTGCATGGCAATGATGCATCGCAGACATCATCAGTGTACTCACCCCCATTAAATGATGCATCCCATTCCATAAGGGGAGAAGAATCATACCTCTTGTCATTTCTTCTTGTAGGGGCATTCCCAGGCCTGCATTATCTGGTTGCATAGCAATTAGGCAATCTAGGAGCCCAGTCACTCGATCTACATATTGACATGCCGTCACCCCTTCTTCTTGCCTCAACCTTGCTACCAAAAAATGAACATTCTTAGGCTCCTCACCTTTGCCAAAATACTCAATTAGTGTTGTAGTCAAACGTGGCCAACTTTGGTGAACTGCATCAGTTTTCTTGTCATACCACACTTTTGCAAAACCGTCCAAGAATATAGGAAGAGCCAATAACCATCGATCCTCTGTGAGGAAATCTAGGGACACACAATGGCATTCGAAAGTTACTAGATATTCTCCCGGGTTTTCATTCATGCATCCAGAAAATATTGGAATGTATGCCATGAGAAAGGAGAGAGAAAAAAAAGAAAGGGAGAAAGAAATGATAAAAAGACAACGATTGTCCCTCTGCCAAAGATTAGGGGTCCATCAATGCATCAAATTGTCCACATGAATTGCAATATGTTCATCTGAGAACCTCTGATCCCAAAAATACAAAGCTGAAAACTGGAACTCTCGATCTGATGAAGTAACATGCTCCTTATGGACAACTACAACTGCACATGAGGTAAGCAGAAGATCCTTTGCTACAGGAGTCAATCTTTGCAAGGTCGGGGTTGTTTCAAATTACAATTTGAAACTGAATTTGTGATGCAACAAACCAAAACTATCGTTATATCAATGGGTAACAAGATGGGTAGCTTATTTCATGTTTCTTATGTGGGCATAAGCTAGAAGTCTAGCAATGATGTTGAAATACATGAGCCACAAGATATCAAGCTTGCAAAGGGTGGCCAACCTCTTATATAAGAAGCCAACACCAAGCTGAATAGGGGCTGTACTCAATGCTATCTGGGAATCTCCACAAACATAACGGTTGAAGTAGCAAGGCAGCACTAAACCTACCATTTTGGACACTGGAATTGGCTTCCATGACTCAAGATACCGTTCATGTGGCTAAGAGGGATGCTTTGAGCGAGCTATGCTAGGCAAGATGGAATGTGAACAATAAATTATTGGGGTTAAAGGTCACTGTGCCTTTACCTTGGTTATGTACAATACTCAAACACATATATAAATGAATGAAAAAGAAGATTAGGGTGTTCTACACCCGCCAAAACTTATGTGGCTCTCTGTCTCTATCTCTCCATCTTCCATTCTTGCTTTCCTTGAGAGCACTCTCAACTGGTATCAGAGCCCGGGTGATCTAGCTGAGCGCGTGTGAATGCCTGGAAGCTCAGCAACTTTGTGGGAGGAAGGAGAACATCTATGGGAAGTTTTGTGGGTGACTTTACTTGCATTTGAGTCTGTAGAGACCTTGGAGGAACCTTTGGAAAAGTCACTTTGGATTTGCGAAGTGGTTTTGAGAGCCTGTTAAGTGTTTTCAACAAAAAAGTCGTTTTTTGAGCTTTTCCCTATTCTGTTCGACGATAGAGACTCCGTATTGACTTGTAGAGGCAACTATTGCTTAATTTTGGTGTCCACTTCACTTTAGGAGCTTGGAAACACCTTCATTGTTAAATCTGGGATCATTTCATTGGAATTCTGACTCACTGTGTCAGTTTCTGCGTTTTTTTGCTTGGGTATTGGAACTCAAGTTTGGAGCAACCATTTACAAATCTGTCAGTTTCAGTGGACTCACGAGGTCCTAAAACTTCTATGTTGCTCATCATTCGCACTCCGTGGAGTTTACAAATAGCTCTATTTTCAAAAACGTTTTTCAGTCTGTGTGTTGGACCCAGTGAGATTGAGACCACGGTTTCCAGAACCGTCTATCCCATTGCGTTCCGACACCCAAAAGCCCCTACTTGTTAGTTCTTGCATGATTCGGTGGAGTATTTTCAGAGTTATAGATCTTTATGTATTCGATTTCATCTCTCTGTTATGCATTTTTCATTCTAAGGTTTTGAAACCTTAGATTTATGCCACATGGTAGTGGATAAGTGTTGACTCCCATTTCTCACTCATCGATTGGGATTTTGGAGTTTCAGTAGAAGAGAATATTTGTAGATTTTCTTGCTAAGTCCGATTATGCAATGGCACGCATGTTTTGAGGCATCTCAGGTTCTATTTTCAGTAGCACTCTTTTTCGTGGGACTATGATTTCTTGAGCATACCTAATGCAGATCACTCTGGTTGCAGTTTGAGCCATGTGCGCTCATTCGTGGTGTGCATTGGGTTGCACTGGATGATTTATAGGCCATTTGGATGCATTGTGATCCTTATTGGATGCGCTGATACGACTAGATTGCCTTGTGCGATGCTAATTTTATGAATGCTTTGCACATGGATGCTATATTATGCTGAGGGACAACTTTGACACATTGTAGTGATGCACTGATAGTGTTATGCTCTCTTTGATGAGATATTATTGATGCATATGCCCATGGACAGTGTTTAAGCTTGAGCCATTTGGCACCTATTGGCATTTTGGATTGCCATTGCAATTGGCATTTTCTTTTGGGCTATATTTGCTCATATGGATGCATAGTACATGCACATGAGTTAGTTGCATCACCTACAATGTGTCAAAGCTGTCCCTCAGCATAAAATAGCATGCATGTGCAAAGCGTCCATAAAAATAGCATCCCACAAGGCAATCTGGGCCTATCAGCGCATCCAATAAGGATCGTAATGCATCCAAATGGCCTATAAATCATCCACTGCAACCCAATACACACCACAAATGAGTGCACATGGCTCAAACTGCAACCAGAGTGATCTGCATAAGGTATGATCAAGAAATCATGGTCCTACGGAAAAGACTGCTACTAAAAATAGAACCTAAGATGCCTCAAAACATGGGCACCATTGCATAATCGGACTCAGCAAGAAAATCTGCAAATATCTCTCTTCTATCGAAACTCCAAAATCCCAACCGATGAGTGAGAAATGGGAGTCAACACTTATCCACTGCCATGTGGCATAAATCTAAGGTTTCAAAACCTTAGAATGAAAAATGCATAACAGAGAGACGAAATTGAATACACAGAGATCTATAACTCTGAAAATACTCCATCGAATCACATAAGAACTGACAGGTAGGGGTTTTTGGGTGTCCAAAACGCAATGGGACAGACGGTTTTGGAAACCATGGTCTCAATCACTGGGTCCAATAGACGGACTAAAAAACGTTTTTGGAAATAGAGCTGTTTGTAAACTCCACCAGAGTGTGAATGATGAGCAACATAGAAGTTTTAGGACCTCCGAAGTCCACTATGGTTGCTCCAAACTTGAGTTCCAACACCTGGGCAAAAAAACGCAGAAACTCACACAATGAGTCAGAAATCCAATGAAATGATTCCAGATTCAAGAATGAAAGTGTTTCTAAGCTCCTGAAGTGAGATGGACACAAAAGTAAGCAATAGTTGCCTCTACAAGTCAATACAGAGTCTCTGTCCTCGAACGGAACATGGAAAAGCTCAAAAAATGACTTTTTCTTTGAAAACACTTAACAGGCTCTCAAAACCATTTTGCAAAACCAAAGTGACTTTTCCAAAGGTTCCTCCAAGGTCTCTACACACTTGGATGCAAGTAAAGTTACCCACAAAGCTTCCCACAGAGCTTCTCCTTCCTCCCATAGAGCTGCTGAGCTTCCAGGCATTCACACACGCTCAGCTAGATCACCCGGGCTCTGATACCAGTTGAGAGTGCTCTCAATTGAAGCAAGAACAGAAGAGGGAGAGAGAAAAACAGAGAGCCATACAAGTTTTAGTGGGTGTAGAACCACCCTAAAAAATTTTTTCATTCACTTATATATGTGTTTGAGTATTGTACATAACCGGGGTAAAGGCACAGTGACCTTTAACACCCAAACCTGTGACCTTCATCTTGTAGACCCATTTACATAGCAATGCTTTCTTTCCATGTGGCAAAGAAACCAAGTCCCAAGTCTTATTATTCATAAGTGAACTCATCTCTGATTGCATGGCATACTCCCACTTGCATTGATACTCGTGCATCATAGCCTCTCTGCAGCAAGAAGGCTCCCTGCAATCAGTAAGCATCACATAGTCTACCCCTGGAACAAACCTATCAGGCGGTCTAGACACTTTAGATGATCTTCTCAAGGGCATTTCAGCTTGCTATCCCACCTGCATATCAGCCACATTTGGCTCATAATTTCTACCAATAGAGGATCCATCATCTTCCCTTGATTGTATACATGTGGGAGTATTTGGTGGTACCATTTCTTGCACATTTGGTGCATGGACAGCTTGCTGTCTATCAACATTGCAGGTGGATTCACATCCTAAAAAGTGATTGTCCTCATTTCAACATCCCTCATGGATGCCTTATGCATATTCTTATCATTGAAGGCTACATCATGGCTGCGTTTCATCTTCTTTGCTTCTGGATCCCAGAGACATAGCCCATCTCTCCACTTTCACCATAACCAAGAAAGATGCATTTCCTAGACTTAGGATCTAGCTTCTTTCGAAGCTCTTTTGGCACATGTGCATATGCCTCACACCCAAATATATGCAAATGAGAGTAAGAGGGCTTCTTGCCACTCCATGCCTCTTCAAGAACACCACCATCCAAACTCTTACTAGGTGATCTATTGATCACATGCACTACAGTCTTCATTGCCTCAGCCCAAAACCCACTAGAAAGACTTGCATTGGAAAGCATGCATTGAAACCTTTCTTGAATGGTACGATTCATCTTTTCTACAACTAGATTTTGCTTGGAGTATGAGGGGATGTGAGCTCCCTCTCTCAGGGGGGTCACTCATCATATGTAACCCTATCACGTGAGTTCAACAGAAGGATATTTTTTATTTCTAAAATTTACAGAAATAAATATACATAAGGGACTATTTAAAATAGTTTTGTAAAAAATTTACAGATTTGTATAGAAAAGGGGTACATCTTATTAATGAAAAAATTTACAGATAAGGGATTTTAAATATAGGCCTTGAACGCACGTGATATAGAGGGTTTATACATAGTGACCCCCCTGAGCTCCCTCTTCATCCCACATGTATCACAGAAATGCTGAAAGTCATGAGAGAGATACTCTCCACCATTGTCAGTCCGTAGGCATTTAAGCGTTCTACCTGACTGATTCTTAACCAAGGCCAGCAATTTCTGAAATACCTGGAACACATCACTCTTCCAAGCTATAGCATAAGCCCACACTTTCCTAGTTGCATCATCAATGAATGTCACATAGTATTCAGCCTTGCCTAATGACCGTGTAGGCATGGGACCACATACGTCTGAATGCACCTAATCAAGCTTTTCAAACTCTTTCTTTCCCCTTCTTTTGTAGGCTGATTTAGTCTGATTCCCATAGAGACAGTGCTCACAAAATTCAAAATAAGAGAAACTCAAATGCGATACATAATCCAAATGGCATAAGAGTTTCATTCCATTCTGGCTCATGTGCCCCAACCTACAATGCCATAAAGAAGTGCTTGGCTTCTCGGTTATTGCAACAACATGATCAAATACCCCTGATACATGTAAGGGATACAAAGTCCCACACTTGGCACCCTTGGCCAAAAGCATAGAGCCCTTCTGAATTTTCCAACTCTGAAAGCCAAAAGTGCTGTGAAAACTAGAATCATCTAGCTGGCCCATTGAAATAAGACTCTTGGTGAACTTAGGCACATGTCTCACATGTTTCAAAATAAATGCAGACCCATTTGCAAAAGAAAACTTTATGTCACCTACTCCCACTATGTCACATGCATAGTCATTTCCAAGATGCACACACCCTGTCTTTCCACTGTCATAAGTGGAGAACCATTCCCTATGGGGAGTAACATGGAATGAAGCACCAGAATCCAAAATCCAATCCTGGGAATATGCATCATCTGAAGTGGTAAGCAACTTTGCAAATAAACTAGACATGAAGAGAATGTCATTGTCACTATCATGTGTGATCGCATTGATCTCCTTGATCTTCACTTTTCCTTTGTCCTCCCTTGGACTCTCTTCCTTTTGATTTGCACCCCAATTTGCATTCTTTTTCTTATCCTTTTGCTCTCTTTTCAGCTTGTAGCAGTCCTTTTTCATATGGCCCTTCTTGCCACAGTGGTAACACTCAATGTTTTGTGCCCTGGATTTGCTACGAGACTTCCCTCTTCCTTAGGATTTCCCCCTGAACTATGATCTAGCCCCTTTGCACATTTAAGGCTGCATCCTACTTGTTGCCATCCATAGACTTCCGTCTAATCTCCTCAGCCAACAAGCTACCTACATCATCAAATTTCAGTACTCCACCAGGTGCAGAGTTATTGACAGCTATACGGAAGGTATCCCATGAGGATGGCAATTAACATAAGACTTAGTCTCTGCATCAAAATTAATCTTTTGAGCCTGAAGATGGCTGAAAATGATATTGAATTCATTCAGATGAGAAGCAATGGACACCCCTTCCTTCATCAGCAGCTCAAACAACCTCTTCATGAGGTAAACTTTATTAGAGGTAGTTTCCTTCTCATAAGTGGCACACAGTTTCTTCCACAAATATTTCGTAGTCTGCTCATTTACTACTATGAAATAAAATGACTCTGCAAGATGAAGTCTAATAGTAGACTTTGCTGATGCATCCAACTCATTCTAATCATCCTCAGACATATTTGCAGGCTTAGCTTCAATCCCTGCCAAGGGTTTAATCTGCTTCTTTTGAATAAGCAGATCCCTTATCTGTTCTTTCCATAAGGAAAAATTTGTCCCATCGAACTTTTTAATGTTGAAAAACTCCTTTTCAGACATGGAAGAGGATGCCATGATGCAAATAAAACAAATTCCCAAATGCTAGTGCCTATAAGAGAGAATCACACCAAATACCAGGTGCACCCCAATGTGTATGCCACAATAGAGTGAAATGTCACCAAAACTCAAAGCTCAAAGCACGTATTGGCATTTTGGATTGCCATTACAGTTGGCATTTTCTTTTGGGCCAAATTTGCTCATATGGATGCATAGTACATGCACATGAGTCAGCTGCATCTTTTGATGCTTTGAGCTTTGAGTTTTGGTGATATTTTAGTCTATTGTGGCATACACATTTGGGTGGACCTAGTATTCAGTGTGATTCTCTCTTGCAGGCACTAGCATTTGGGATTTTGCTTTATTTGCATCATGGCATCCTCTTCCACGTCTGAAAAGGAGTTTTTCAGCATTAAGAAGTTTGATGGGACAAACTTTTCTTTGTGGAAAGAACAGATAAGGGATGTGCTTATTCAAAAGAAGCAGATTATACCCTTGGCAGGTATTGAAGCCAAGCCTGCAGATATGTCTGAGGATGATTGGAACGAGTTGGATGCATTAGCAAAGTCTACTATTAGACTTCATCTTGTAGAGTCAGTTTATTTCACAGTAGTAAATGAGCAGACTACGGAAGATTTGTGGAAGAGACTGTGTGCCACTTATGAGAAGGAAACTACCTCTAATAAAGTTTACCTCATGAAGAGGTTGTTTGAGCTATAGATGAAGGAAGGGGTCTCCATTGCTTCTCACTTGAATGAATTCAATATTATTTTCAGCCAGCTTCAGGCTCAGAAGATGAAATTTGATGTAGAGACTAAGGCAATATTTCTCTTATGCTCATTGCCATCCTCATGGGATACCTTCCGTACAATTGTCAGTAACTCTGCACCTAGTGGAGTACTAAAATTTGATGATGTTGTGGGTAGCTTGTTGGCCGAGGAGATTAGATAGAAGTCTATGGATGGCAATAAGCAGGATGCAGCCTTAAATGTGCAAAGGGGCAGATCACAATTCAGGGGGAAGTCCCAAGAAAGAGGGAAGTCTTGTAGCAAATCCAAGGCATGGAACATTGAGTGTTACCACTGTGGCAAGAAGGGCCATATGAAAAAGGATTGCTACAAGCTGAAAAGAGAGCAAAAGGATAAGAAAAAGAATGCAAATTGGGGTGCAAATTAGAAGGAAGAGAGTCCACGGGAGGACAAAGGAAAAGTGAAGATCAAGGAGATCAATGTAGTCACACATGATAGTGACAATGACATTCTCTTCATGTCTACTTTATCTACAGAGTTGCTTACCACTTCAGATGATGCATATTTCTAGGATTGGATTTTCAATTTGGGTGCTTCATTCCATGTTACTCCCCATAGGGAATGGTTCTCCACTTATGACAATGGAAAGACAGGTTGTGCGCATCTTGGAAATGACTATGCATGTGACATAGTGGGAGTAGGTGACATAAAGTTTTATTTTGCAAATGGGTCTACATTTATTTTGAAACATGTGAGACATGTGCCTAAGTTGACCAAGAGTCTTATTTCAGTGGGTCAGTTAGATGATGCTAGTTTTCACACCACATTTGCCTTTCAGAGTTGGAAAATTTAGAAGGGCTCTATGCTTTTGGCCAGGGGTGCCAAGTGTGGGACTTTGTATCCCTTACATGTATCAGGGGTATTTGATCATGCTGTTGCAATAACCGAGCAGCCAAGCACTTCTTTATGGCATTATAGGTTGGGGCACATGAGCCAGAATGGAATGAAACTCTTATGCCATTTGGGTTATGTATCGCATTTGAGTTTCTCTGATTTTGAATTTTTTGAGCACTGTCTCTATGGGAAGCAGACTAAATCAGCCCATAAAAGAAGGGGAAAGAAAGAGTTTGAAAAGCTTGATTAGGTGCATTCAAATGTATGTGGTCCCATGCCTACACGGTCATTAGGCGGGGCTGAATACTATGTGACATTCATTGATGATGCAACTAGGAAAGTGTGGGCTTATGCTATAGCTTGGAAGAGTGATGTGCTCTAGGTATTTCAAGAATTGCTAGCCTTGGTTGAGAATCAGTCAGGTAGAACGCTTAAATGCCTATGGACTGACAATGGTGGAGAGTATCTCTCTCATGACTTTTAGCATTTCTATGATACATGTGGGATTAAGAGGGAGCTCACATCCCCTCGTACTCCAGAGCAAAATCCAGTTGCAAAAAGGATGAATTGTACCATTCAAGAAAGGTTGCAATGCATGCTTTCCAATGCAAGTCTTTCTGGTGGTTTTTGGGCTGAGGCAATGAAGACTGTAGTGCATGTGATCAATAGATCACCTAGTAAGAGTTTGGATGGTGGTGTTCTTGAAGAGGCATGGAGTGGCAAGAACCCCTCTTACTCTCATTTGTGTATATTTGGGTGTGAGGCATATGCACATGTGCCAAAAGAGCTTCGAAAGAAGCTAGATCCTAAGTCTAGGAAATGCATCTTTCTAGGTTATGGTGAAAGTGGAGAGATGGGCTATCGTCTCTGGGATCCAGAAGCAAAGAAGATTATATGCAGCCATGATGTAGTCTTCAATGAGAAGAAGATGCATAAGGCACCCATGAGGGATGTTGAAATGAGGAGAATCACTTTCCAGGATGTGAATCCACCTGCATATGTTGATAGACAGCAAGCTGTCCATGCACCAAATGTGCAAGAAATGGTATCACCAAATACTCCCACAGGTATACAATCAAGGGTAGATGATGGACCATCTATTGGTGGAAATGATGAGCCAAATGTGGCTAATATGCAAGTTGGACAACAAGGTGAAATGCCCTTGAGAAGATCATCTAGAGTGTCTTGACCGCCTGATAGGTTTGTTCCAGGGGTAGACTATGTGATGCTTACTGATTGCAGGGAGCCTTCTTACTACAGAGAGAGGCTATGATGTGCGAGGATCAATGCAAGTGGGAGTATGCTATGCAATCAGAGATGAGTTCACTTATGAAGAATAAGACTTGGGACTTGGTTTCTTTGCCACATGGAAAGAAAGCATTGCCATGTAAATGGGTCTATAAGCACTATATGTGGATGATATGCTATTGGCTAGCAAGAATACTTATGAGCTAGATGCATTAAAGGCCAAGTTGCATGAGGCCTTTTATATGAAGGATTTGGGACTTGCAGGCCATATTCTTGGTATGCGCATCACGTGTGATCAAAGTAGGAATTTCCTTTGCCTTTCACAAAAGGAGTGTGTTACAAAAGTATTGCAGCATTTTGATATGGAGGGGGGGAAGTTAGTGAGTACTCCATTGCCTCCATATGTGAAACTGAGTCATACAGATAGTTCCAAATCAGATGAGGAGAGGGCCATGATGGCCAAGGTTCCTTATGCATCATCGGTTGAGAGTCTTATGTATGCTATGATAGCTACTAGACCAGACATTGCATTTGCAGT
This sequence comes from Dipteris shenzhenensis, assembly GCF_047967505.1. Classification (NCBI taxonomy): domain Eukaryota; kingdom Viridiplantae; phylum Streptophyta; class Polypodiopsida; order Gleicheniales; family Dipteridaceae; genus Dipteris; species Dipteris shenzhenensis. The sequence continues at coordinate 30,455,803 of NC_141628.1, read as the reverse complement.
GGGAGTTGTTAGCCGGTATATCAATAATACAGGAAAGAGGCATTGGGAGGCAGTTAAGTGCATCATGAGGTACATGAAGGTACCAAGGAGATGTGTATCTGCTTTGGTAGAGGAGACATGCGTGTACTTGGGTACACATATTCAAACTATGCAGGGCATGTGGATAGTAGGAGATCCACTTCTGGTTATGTGTTCACCTTTGTAGGTGGTACAGTGTCATGGATGTCTCGTGCATAGAAGTGCCCGTTACTTTGTCTACCACAGAGGCTGAGTATGTTGTAGCCACAAAGGGTTGCAAGGAAGCTATATGGCTTGATCGGCTAGTGGAAGATTTGGGGATTCATACAGGTGTACCAACATTGCATAATGATTCCATGAATGCTATTCAGCTAGCACGGAATCCGGTCTTTCATGCAAAGACCAAACACATTGAGGTCAGGTACCATTTCATCAGGGAGGTACTTGAGGACAAGCGCATAGAGCTTGTCAAGGTTCATACAGATGATAACCCTGTAGATATGCTGACGAAGAGTCTACCTAGTCAGCGGTTTGAGTATTATTGTGTATTGATGGGCATTGGATAGTATGATCACTGGTTGTTCTCCCTTAAAGGTACATTGTCCTTTAAGTGGGAGGTTGTGGGGATTAAAGGTCACTGTGCTTTTACCTCGATTATGTACAATACTCAAACACATATATAAATGAGTGGAAAAGAAGATTAGGGTGTTCTACACCCACCAAAACTTGTGTGGCTCTCTGTCTCTGTCTCTCCCTCTTCCATTCTTGCTTCCCTTGAGAGCACTCTCATAAATAAAAATGAGCTACAATAGTAAATGAGTGGCAATAGGGTTGCTAGAAACTGAGGCAATTAGGCTCCAAAAGAGGGACGTCTCCTTGTGGTAGAGCTGAAGTAAATTAGTAGAATACATCAACCAAGCGATGCTTTGTAGAGAGAAACCAACTAATGGATGATAGTCCCTATCCAAAATGGAAAGAAGAAAAATGAATTTTGCTATTCAAAGCTTTTTAGATCATCAATAGCAACCGGAATGCTGCATCTTTTTTCTTTTGCCATCCAATAACATAAATTTTTTGTAATCGTTTGTTCTTAGAAGTATCTTCCTATTTGAAGTATGAAGATGGAACAATTCCTCGAAATCCCAATCATGAAGCTCCGCATGCTACTAGTGACAAGCGTGCCCATTGCTTACCAGAGATCACGATGGTTTGAACGTTCATGATGATGTGTACTTTGACGCCAAGCTTATGATTGTTGACACCGACTTCCATGCGGGCCTCAAAGAGTTGTGTAGCTTTGATGATCATTTGATTGAGAGAAAAAACTAGATTAAGGCCTCACACAATCAAGTGAGCAACTTGAGAGCCTATTAAAGATATATTCTATAAATTTGTTTACGTGAGATAGAGATCGCGGCAGAATAATAGCTCAACTATCAAGCGAATAGCAAATGGACCTAAAAAATGGGTGCATCCAAGCCAAATTGATTCCAAGCCAGAGCTATTGTTGTAGACATTCTCCATGGGAGCTACATTCCAGTCCATTCATGGAACTCGAGAGGCATAGATGTCACAAAGTAGTCTGACCCTAAAGCAGCTTGGCCAACATCAAACTCACCATTATTCTTCCTTCCACAGAATTCCGCATCATAGTCCTCACTGGAAGACGTGATGGCAACAAAGAGAATTACAATCTCTCTTAAAGAGGTGGCTATTCATTCTTCTAAGTCCATTGGCTACGTTGGATTTCTTGGTGCATGGGTAGCAGCACTTTGAGGGGGCTGAACATATAGAGAGGGGGAGGATAGCTTGGTTGAGAGAAAGGTGCAAGAAATAGATCACTGGTGAGGGGAGGCTGAGTGGATAAAAAGAAAGAGAGAGAGATTGAGCAGCATGACTAGAATGGCAAGATGGGAAGAATGAGGGCCCCCAAGGCAAGGGAAGTTATGAGATGCTACCGTGAGGAAAGAGTTGAGGCTGAGTGAATGAAGGGCAAAGAGAGAGATGGAGAGAGAGTAATAAAGTGAGAGGGGAAGCAATGAGAGAAGAGAGAGAGGAAATTTTATCTCAAGGGGGAACTTGGAAGTACTTATCTCATAAAAGACAAATGTAGAATAAGGTTTCCTTTTCAAATGGGGGGGGGGGGGGCAAGTAATGAACTAAAGGACTCCATGAGGAAAAGGAAGCCATGCACATGAGGAGACTCTCCATCCTAGCAGCCACACCAAAACTGTAGTAGGATTTCGAAACCACCACATGGCGACAAGCAAAACTCGGCTTCATGCTCCACAACCATAGGAATGAGTGAAAAGGAGGTAAAGGGTGAGTATATCATAAACAAGGAATGGGAAGGAGAGGGAAGAGGTGGAAAGGAGATGGTATATACATCAATAGAGCATGACAAGTGAAGGAGACAGAGGAGGAAGAATGATATGGACATCAAAGGAGACAGAGCAATGGAAATTAGGTAATATAGGCTATACAAGAATGAGCTTGTCGCATCAAGCAACAACCCCCTCTTTTTATAACGAAGAGGAGGGGGCTCTCCCCATAAATGCATCCTCCCACATGCATGGTCTGGATGGAGACCTTCTCCATGTGGGCTTGGTGGTGCACATCCTTAATAGCATGCAACAATTCATCCCCTCAAAATGAAACCTTCTTATCCTTAGTCTAAGAGGCCTATGGCTCTATCTCAATATTATATTGCCTAGGAAGACTGGTGGAGGGTTGGCACATGGAAGCTTTGCCACGTATTCCTTCTTTTCCTCATAGAAATATTATTTCTTGGACTATTCCACATGGGTCTAGCCCACATAGATGAGAAATTCTAAGATGTCTTGCCACCTTTACCAACTAAATACAATATGGCCCCTTGGCCTTGGCCATATATCACTTAATGTTTCATGGGACTGCCTAGGTGGAGGGGTGGCACATGGAGATTCCATGCCATCTCACCATACTATATTATTTGTTCCATGGACTATGTACAACACACCTATGGGTCATCTTACTCGAAAGGGTGGCACATAGACATGCCCTGCCACATCAACCTTAGGCCCTTGCCACTCCATATTATACTCTACTAATGCCACACACAAATATTCACTTCTACTTATCACATTTACAATGGATTTTTTTTTGGCGGTAACAGCAGACAACCAAAAGAAAGTAATGCAAGCATACTTAACCAGCAATAGTTAGAGCTAGAAATCAAAGTATTGAAAGGTGACAAGAGAAGAGTCGGGTAGGTAGAGTTAAGTAGACTAGACATAGAGCTTGAATGCCATCTAAGGAGCCAGGGAGTAGTGTGCCAGTTTGAGCCATGCCAAGACAATAAGGATCAAGTCGCCAAAGAGCATCCCAACTATTGAGATATCAAGCTGCACTCGTGATATGCCAGGGTGACCGTTGTGCATTTATGTCACCGACTTGTTAGCTACAGATGCGGTTGGTACACCGCCCATGAATAATAGCTAGATGACAGCTGTCTTTATGTACTCTAGTTGGCTCAGTTAGTATGCCACCTTAGTGAGCTAAGTTTGGATTGAGACCCACATATAGGGTTCACCTATTCTTTTGTACTTAGAGTTCTTTTGGCTTTCACAACTAAGAAGAGGAAAACTATTTTTAGCCTCCAACTTTGTGTATATTCCCCCATTGTGTATGTGAGAAAGCTGCAAGTGAGACTCCTTCCTTCTCTCCCACTCTCTTCACATAGTATCAGAGCTCGGTTCATTGTAAGAAGCTCAAGAGAGAAAACCAAGTTCGCAGTGTCCTAGTAAGAGAATCACTGTTGCTTTCCTTTTTTTTCGAGTTTGGGAGCAAATCTTTGCAGGTAGCACAGCCAAAATGTGCAACAGTGCATTGTCTTAGATTGGGACACCCTTCGTGGTATGGGGAGAGGGAAAGATATGCTACGGGGCCCGTTTTGGTGGCGGAAGTTTTCTACAGGCACTTTGGAAAGTGCCTTGTTTTTGTTGTGTGGCCACTATTCTGCAGGTCGATGAAAAGTTATTGCAGAAATTACATCGTATGCCTATGCACAGAGATATTGGGAGTGATAGAATGATTCTTATTGCTTGTTATTAATCGTCACTAGGAAGTGATTGTGTGGTCAAATACCACTCTCATCAGTTTTGCAGATTTGCCCTTGTGAGACAGAAGTTGTGTCTTTTTGCAGTGATAGAATATTTTGCAGTGTTCTGGAATGGCTTCTGATGCTCTTTCACAGATTGTCACTGAAAAGCTTGACAAGAACAGCTTCCAAGCATGGAAGTTCAGAATGACGAATTTCCTTAAGGGAAAAGGCTATTGGGAGTTCATTACTGGAGCTGAACAAGAACCAGTTATTCCTAATGTTCCCAATCAACAGGAGTTGCAGGCATTTAAAGGCTGGCATGAGAGAGCCAGAAAGTTATGTACTGGCTGTCTATCAGTATTTCAGATTCTATGATTGTGCATATTCAGGATGCAAGCATGCCGAAGGAGGTGTGGGATACTTTGACAAAAATGTATAGCACAAATGCGCGAGCCAGGAAAATGCAGCTTAAGCAGGAGTTGCATAATGTGTAGAGAGAAAATATGAGCATCAATGACTTCCACATGAAGGTGAAGAAGATTGCAGATGCACTTGCTTCTATTGGGTTGCCAGTGGAAGATGATGATTTAGTTTTTGTGACCTTGAATGTTCTAGGAAAGGATTATGCACAATTCTGGACATCCATTGCCCTTCGTGAGAATTTTCCTGATTTTGAGGAGTTGATTGCTCTTCTAGTTTCTGAAGAGTAGAGAAATGGTGGTGCATCTTCTTCAGGAGGAACTTCAAAAGAAGTTGTCTTCTACTCAAATGCTGGAAGAGGTAGAGGTAGAGGTAGAGCAGGTCGATTTGGAGGCCATGGCAGAAATTAGAATATGCAGCAGATTTAAGAAAACTAGTCCTATGGAGGAGGATGTGGTAACTTTAGAGGCAGGCGGAGCCAAAGAGGTCGTGGTGGATGCAAGAGAGGCCAAAATGCAAACAACAATGTTGAATGCTATTACTGTGGTAAAATGGGTCATATGGTTAAAGACTGCTATAAAAAGTAGAATGACATCATGACTGGAAAATTGCAGCAAGGCAATTATGCATCCTCTAGTAGACAGGGTGATGACAGAAATGAGAATCTGTTTATGGTGCAGCACATGACCAATTCTGTGACAAGTGCAGAAGAAAGCAATGATGTGTGGTATGTTGACTCAGGTGCATTAAACCACATGACATGTTATGCAGAATGGATGCAGGATGCAAGGAAAATGGAAAGACTAGGATTTGTGGAGACTAGTGGTGATACTGCACATCCTATTGTGCAGATTGGTGGCATTCCTTTGTCTATGCAGGATGGAAAAAAGAAATACCTGTTTGATGTATTTCATGTCTCGAATATCACCAAGAACCTGGTTTTTGCTAGTCAAATGGTTGAGCAGGGCTTGCAGGTCAGATTTAATCCTCATGGATGCTTTGATGAGGATATGAAAAATAAAGGTCGCTTGATAGCAAAAGGGAAGAAGAAGCACATGATGTTTATGTTCGATGCAGACATGCCTGAATTGAGTGCAGCAATGTTTGCACATGGGACCGGTGTCGTTGCAGATATTGATATCTGGCATAAACACATTGGTCATGTTAATGTATAGTGTCTTAAATTAATGTAGGCCCAAAATATTATTGCAAGATTGGCTAAGTTCAAGGTTGCAGAAATGCATAAGGTATGTGAAGCCTATCAATTTGGAAAACAGGCAAGGAAACCATTTTCTAGACATGTTCAAGAGAGTAAGAGGCCATTGGAATTAATCCACTCTAATGTGTGGACTACTAAAGCTGCATCTATTGGAGGTTGCCATTATTTTGTCACTTTTATTGATGACTACAATAGAAAAGTTTGGATGTATTTTATGAAAAAGAAAAGTGAAGTGTTTGGGCATTTCAAAGCTTTTAAGGCTACGGTTGAAAAAGAAATAGGCTTGCAAATAAAATGCCTAAGGTCAGATGGAGGGGGAGAGTACCTCTCAAATGAGTTTGCAAGTTTCCTATAGGAGCATGGCATAAAGCAACAATATTCATGTAGTCATACCCCACAGCAAAATGGACTTGCAGAAAAGCAAAACAGGCATATTGGAGAGGTATCTCGTGCCATGCTCAACAAAAAAGACCTACCAGATTATTATTAGGCTGAAGCAGTTGCTACAACAGTCTACATAATGAATAGGACTCCCACTGTAGCAATACATGGCATGATGCCAGAGGAGAGGCATACTAGTAGGAAACCAGATATTTCTCATTTGAAAGTTTTTGGTTGCATTGCCTATGTTCATGTTCTAGACGAGTTGAGATCCAAGTTGGATCCAAAAGCTAAGAAGTGCATCTTTATTGGTTATTCTCTGCAACAAAAAGGATATAGATGCTATAACCCTTCTACTCGTAAGTTTACAGTGAGCAGAGATGTTTTTGATGAGATGAGTAATCGGTATAAACTAGTAAATGTGATTGATGATGTAGATGCACAAAATGGTAATGCTGCACATAATTCATAGTAGCAATCACAAAATATTAGTGGACCTGTAGTGTCCTCTAGCAGTGATTCACATACTTTGCCATGGACACATAGATTGAGATCAGGAGGATCTCCTCAAAGCAATGCAGATAGTGGTATGCAAGTATCACGAAAAGGAAAAGAGAAAGTAGATCAACCCATGGTTGATGTGAATGCAAGTCACTCTTATGTGGATGGTGAATCCAGTGGCTCAGAACAGAGCCTTGATGATGAGTTGGGTATTCCTTCTCTTGTTACACCTGGAGTAAGGAAGACAAGGGATGTTTTGAGAGCACCTAGTAGTGAGCCTATTTTGCACAGGTCTATCGGAGCTAGTTATTCTGTGGATAGGCTAAAATATGATGGATTTACAACCATTCACTATGCCTATATGGTCAAAGTGATACATGAACTAGAACCCACTTCTTTTGAGCAAGCCATGGGAAAAGAAAAATGGGAGAAAGCCATGGATGAAGAAATGGATGCCTTGGAAGCAAATGCTAGATGGGAATTGGTGACTTTGCCTAAAGACAAGAATGGAATTGGCTACAAGTGGGTTTATAAGGTGAAGCACAATGCAAATGGTTCTATGAGCAGATACAAAGCAAGATTAGTTGTCAAGGGGTATGCACAGACATATGGCATTGATTATGAAGAAACATTTAGTCTGGTTGCAAGGATGGCAATCGTAAGAGAAAAATTTCTATGGCTGCATCAAAGGGATGGTCTTTACATTAGATGGATGTAAAGAATAATTTCTTGCATGGTGATTTGCAAGAAGAGGTCTATATGGAGTAGCCACTAGGTTATGTTCATGCTGTTCATCTTGAGTTTGCTTGCAGGTTGAGAAAAGCCTTGTATGGCTTGAAGCAAGCACCCAGACAAGATAGGACAATATCTTGTGACTATTGGCTTTCAGATTTCCAAGGCAAATTTCTCACTTTATGTGAAAAAAACAAAGAAAGGCATTATGCTGCTTGTCATTTATGTTGATGATTGGATCATCACAGGTGATAGTGATGAAGATATCCTTCATGTGAAAATGCTATTGGAGCAGAAGTTTGAGATGAAGGATTTGGGAGAGCTTCGTTACTTCTTGGGCATTGAGGTGATTAGATCCACAAGTGGGATATGGCTCTTGCAGAGGCAGTATGGATTGGACATGCTGTCCAAATATGGGATGATAGGCTATAAGACTATTTCAGTTCCTTTGGAGCAGAATGTGAAGTTGAGTGCAGATGCAGGTGAGCTTCTGGAAGACCCTACTATGTGAAGATGCATGGTAGGAATTTTGATTTATATGACTATTACCAGGCTAGATTTGAGCTATGCTGTTGGGTTGGTAAGTCGGTTTATGTAGGCTCCAAGGAAACCACATTTGGATGTGGCTAGACGCATGCTGAGGTATGTGAAGTCCACATTGCAGTATGGACTATTTTATGAGACTAGGGTTCAGATACAGTTGCATGGATACACTGATGCCGATTGGGCTGGTAGTATTTCTGATAGATGATCTACAAGTGGATATATGTTCTCTTTTAGGAGTGCTGGAGTCACTTGGAGCAGCAAGAAATAGCCTACAGTTGCGCATAGAGGCTAAGTACAAGGGTGCAGCAATGGCTGCATGTGAGGTAGCTTGGTTGCATAAGCTACTTTATGATATGCAACAATCTATAGATGGGCCAGTTGTCATTTATAGTGAGAACATGAGCAGTATATACTTAGCAAATAAGCGAGTCTATCATGCTAGAACAAAGCACATTGAGGTGCATTATCACTATGTGTGGGAGAAGGTTCTAGTAGGTTTTATTGATCTAGTTTATGTTAGCATAGAGGATCAGGTAGCTGACATATTTACAAAGTCATTGGGCATAGAGAAGTTGCGCAAGTTCAGAGACCTACTTCATGTGTAGGAATTGGGATTGAGCTCGAGGGGGAGTGTTGAGATATCGAGCTGATATGCCAGAGTGACCATTGTGCATTTATGTCACTGACTTGTTAGCTACAGATGCAGTTGGTACACCACCCATGAATAATAGCTAGATGACAGATATCTTATGTACTCTAGTTAGTGGCTCAGTTACTATGGCACCTTAGTTAGTTGAGTTTGGTTTGAGACCCACATATAGGCTTCAACTATTCTTTTGTACTTAGAGTTCTTTTGGATTTCACAACTAAGAAGAGGAAAACTATTTTGAGCCTCCACCTTTGTGTATATTCCCCCATTGTGTATGTGAGAAAGCTGCAAGTGAGACTCCTTCCTTCTCTCCCACTCTCTTCACACCAATGTGGTAAGCACATGTGATAAATAAGAAAGAGAAAGTCAAAACTAAACGCGTTGGTCACCAAAGGGCAGAGGAAGTTTACGTCATATAGTTCTATGAACCAATCATGCCACGATAGAGTGAGAGAGATCTAGGGAAATGCTACATAGCACAAGGAGGAAGGATCATAAAATCTCTACTTTGTGTCTAATAAGCCTCTATCCACCAATTTTTCAAAAAGAGATATGTGACGTGCTTCTAAGAAGATGGAATTTTGATAGAGCCTTCTTGTAGTTTAAGCATCGGTCTGACCATTGGGATTGAAACTGAGTGTAGGAAAATGGTGGTCAATGTGGCTAGGGACCTCTTGAATGTATTCCAAGGTTTTGCAAAAGATAGCACTTTGTCAGAGGATGCAGTCAATGTTGCCTCCTATGATTATGCCATGCTATTGAAGTGCTCGAATTAGTGTGCCTTGGATGTTCCATTCTATGCCAAAGTATGGGTCCATCATTGGCCAATTGATGGTGTTATACTCTCCCAAAGTGTGTAGGTTGGCCTCCCATATATGCTATCGTGGAACTGCATAGAGATTAGGATGGGTTATGAGGCATGGAGCTTAGTATGGGTTCTGAGGAATGGTGGTGCACGGAGGTACTCATTCAAGAATTTTACATCAAAGAACTTAGGGCAATGCCATTTAGGTTTGGGTATCCAACTTGTAGGTCCAAGCTTTCGTAATCTGAGGCTAACAAAGGTTGAGTCAAAAGATGTTCAAGATCCATCTGCCTCGAGTTTCATGTCTGAATATTTTTTCCAAAAATCCTAGATAGGGTTACTTTGAAGTGGTATCACATCAAAATAATGCACATCATTGGAATCTATCATGGGAATGCAATTTGGATTATCTAGATCTTGATATTCAAAATAAAAGATTGGCTCCATTGCTGTTAATGGCATCTCAAGTAGTGTCAGAGGTGATGGCAGTGCATGTAGAGAATCTGGGAACATGGGGGAATAATATGGAAGAGTGTTATTTGTGGGAGGGATTTTTGAGGAGAGGTGGGGGAGGACTGGGCAAATGGATTGAGTAACTTGGTAATCATCGAGGGTAGGATTAGCAAGGATATGGAAGAAGCTAGGTATCTAGTAAGTTTGCAACTATTGGGTGACTTAAAAGTGGTTGAGAGGCATGAGAAAAGAGACAATGAAGGGAGTAGATATTTGGTTAGAGCTCAAGGAGGGTTAAGAATGTGGCAGTAGCAAGGGATAGTGAGGTTATGAAATTGGCATAGAGAGTGGCTAGATATGGCAAGTTAGATGTGAGGTAGGCCATGTCATCATTTGACACTTCTTTTTGTTGGTGAGATGGGATCATCAGCTACTGCAAGGGTGGGATATTGGTTATGTCATTCCCTATAATAAGAGTGGTAGCCTTTGTAGCAATGGCAATAGACCACGAACAACCCAGAGGGGAGGACTAATACCCATGGGGCATACATATGTTATGAAAGCATCTGTTCTCAGTGCAGTAAACCTGGCATGTGTGGACAAGCAAAATATATTCTTTTCATCTTTCAGTGACAAGTTTTGGCAAATTTTGTACATAGTTTGTCCCCTATGGAACGTTGCCATTTTATGTTTGGATGAGCAGATATGATCTTGAGTTGGAGTGGTTTGCATTGGATGAGTGCTCGTGCTCTGAGATGATCTTCGGCTTCAAGAGAAGCCACAAGCTCTTGGTACTCCACAGTCATGCACTATAGTGGGACTTCATTTTTGGTGTCATCCATTGCCTCATTGTTTTTCACTAGCAATTGGAGTTCAAGCTTTGAGATGGCTACCTTGTGGGAGTGAAGCTCATCCTACTTTTCCTTATACTTATGGTAGATGGATGTATATGCATCCTTAAGCTTTTTCATTTGCAAGGTGACTTGTGCTTGCTGACGAATGGCTTCATTGGTATTTGACCATTGGTTCAAGACTTGAGATTGAGCAGTGCTTGCCTCTATATTGGTGGCTTAGTTGAGTTCATTAGCATGGTTAATGTTCATTAGCATCAAATTATTCTCTCTCATGCACTTGTTTCATTTCCATTGTTCTATCTTTTTCTTGGCCTCATACTACTTAAGGATGGCACGTGATTAAACGTCATCCTCCCATAGAGTAATATTTATTAGATTTTCTTCGCTTCTGAATCCTACAATATAATGAAAAAGAGCTCACCATCAAATCAAGCACCACATTAAGGACACAAAATGTAACATATATAACTCCTTCCATAAACATTCCCATCGCTCTTGGGAATGCATCTTTGTTCTCCTCTCATGTCAGCCTTGTAAAGTAAGGTGTAATGTCCATTGCTTTTTTTCTTAAAAAGAGAGTAAACTTAGAGAAAGAAAAAGATAAAACCTTCTGATAGCACATAGGCTAGAGCAAAACAAATTTCAAACCATCCTAGATAAGATTCCTATCTAAGCAGTAATCTATCCAATTGACTGTGCTTTTCATCCTTCTTGCCAAGTCATTGGAGGACTAGATGCATTCTCTTTCATTCCTATAAGCAAGTGATTCTTGGAGATACCAGGATGACAAACAAGACTTAGCTTCTAGTGAAACTATATCAGCTTATGCCATGGATTGTGTTGTATTTTGTGTGTGTGTTATTAACTAGGAAAGAATTCGAGGCATGATGCTAGATGCAAGGCATGGTGACGCTCGATGGCCATAGAGGAAAAGGGAAGGTGAGGGAGGAAGCATTAACATAGGTGGGGAAAAAGGATTAAGAGGGGTGGGAACCCTCTCTACTCCCGTGGCCCCTCCAACTAAAGATCCCCCCCCTACAACAGAACCTGGAGTCAATGACCTAGCCAAAGCCCTGAATGATCTTTGGCTTGAGATGGTGGGCATCAGAAATCAAGCCAACTGCCCTCTAAGAGACCGTGCTAATGTTGTATGCTACGAGTGCCACCAGAAGGGTCATTATCGCACAGAATGCCCCAATATTCCAAGGGTGAATCTTCTAAGTGAGTGGAGCACTGAGGATTCTGATGTAGAGATCCTTGATCTCGGGAAAAGAAGTCGTGCCACCTCGGACCCCTCTCCAATCCGTGGACCGGGCCGCCCCAAGAAGAAGGTGTCCTTCTCAGAGCCCTCAGATGTTGAGATGGCAGACCCACCAACCGAGAAGACTAAAAGTCTCGCAGGAGTAAGTGGTCACCCTCGGATTTTCCCATCGGCTCAGGGCAAGAGGACTATTCGGTCGTTCAGGACCTTGCTCATCGGTCTTTGAGCATCACACTCCCTCAACTAATAGCATTAAGCCCTAAGGTGAGACGTGAGCTGCAGCAAGGTCTCTCAACAAGGAAGAGCAAGAAAAAGGGAAAGGTACGAGAGGTATCTTCTATCTCTGAAGAAATTGATCGGCACCCGCATACAGTAGATGTCATCATAGATAATTGCCGTGTCAAAAATGTGTGTGTTGATGGGGGAGCTGCATGTAATATCATGGTGCCCCGAATCATGAAGAAATTGAATTTGAAATGTACAAGGCGTTCCTCCACTCGAATCAAGGTAGCAGATGGTCGACGACTCGCCACCATGGGAGTCATTGAGGATTTGCCCATCACTGTCAATGGGTTGACCACCATTGTTAATTTCTATGTAGTGGACATTGAAGATACAGGCGAAAGTTACCCAGCCATACTCGGGAGACCATGGTTGAGAAAAAGTGATGGAGTCAGCTATTGGAAGACAGGACACATGTCTTTTGGTGCTTCCAAGGAGAAGATCCCGGTGCAACCTGGTGCCATGGAACCAGAAGAAGAAGAGGAGCATGACAGTGATACTCTCTCATCCTCAGTGTCTGAGTCCATGGAAGAATCAGACGGGGGGGAGGAATTCTCAGAGGAAAAAGTTTACATGATGGGGGTGTCTCCGACCCTGCCACCTGTAGAAAAGATAACAGCTAGTCCTCAACAGCTCGAATCAATTCTTTCTCCAGACCTCACTCCAGGTGAGAAGGATGAGTTTCTTGAAATGTTCAAAGATTTCCCTGACCTCTTTGCAACTAGCTACCACCACCTTTGCCATGTGACTGCCATAGAGCACAAGATCGGATGCGAAGCCTGTGGCTCAGAAGTATCGGAGATTAGGGCCCCTGCAGACTGATGCTTTGTGCTTAGAGTTGCAGAAGCTTGTAGAGGCGGGGTTTATTGTTCCGGTTCACAATACTGAATGGGTTTCACCAGTGGTAGTCATCCCAAAGAAAAACAACAAGTGGCGGGTCTGCATCGACTATAAGAAGCTCAATGCTGCCACCAAGAGGGATCATCATCCTCTGCCCTTTCAAGACCTCATTCTTGAGAAGGTAAGTGGTCATGAGATGTATATTTTCTATGATGGTTACTCTGGGTTTTATCAAATCAGAATTGCCGAAGAAGATGTGCTTAAAACCACATTTGCCATGCCCTGGGGGACATTTGCATTCAAAGTAATGCCATTTGGCCTCACCAATGCTCCTGCTACCTTTCAAAGATTTCTGCAGATGGTGTTTGCTCCTTATTTGGGGGATTTCTTGGAGGTGTTTTTAGATGATTTCTGTATATTCTCATCACGTAAGGAGCACATCATGAAGGTTAGATTGGCCTTCCAAAGGGTCAATGATGCAAATGGCAGTCTCAACCCTGAGAAATGCACCATTGGAGCCACTCAAGGGAGGTTATTGGGACATGTTGTCTCATCCGAGGGCATCAAGCCTGACCTCGAGAAGGTAGAAGCCATCCTCAAGCTCTCCCCACCTACAACAAAACGTCAGGTACGCTCATTTGTCAATCTAGCAGGATACTATCGCCACTTCATTGATCAATATGCTGCTTTGACACAGCCCATGACTATGCTATTAAAAGATGGGGTTGATTTCTCTTGGGATGAGGATTGTGATCATGGGTTTGCACAAATCAAGAATGCTCTGGCTTCAGAACCCATTCTACGCAATCCAGACTGGTCAAAGACCTTCTATATCAATCCTGGGTTTGGTGAGCACACTCTGGCAGGTATTCTTCTCCAACAAGGGGAGGATCAGTTCATGTACCCCGTTCGATTTGCTTCTCAACAATTGCTCAACACTGAGCGACGCTATTCAGAGGCTGACAAGCATGCATTGTCTTTGGTGTTTTGCATTGAGAAATTTAAGCATTATGTGGCTGGAAAGTCCTTCTTTATACTCATTGGCACTGGTCTTGCAAAGCAGGTTCTTCAATCACCAAATCCCATGGGCCGGTTGGCCAAATGGTTGGCAGTTCTACAAGAATATGATTTTTCTTTCAAAATTGTAAAAGGGGGTTGTTCCAACTTGAAGAATGCTTTGATTGATTTAGAGGAGTGCCTTGATGTAACCCTTGTAGCAGCCATAGAAGTTGGGGATCCTTGGTACGGTGGTATCTACAAGTTTTTGACTGCTTTCTCCTTTCCTTCAGAAAGTACTAGCTATGAGAGAAAGAAGATCCGTAGAGATAGTAGGCACTACACCCTCCTTGATGGGGTGTTGTACCGTCAAGGCATGGATGGGGTACTAAGACGGGCCATTGACGCAGATGAAGTGCCTAAGGTATTAAAGCATTATCATGATGGATTTTGTGGAGGTCACTATGCCAGTGACTATACAGCTCTAAGAAGATTTTACATGCTGGATACTATTGGCCGACCTTGTTCAAGGATGTCACTTTGTATTGCAAAACCTGTGAACCATGTCAATTCTTTGGTAGGAAGGATTTGCGTCCTAGGCAACATCACCCAGTGATGTCCATCCATCCATTTCAGAAGTGGGGAATAGATTTTGTCGGACCCTTGCCCATGACTGCCCGCAAAAAGAAGTATCTTTTGGTAGCTACTCAGTACGTCACTAAGTGGGCTGAAGCTATTGCCCTCTCTGCTGCAAATGGTAAGGCAGTTTCAAATTTCATATTTGAATGTATCTGCACAAGGTTCGGGACCCCCATGGAGATAGTCTCTGACCATGGGAGTCCATTCTTAAATGAAGCAGTGGAGAACTTACTCATGGATCGCATGGGTATTGATCATCACACTTCTAGCATCTATTATCCGGCATCCATGGGTCAAACAGAGAGGACCAATGGCCTCCTTTGTAAAACCATGGGAAAAATGGCCACAAGGAACAGGAGCCAATGGGATCAGAAGGTCACTGAAGCCGTGTGGGCTTACAACATCACTCATAAAACATCTACAGGTCACACCCCTTTTGAGTTGGTGTATGGTACTGAGGCAGTTTTACCACTAGAGATAGAGATTCCGGCCTTGAGATTAGCACAGGAACAGAGGATGACAGAAGATGAACATGTAGAGGCCAGATTGGTACAACTTGAGAAGTTAGATGAGACCCGACGCCTTGCACTACACCAAACAGAGATCCAAAAGAATCGACAAAAGGCCCGATTGGATGCTAAGATTCGCAAGGGATGGGAAAGACAAATTGTTGAGGGGGATGTTGTGCTATGCTTTGATAACAGATTGAACCACCAAATGGATAAGAAGTTTCTGCCACTGTGGGCTGGTCCATACAAAGTCATCAAAGAACGTAGCAATGGGTCTGTACAAGTTCAGGAGCTGCATGAACCATATGGCAAGAAGGTGATCAACAAGCGTTACCTCAAGCCTTTCTTTGTGCGTGATGGGCCCAGGCATGGAAATGCTGTGCATTCCCTGCCTAGGGGGGGGAACTGTTATGGATAAAATTGTCTAAGGAAAAAGGCATTAATATGTATGTGTGTTTGTATATGTGGCAATAGTATAATAAAATATGGTGTGCATAGGGCCCAAGGTTGAGGTGGCAGGGCATGACCATGTGCCACCCTTCCATGTAAGAAGACCCATAAGGTGTGTTGTACATAATCCATGAGAGTAATATTATAAAATGCAAGGTGGCATGGCTCCTCCATGTGCCACCCCTCCACCTAGGCTGCATTTAGTGAGATATGGCTCAAAGCCCATGGGAGAAGCAATATAAAATAGGTGGAGATAGATATTATATTGAGTTATTCCCTCCATATGGGATAGGCCCATGTGGGGGAGGTATAGAAGGACCAAGAGAGCTAGTTAAATAATGGGGAAAGTAGGATGAGGTGGCAAGATTCCTTGTGCCAACCCTCCACTTGTCCTCCTAGAGGTTTGAACATATTATAAAATTGGAAAGAGACCAAGGGAGTATCATAGACTTGAGATATGGGGCTTGATTTATGTGGAAAATTGAGGCAAAGGGTTGTCGCACACAATTGAGAGTGCGTAACCACCTAGCCCACATGGGAGACTTTTCCACACACACCATGCATGTGGGAGGATACATTAATGAGGAGAGACCCCCTCTCTTGGCTATAAAAGGAAGGGGCTATTTCTTGATGAGACACGCTCATTCTTGTAAAGCCATCTAGCTAGTATTTTGATATTTCCCTCTCATCCCTTCTTTCAAATAAAGTATGGTTCTTTTCCCTTGATGTCTACATCTCAACATTCCTCCTCCTATTATGTACATGCTTCTTTTCCCCCTCTCCTTTTCTCCTTGTGTCATAGTCTCCCTTTTCCTTCCCTCCACTTCTAATTCCTTTTTCACCCCTATGACATCCCTTCGCCCTCATGATCTCCTTTTCTCTATGGCCTTTGAGCGTCGCCATACTTAGCCTCTAGCCTCTGGTCTCGATAACTTTTCCGGCTAAAAGTTGTAATAGCAGACAACCAAAAAAAAGCAATGCAAGCATACTTCACCAGCAATAGTTAGAGCTAGAAATCAAAGGATTGAAAGGTGACAAGAGAAAAGTCAGGTAGGTAGAGTTAAGTAGACTAGACATAGAGTTTGAACGCCATCTAAGGAGCCAGGGAGTAGTGTGCCAGCTCGAGCCATGCCAAGACAATAAGGATCAAGTCGCCAAAGAGCATCCCAACTGTTGAGATATCGAGATCCACTCGTGATATGCTAGGGTGACCGTTGTGCATTTATGTCACCGACTTGTTAGCTGTAGATGCGGTTGGTACACCACCCATGAATAATAGCTAGATGATAGATGTCTTTATGTACTTTAGCTAGTGGCTCAGCTAGTATGCCACCTTAGTTAGCTGAGTTTGGTTTGAGACCCACATATAGGGTTCACCTATTCTTTTGTACTTAGAGTTCTTTTGGCTTTCACAACTAAGAAGAGGAAAACCATTTTTAGCCTCCACCTTTGTGTATATTCCCCCATTGTGTATATGAGAAAGCTGCAAGTGAGACTCCTTCCTTCTCTCCCACTCTCTTCACATAGTATCAAAGCTCAGTTTGTGGTAAGGAGCTCAAGAAAGCAAACCAAGTTCGTGGTGTCCTAGTAAGAGGATCAGTGTTGCTTTCCTTTTTTTTCGAGTTTGGGAGCAAATCTTTGCAGGTAGCACAGCCAAAAAGTGCAAGAGTGTGCTGTCTCAGATTGGGATGCCCTTCGCAATATGGCGAGAGGGAAGTATATGCTATGGGACCCGTTTTGGTGGTAGAAGTTTTCTACAGGCACTCTGGAAAGTGCCCTGCTTTTGTTGTGTGACCACTGTTCTGCACGGTGAAAAGTTATCGTAGAAATTACATCATATGCGTGTGCGCAGAGATATTGGGAGTGACATAATAATTCTTATTCCTTGTTGATGCATAATCGTCACTAGGAAGTGACTATGTGGTCAAATACCACTCTTGTCAATTTTGCAAATTTGCCCTTGTGAGGCAGTTGTGTTTTTTTGCAGTGACAGAATATTTTGCAATGTTCTGTAATGGTGTCTGATGCTCTTTCACAGATTGTCACTGAAAAGCTTGACAAGAACAACTTCCAAGCATGGAAGTTTAGAATGATGAATTTCCTTAAGGGAAAAGGCTATTGGGAGTTCATTACTGGAGCTGAACAAGAACCAGTTATTTCTAATGTTCCCAATGAACAGGAGTTGCAGGCATTTAAAGGCTAGCATGAGAGAGCCAGAAAAGTTATGTACTGGTTGTCTATCAATATTTCAAATTCTATGATTGTGCATATTCAGGATGCAAGCATGCTGAAGGAGGTGTGGGATACTTTGACAAAAATGTATAGCACAAATACGCAAGCCAGGAAAATGTAGCTCAAGCAGGAGTTGCATAATGTGCAGAGAGAAAATATGAGCATCAATGACTACCACAAGAAGGTGAATAAGATTGCAGATGCACTTGCTTCTATTGGGTTGCCAGTGGAAGATGGTGATTTAGTTTCTATGACCTTGAATGGTCTAGGAAAGGATTATGCACAATGTCGGACATCCATTGCCATCCGTGAGAATTTTCTTGATTTTGAGGAGTTGATTGCCCTTCTAATTTCTGAAGAGCAGAGAAATGGTGGTGCATCTTCTTCAGGAGGAACTTCAAAAGAAGCTATCTTCTACTCAAATGCTAGAAGAGGTAGAGGCAGAGGTAGAGCAGGCCGATTTGGAGGCCATGGCAGAAATTAGAATATGCAGCAAATTTAAGAAAACTAGTCCTATGGAGGAGGATGTGGTAACTTTAGAGGCAGGCGGAGCCAAAGAGGTCGTGGTGGATGCAAGAGAGGCCAAAATGCAAACAACAATGTTGAATGCTATTACTGTGGTAAAATGGGTCATATGGTTAAAGACTGCTATAAAAAGCAGAATGATATCATGACTGGAAAATTGCAGCAAGGCAATTATGCATCCTCTAGTAGACAGGGTGATGACAGAAATGAGAATCTGTTTATGGTGCAGCACATGACCAATTCTGTGACAAGTGCAGAAGAAAGCAATGATGTGTGGTATAATGACTCAGGTGCATCAAACCACATGACAGGTTATGCAGAATGGATGCAGGATGCAAGGAAAATGGAAAGACTAGGATTTGTGGAGACTAGTGGTGATACTGCACATCCTATTATGCAGATTGGTGGCATTCCTTTGTCTATGCAGGATGGAAAAAAGAAATACCTATTTGATGTATTTCATGTCCTGAATATCACCAAGAACCTAGTTTCTGTTGGTCAAATGGTTGAGCAGGGCTTGTAGGTTAGATTTAATCCTCATGGATGCTTTGTTGAGGATATGAAAAACAAAGGTCGCTTGATAGAAAAAGGGAAGAAGAAGGGCAGGATGTTTATGTTGGATGTAGACATGCCTGAATTGAGTGCAGCAATGTTTGCACATGGGACCGGTGTAGTTGCAGATATTGATATCTGGCATAAATGCATTGTTCATGTTAGTGTACATTGACTTAAATTAATATAGGCCCAAAATATTGTTGCAGGATTGCCTAAGTTCAAGGTTGCAAAAATGCATAAGGTATGTGAAGCCTATCAATTTGGAAAACAGGCAAGGAAACCATTTTCTAGACATGTTCAAGAGAGTAAGGGCCATTGGAATTAATCCATTTGTTTGTAGCTTGAAGAAAGCCTTGTATGGCTTGAAGCAAGCACCCAGAGCATGGTCTGACAAGATAGGATAGTATTTTGTGACTATTGGCTTTTAGATTATCAAGGCAAATTTCTCACTTTATGTGAGAAAAACAGAGAAGGGCATTATGCTGCTTGTCATTTATGTTGATGATTGGATCATCACAGGTGATAGTGATGATGATATCCTTCATGTGAAAATGTTATTGAAGCAAAAGTTTGAGATGAAGGGTTTGGGAGAGCTGTGTTACTTCTTGGGCATTGAGGTGATTAGATCCACAAGTGGGATATGGCAGTATGGATTGGACATGCTGTCCAAATATGGGATGATAGGCTGTAAGCCTATTTCAGTTCCTTTGGAGTAGAATGTGAAGTTGAGCGCAGATGCAGGTGAGATTCTAGAAGACCCTACTATGTCCAGACGTATATTAGGAAGTTTGATTTATATGACTATTACCAGGCCAAATTTGAGCTATGTTGTTGGGTTGGTATGTCAGTTTATGCAGGCTCCAAGGAAACCACATTTGGATGTGGCTAGACGCATACAGAGGTATGTGAAGTCCACATTGCAATATGGACTATTTTATGAGACTGGGGTTCAGATACAGTTGCATGGATACACTGATGCTGATTCGGCTAGTAGTATTTCTGATAGATGATCTACAAGTGGATATATGTTCTCTTTTGGGAGTGCTACAATCACTTGGAGTAGCAAGAAACAACCTACAATTGCCTTGTCGAGCACAAAGGCTAAGTACAGGGGTGCAACAATGGCTGCATGTGAGGTAGCTTGGTTGCATAAGCTACTTTATGATATGCATCAGTCTACAAATGGGCCAGTTGTCATTTATTGTGACAACATGAGCAGTATACACTTGGCAAACAACCCAATCTATCATGCTAGAACAAAGCACATTGAGGTACATTATCACTATGTGCGGGAGAAGGTTCTTGTAGGTTTTATTGATCTAGTTATTGCAGCATAGAGGATTAGGTAGTTGACATATTCATGAAGGCATTGGGCGCAAAGAAGCTGTGCAAGTTGAGAGACCTGCTTGGTGTGCAGGAATTGGGACTGAGCTTGAGGGGGAGTGTTGAGATATCGAGCTCCACTCGTGATATGCCAGGGTGACCGTTGTGCATTTATGTCACTGACTTGTTAGCTGCAGATGTGGTCAATACACTGCCCATGACTAATAGCTGGATGACAGATATCTTTATGTACTCTAGCTAGTGGCTCAGTTAGTATGCCACCTTAATTAGATGAGTTTGGTTTGAGACCCACATATAGGGTTCACCTATTCTTTTGTACTTAGAGTTCTTTTGGTTTTCAAAACTAAGAAGAGGAAAACTGTTTTCAGCCTCCACCTTTGTGTATATTCCCCCATTGTGTATGTGAGAAAGCTGCAAGTGAGACTCCTTCCTTCTCTTCCACTCTCTTCACACTGACGTGGTAAGCACATGTGATAAATAAAAAAGAGAAAGTCAAAACTAAACGGGTTGGCCACCAAAGGGTAGAGGAAGTTTACGTCAAATAGTTCTATGAACCAATCATGCCATGATAGAGTGAGAGAGATCTAGGGAAATGCTACATAGCACAAGGAGGAAGGATCATACAATCTCTACTTTGTGTCTAATAAGCCTCTATCCACCATTTTTCAAAAACAGATATGTGACGTGCTTCTAAGAAGATGGAATTTCGATAGAATTCTTGTATTTTGAGCATCGGTCTAACCATTGGGATTGAAGCTGAGTGTCGAAAAATGGTGGTCAATGTGGCTAGGGACCTCCTGAATGTATTCCAAGGTTTTGCAAAAGATAGCACTTTGTCAGAGGATGCGGTCAATGTTGCCTCCTATTATTATGCCATGCTATTGAAGTGCTCGAATTAGTGTGCCTTGGATGTTCCATTCTATGCCAAAGTATGGTCCATCATTGGCCAATTGATGGTGTTATACTCTCCCAAAGTGTGTAGGTTGGCCTCCCATATATGCTGTCGTGGAACTGCATAGAGCTTAGGATGGGTTCCAAGGCATGGAGCTTAGTATGGGTTCTGAGGAATGGTGGTGAACGGAGGTACTCATTCAAGAATTTTACATCAAAGAGCTTAGGGCAGTGCCATTTAGGTTTGGGTATCCAACTTGTAGGTCCAAGCTTTAGTAATCTGAGGCTAACAAAGGTTGAGTCAAAAGATGTTCAAGGTCCATCTGCCTCGAGTTTCATGTCTGGATATTTGTTCCAGAAATCCTAGATAGGGTTACTTGGAAGTGGTATCACATCAAAATAATGCACATCATTGGAATCTATCATGGGAATGCGATTTAGATTATCTGGATCTGGATATTCAAAATAAAAGATTGGCTCCATTGCTGCTAATGGCATCTCAAGTAGTGTCAAAGGTGATGGCAGTGCATGTAGAGAATTTGGAAAATGGGGGAATAATATGGAAGAGTGTTATTTGTGGGAGGGATTTTTGAGGGGAGGTGGGGGAGAATTGGGCAACTTGGTAATTGTTGGGGGTAGGATTAGCAAGGATATGGAAGAAGTTAGGTGTCTAGTAAGTTTGCAACTATTGGGTGACTTAAATGTGGTTGAGAGGCAGGAGAAAAGAGACAATGAAGGGAGTAGATATTTGGTTGGAGCTCAAGGAGGGTTAAGAATGTGGTAGCAGCAAGGGATAGTGAGGTTATGAGATTGGCATAGAGAGTGGCTAGATATGGCAAGTTAGATGTGAGGTAGGCCATGTCATCGTCTGACACTTCTTTTTGTTGGTGAGATGGGATCGTCCGCTGCTACAAGGGTTGGATATTGGTTATGTCATTCCCTGTAATAAGAGTGGGGGCCTTTGTAGCAATTGCAATAGACCACGAACAACCCGGAGGGGAAGACTACTGCCCATGAGGCATACATATGTTATGAAAGCATCTGTTCTCAGTGCAGTAAACCTAGCATGTGTGGATAAGCAAAATATATTCTTTTCGTCTTTCAGTGACAAGTCTTGGCAAATTTTGTGCATAGTTTTTCCCCTATGGAACGTTGCCATTTTATGTTTGGATGAGCAGATATGATCTTGAGTTGGAGTGGTTTGCATTGGATGAGTGCTCGTGCTCTAAGATGATCTTTGACTTCAAGAGAAGCCACAAGTTCTTGGTAGACCGCACTATAGTGGGACTTCATTTTTGGTGTCATCCATTGCCTCGAGGGGGTCACTGTGCATAAACCCTCTATATCATGTGCATTCAAGGCTTATATATAAAATCCCTTATGTGTAAAATTTTCACTAATAAAATGTACCCCTTTTCTATACAAATCTATAAATATTTTTTCCAAAACTATTTTAAATAATCCCTTATGTATATTTATTTATGTAAACTTAAAAAATGAAAAATATCCTTCTTTTGAACTCACATGATAGGGTTACATATGTTGAGTGACCCCCCCGAGTCCATTGCCTCATTGTTTTGCATTAGTAATTGGAGTTCAAGCTTTGAGATGGCTATCTTGTGGGAGTGAAGCTCATCCAACTTTTCCTTATACTTATGGTAGATGAATGTATACGCATCCTTAAGCTTTTTCATCTACAAGGTGACTTGTGCTTGTTGAGGAATGGCTTCATTGGTATTTGACCATTGGTTCAAGACTTGAGATCAGTGCTTGCCTCTATATTGGTGGCTTAGTTGAGTTCATTATCATGGTTAATGTTCATTAGCATCAAATTATTCTCTCTTATGCACTTGTTTTATTTCCATTTTTCTATCTTTTTCTTGGCCTCATACTTCCTAAGGATGGCATGTGATTAAACGTCATCCTCCCATAGAGTAAGATTTCTTAAATTTTCATCTCTTCTGAATCCTACATTATAATGACAAAGAGCTCACCATCAAATCAAGCATCACATTAAGGATACAAAATGTAACATATATAACTCCTTCCATAAACATTCCCATAGCTCTTGGGAATGCATCACTGTTCTCCTCTCATGTTAACCTTGTAAAGTAAGGTGTAATGTCCATTGCTTTTTTTCTTGAAAGGAGAATGAACTTAGAGAAAGAAAAAGACAAAACCATCTGATAGCATAGAGGCTAGAGCACAAATTTCAAAACATCCTAGATAAGATTCCTATCTAAGCAACAAACTATCCAATTGAGTGCACACTTTTCATCCTTCTTGCCAAGTCATTGGAGGACTAGATGTAATCTCTTTCATTCCTATAAGCAAGTGATTCTTGGAGATACCAGGATGACAAACAAGGCTCAGCTTCCAGTGAAACTCTATCAGCTTATGCCACGGATTGTGTTGTATTTTGTGTGTGTGTGTGTGTGATTAACTAGGAAAGAATTCAAGGCATGATGCTAGACACAAGGCATGGCAATGCTCGAGGGCCACAGAGGAAAAGGGAACGTAAGGGAAGAAGCATTAACATAGGTGGGGAAAAAGGATTAAGAGGGGTGGGAATGAAGAGAGGGACTATGCCACAAGGGGGAAGGGAAAGGGGTACATGATGGGATGAGGAATGTAGAGATGGAGACATCAAGGGAGGAGGGTCATGCTTTATTTCAAAGGAAAGATGGGGGGAAGAAATCAAAGTACTAGCTAGGTGGCTTTACAAGAATGAGCGTGTTCCATCAAAGAATAGCCCCCTCCTTTTCTAGCCAAGAGAGGGGGTCTTTCCCAATCAATGCATCCTCCCACATGCATGGTGTGTGTGGAAGAGTGTCCCATGTGGGCTAGGTGGTTAGGCATTCTCAATTATGTGCGACAACCCTTTGCCTCATTTTTCCACATTCATCAACCCCCATATCCCAAGTCTAAGATACTCCCTTGGTCTTTTCCCAATTTTATAATACGTTCAAACATCTAGGAGGACAAGTGCAGGGTTGGCACAGGGAATCTTGCCACCTCATCCTACTTTCCCATTATTTAACTTGCATTCTTGGACTTTCTACACCCCCCCCACCTGGGCCTATCCTACATGGAGGGAATAATCCAATATAATATCCATTTCCACCTATTTTATATTACTTCTCCCATTGCCCTTGGGCCATATCTCACAAAATGCAAGTGTGGGACCAACTAGGTGGAGGGGTGGTGCATGGAGGACCCATGCCACCTTATCATTTTATATTATTACTACCATGGATTATGTACAACACACCTTATGGGTCCTCTTACATGGAAGGGTGGCACATGGTCATGCCTTGCCACCTCATCCCTGGGCCTTATGCACACCATATTTTATTATACTATTGCCACACATACAAGCACACACACATATTTATGCCTTTTACTTTGGTCAAATTTATCCATAACAATTCCCCCCCCAGGTAGGGAATGCATAGCATTTCCATGCCTGAGACCGTCACACACAAAGAAGGGCTTGAGATAACGCTTGTTGATCACCTTCTTGCCATATGGCTCATGCAGCTCCTGAACTTGTACAGACCCATTACTACGTTCCTTGATGACTTTGTATGGACGAGTCCACAGTGCCAAGAACTTCTTATCCATTTGGTGGTCCAATCTGTTATCAAAGCATAGCGCAACATCCCCTTCAACAAAGTGTCTTTCCCATCCCTTGCGAATTTTAGCATCCAAGCGGGCCTTTTGTCGATTCTTTGCAATGTCTGTTTGATGTAGTGCAAGGTGTCGGGTTTCATCTAACTTCTCAAGTTGTACCAACCTGGCATCTACATGTTCATCTTCTGTCATCCTCTATTCTTGTGCCAATCTCAAGGCTGGAATCTCTATCTCTAGGGGTAAAACTGCCTTAGTACCATACACCAACTCAAAAGGAGTTGACCTGTAGACATTTTATGAGTGATGTTGTAAGCCCACATAGCTTCAATGACCTGATCCCACGGGCTCCTATTCCCTGTGGCCGTTTTTCCCATGGATTTACAAAGGAGGCCATTGATCCACTCCATTTCTCCCATGGATTCTGGATGATAGATGCTAGAAGTGTGGTGATCAATACCCATGTGATCCATGAGCAACTCCACTACTTCATTTAAGAATGGACACCCATGGTCAGATACTATTTCCATGGGTGTCCCAAACCTTGTGCAGATACGTTCAAATATGAAATTTGAAACTGCCTTACCATTTGCAGTGGGGAGGGCGATAGCTTCAGCCCACTTAGTGACATACTGAGTGGCTACCAAAAGATACTTCTTTTTGTGGGCAGTCATGGGTAGGGGCCCAAAAAAGACTAGTCCCCACCTCTGAAACGTATGGATGGACATCACTAAGTGATGTTGCCCAGGATGCAAATTCTTCCTACCAAAGAATTGGCATGGTTCACAAGTTTTGCAATACATATTGACATCCTTGAACAAGGTCGGCCAATAGTACCCAGCATGTAAAACCTTCTTAGCTGTTTAGTCATCGGCATAGTGGCCTCCACAAAATCCATCATGATAATGCTTCGATACCTTAGGTACTTCATTTGCATCAATGACCTGTCTTGCTACCCCATCTAGGCCTTGATGGTATAACACCCCATCAAAGAGCTTACACACCAAGATGGTGGATGGTTTATGCATGAGGATGGTGGATGGCTTTCACATGGCGAGACCCACAAAATCATGTTTATTGAAGATACTTTGCCTCCATGTTCGATGTGCTAAAGAGCGGCTTGTGCATCTCGTGCTCGTTGGTGGTAAAAGGCATCAATTTGACAGTGCTCCACATAGGCATTGTTAATATCTGCCCTTTGATCATTTTGTGATAACGGTGCATGCAATCATTGCCTATCATTTGCAAGCTGCTTGTTCTCCTCTTGTTCTCTTCTAGCACCTGTTGATCTCTAGAGATGCACCTTGGACCATCATGGGAGTGAAGATAAGACTTCTCCTCCTCTTGGGCATAGACCTTGAGCCCCTTCTACTCCTTGCTCTTCAATGGCCATGAAGAGGTCATCATGGCTCATCAAAACTAAATGATATAAAAATTCTCATAAGAACTCACCCTAAATCCTAAACCAAATGCTGCACTTGAATCGTTTGGAAAAAGAAAAAGAGTTGACATGAAGTTATTTGAATTTCTAAATTCAAATTGTGTCACTTGAAGATCGACACGATGTTTGTGGGTGGTGGTGCCACCGTAGGCATAGATCCTATCAATTGTCGTTGCTTGCATGGATAGGAAGCAAAGCCCATAGGATAGCCCCCCAAATGAATTTTGCATGTAAATCTTCACAAACTATAAAGGAATGCACCCATTATGAGGTTTCTTAGTATACACTAGCTCAAAAATGACAGCTACATTCTCCTTCATAGTGCAATTAGTGCAATGTTTAATGGGCCATTGTCTGCAAGATGATGTAGCTTTGCCCTCATATAGCTTCAATCTTGTAGTTGAGACTACAGTTTTGATGCAATCATACTTCTGGACATGAGGATCATGGAAGGGACTAGCAATCCTATGGCAATGGCAATTTCATTTGCCTCTTCTCTCCTAGATGGTTGCAAGATATCTCGGCTATGTCCATTAAGAACTTCATGGCTTGTTTGCTGTGTGTGCATGGGTCTTGTGCCTTGTACTCAAACTGTGTGCATGGTGGTGAGGATGATGCCATTGTCATGAGAATGTACTAAAAAACCTAATACAAAAGATGCCATACAAGTTTATAACATGAGTCACACAAAATTGTCGCACAAAATCATTGTCATACAAATAATGACTGAAATATGTCTAAAATTGTGAAAGAAAATGAAATATTCAATAATTTTTGACCCATCTAAAAAATAGTTCTTGCTAGATATAAAACATTTGAGATGTGTACAACTTGAAGAATTTGTAAAATATACAAAATATACATCCCTTTGTAAATGCAAAACTATTCAAAACATGTACATTGGGACACAATTTTATAAGCATGTCTTCAACTCTTCTATTGGTCACATTGCAATGGTTTCATCAACATGGTTTCCTTGAAATTTTGTCAAGACTGTGTCCATTGTCATCCTTTTGCTAGGTTGAGCATTGCATAGACCATTTTCATTCCCTTGCATGTATTGGAATACCCATGCATAGGCTACAAGGAAGAGTACCAAACAACCCACACTATACCAATCTAACATTTCTAACTATGTGCCCTTTTATTGGGGTTGTGCACCTTTCCTTGCATGTAGCCTTGAAGAAGACAGAGGAAATATTACTAGAGGAGCAAGTGCCTTAGTTGCTTGTACTTGCTCTCAACCCAGTCTAGACTCTTCCCATAGTTGATAATTCCCATTACCGTGAAATCTAACACATAGTTGGAGGCACATAAATTTGTGTCTAAAATCTTGCTTGTGCACTACTCTCATCACACTAACAATAGTAGTGCAAATTTTCAAACAACTCTGATAGAACAATCATTGTTGCACCTTAATTAACAGATCATGCTATTTGTTGCAATATCCTTCTTCACGGTGAGAGTATTGGTGTACCTAGTTGATATAAGTACCATACATAGGAGGTAGACACATGGATATTGCCTCCATTGAAGAAGGGTCTAATTAGCTAGGGATCCTTGTCGTGTGTGTAATCTATGGCTCATCTATGGTTCAAAATCTAGCTCTATGCATCACAGTCATTGCCAACTCTATCTTTGTTAATACATGCACACTTGCAGCATCATATTTCTATTGTTTACGAGCATAAGACACACTTGCTTTGAAACCTATAGGAATACCTTCACCCTTCACCCGGTATACCATTCTTTCCACTCCCCCACCCAATTCTTCATATGGTGTTGATGCCACTTACAGAAAGTGAATAGTGGAAGAACACTTCTACAAACTTTGGGTTATGTAAATCTAAGTCTAATGGTTTTTCACCAAGTTGTGGATATACGCTTTTATGTCCTCCCTACAAAAGCAGTCGAAGAAGAGATTATACTGGGAAGAACTTGGTGCTACTCCATTAACTGTCAAATTGAGTAGTGCACCAGAACTACTTTGCTTACCAATGGTGGCCAAATGGTGGTAGTCCTATTGTGTGGATCAAGCCCCCCCTCTTCGGTTCTGACCTCATCGATCTAGGATAATGAAGCTACATAGCAAGGCCAACAAGAAGCCCTAGCCTCCACTAGCACCCCACTTAAGCTCCCTACTCAAAAAGAAAATAAAGCTCACCGTAGTGGTAAATCAATGCCATTGCTCGCTCAATCGATGCCACCATCCTCCGCCCAAGAAATCTGAGAGCTACAAGTACAAGATGCGATCCTCTCTGCCCAATGTCACTTCGATCGGAACCGATGCCTAGAGAATGGTAAAGCAACAACGATAGATTCGGTCGCCCTAAGAAAGCCTCCAAACCCATCCACTACCAGAAGAAAGCCACACCGCTCACCTGCGCCCTACCTCATCCACTGCCACACACCACCAGCAATTCGATCAACACCACCTGCTTGGGCGGCCGAGGCAAGAAAGTCGCCTGGGTCCAGAAGTCGATAGTATAGGTGTCGAAGGTAGTACCACAAGAACTTTTTCTTCCCGAGATACAACACCACAAGAAGCTGTTGACAAACCGAATGGAGTAGACCATCCTCAAGGTACCGAATATGCACTAGTGCCATGGGTGGTGTGACCTAGCACAAGTACCGCCACAACCAGTCAAGGAACTCCGCAGGAACTGAATTCCAACCCATGAAGAGTTACACAAGAACCTCCCTCTAGGGATGAACACTCAAAGGTAATGGTGGCGAACGTACCCCTTCCAATGGCAATGTCCTACTCACCGAAGCAAGGGTCGGTCCCATGGGTAGACTCATGAAAGCTCGCTTCTCCCCAAAAGATAGACCCCACAGCAACAACGAAGTTCGACACAAATATGCCCCTATCATCCAAGGTAAAGAACAATCTCAACACGTACTCTACATGGCTCCTTACACACTATGCCATAGTATGGCACCCACCTTCACCGCATTCATCATAATCATAGCGTCCAGGTCTAAGTGAGTCATTATGGTAGGCATCACACCCGACACACCCGTAGCCCACTAGTCCATGCCAAACATACTGCTTGCACACACATGGTCAACACCAAGTGATTAGAATCCATTTTTGAATTTTTTACATGTTCATAATCTTGCATGCTGACCTCACTATCACGTTCGCACCGCACAAGTACACTTTGCTCAGTCACCCTTTCCCCCCACCCCCCTCTTTCCTTTTTTTTCTCTTTCACACAGTCAGCATCCCGCCAATCATTGCCATACTGGTATCCCGATGACTGTCACGATCCCAACACACCACCAACTGTCACCAAGGAAGTATCCCACTGACCGTTATTAACTAGAAAAGAATTCAATGCATGAGGCTAGACGCTAGGCATCGCGACGCTCGAGGGCCATGGAGGAAAAGGGAACGTGAGGGAAGAAGCATTAACATAGGTGGGGAAAAAGATTAAGAGGGGTGGGAATGAAGAGGGGGACTATGGCACAAGGGGGAAGGAAGAAGGGGAAGAGGAGCATGCACATTATGGGAGGTGGAATGTAGAGATGGAGACATCAAGGGAAGAGAGTCATGCTTTATTGGAAATATGGGGGGGTAAATCAAAGTACTAGCTAGGTGGCCTTACAAGAATGAGTGTGTTCCATCAAGGAATAGCCCCCTCCTTTTATAGCCAAGAGAGGGGGTCTCTCCCAATAAATGCATCCTCCCACATGCATGGTGTGTGTGGAAGAGTGTCCCATGTGGGCTAGGCAGTTACGCACTCTCAATTGTGTGCGACAACCCTTTGCCTCATTTTTCCACATACATCAGCCCCCATATCCCAAGTCTAAGATACTCCCTTGTTCTCTTCACAATTTTATAATACGTTCAAACATCTAGGAGGACAAGTGGAGGGTTGGCACAAGAAATCTTACTGGCTCATCCTACTTTTCCATTATTTAACTTGCATTCTTGGACTTTCTACACCCCCCCCCACATGCGCCTATCCTAGATGGAGGGAATAATCCAATATAATATCCATTTCCACCTATTTTTTATTACTTCTCCCATGGTCCTTGGGCCATATCTCACAAAATGCAAGTGTGGGACCACCTAGGTGGAGGGGTGGTGCATGGAGGACCCATGCCACCTTATCATTTTATATTATTACTACCATGGATTATGTACAATACACCTTATGGGTCCTCTGACATGGAAGGGTGGCACATGGTCATGCCTTGCCATCTCAACCCTGGGCCTTATGCACACCATAT
Organism: Dipteris shenzhenensis; assembly: GCF_047967505.1. NCBI lineage: Eukaryota > Viridiplantae > Streptophyta > Polypodiopsida > Gleicheniales > Dipteridaceae > Dipteris > Dipteris shenzhenensis. The sequence continues at coordinate 30,425,310 of NC_141628.1, read as the reverse complement.
TTTATTATACTATTGCCACACATACAAGCACACACACATATTTATGCCTTTTACTTTGGTCAAATTTATCTATAATAGTTCCCCCCCAGGTAGGGAATGCACAGCATTTCCATGCTTGGGACTATCACGCACAAATAAGGGCATGAGATAATGCTTGTTGATCACCTTCTTGCCATGTCACTCATGCAGCTCATGAACTTGTACAGACCCATTGCTACGTTCCTTGATGACTTTGTATGGATCAGTCCAGAGTGGCAGCAACTTCTTATCCATTTGGTTGTCCAATCTGTTATCAAAGCATAGCACAAAATCCCCCTCAGCAAAGTGTCTTTCCCATCCCTTGCAAATTTTAGCATCCAAGCAGGCCTTTTGTCGATTCTTTTGGATCTCTATTTGATGTAGTGCAAGGCATCTACATTTTCATCTTCTGTCATCCTCTGTTCTTGTGCCAATCTCAAGGCCGGAATCTCTATCTCTAGGGGTAAAACTGCCTTAGTACCGTACACCAACTCAAAAGGAGTGTAACCTGTAGATGTTTTATGAGTGATGTTGTAAGCCCACACAGCTTCAGTGACCTTCTGATCCCATAGGCTCCTATTCCCTGTGGCCATTTTTCCCATGGATTTACAAAGGAGGCCATTGATCCGCTCCGTTTGTCCCATGGATGTTGGATGATAGATGCTAGAAGTGTGGTGATCAATACCCATGCGATCCATGAGTAACTCCACTGCTTCATTTAAGAATGGACTCCCATGGTCAGATACTATTTCCATGGGTGTCCCAAGCCTTGTGCAGATACGTTCAAATATGAAATTTGAAACTGCTTTACCATTTGCAGCGGGGAGGGCGATAGCTTCAGCCCACTTAGTGACATACTGAGTGGCTACCAAAAGATACTTCTTTTTATGGGCAGTCATGGGTAGGGGCCGAACAAAATCTATTCCTTACTTCTGAAACAGATGGATGGACATTATTGGGTGATGTTGCCCTGGACGCAAATCCTTCCTACCAAAGAATTGGCATGGTTCACAAGTTTTTCAATACATACTGACATCCTTGAACAAGGTCGGCCAATAGTACTCAGCATGTAAAATCTTCTTAGCTATATAGTCATCGGCATAGTGGCCTCCACAAAATCCATCATGATTATGCTTCAATACCTTAGGTACTTCATTTTCATCAATGGCCCATCTTAGTACCCCATCCAAGCCTTAACGATATAACACCCCATCACAGAGAGTGTAGCGCCTACTATCTCTACGGATTTTCTTTCTCTCATAGCTAGTACTTTCTGGAGGAAAGGAGAAAGCGGTCAAAAACCTGTAGATTCCACCATACCGTGGATCCCCAACTTCTATGGCTGCTACAAGGGTTACATTGAGGCACTCCTCTAAATCAATCAAAGCATTCTTCAAGTTGGAACAACCCCCTTTTACAATTTTGAAAGAAAAATCATATTCTTGTAAAACTGCCAACCATTTGGCCAACTGGCCCATGGGATTTGGTGATTGAAGAACCTGCCTTACAAGACCATTGCTACATATTATAATGAAGGACTTTCCAGCAACATAATGCTTAAATTTCTCAATGCAAAACACCAAAGACAAAGCATGCTTGTCAGCCTCAGAGTAGCATCATTCAGTTTTCAGCAATTGTCGAGAAGCAAATCAAATGGGATACATGAACCGATCCTCCCCTTATTGGAGAAGAATACCCGCTAGAGTAAGCTCAGAAAACCCAAGATCGATATAGAAAGTCTTTGACCAATCAGGATTGTGTAGAATGGGTTCTGAAGCCAGAGCACTCTTGATTTGTACAAACCCATGATCACAATCCTCATCCCAAGAGAAATCAACTCCATCTTTTAATAGCATAGTCATGGGTTGTGTCAAAGCAGCATATTGATCAATGAAGCGGTGATAGTATCTTGCTAGATTGACAAATGAGCATACTTGATGTTTGGTTGTTGGTGGGGAGAGCTTGAGGATAGCTTCTACCTTCTCGGGGTTAGGCTTGATGCCCTCAGATGAGACAATATGTCCTAATAACCTCCCTTGAGTGGCTCCAATGGTGCATTTATCACACTTTTGACATGACAATTATCTATGATGACATCTACTATATGTGGGTGCCAATCAATTTCTTTAGAGATAGAACAGACCTCTCGTACCTTTTCCTTTTTCTTGCTCCTCCTTATTGAGAGCCCTTGCTACAGCTCACGTCTCACCTTAGGACTTAATGCTATTAGTTGAGGGAGCATGATGCTCAAAGACCGAGGAGCAAGGTCCTAAACGACCGAATAGTCCTCTTGCCCCGAGCCGATGGGAAAATTTGAGGCCGACCACTTACTCTTATGAGATCTTTTAGTCTTCTTTGTTGGTGGGTCTGCCATCTCAGCATTTGAAGGCTCTGAGAAGGACACCTTCCTGGGGCGGCCTGATCCACGGTTTGGAGAGGGGTCTGAGGTGATACAACTTCTTTTCCCAAGGTCAAGGATCTCTACGTCAGAATCCTCGGTGCCTGATTCAATCAGAAGATTCACTATTGGAATATTGGGACATTCCGTGCGATAATGACCCTTCTGGTGGCACTCGTAGCACACAACATTGGCACGTTCTCTTGGAGAGCAATTGGCTTGATTTCTGATGCCCACCATCTCAAGCCAAAGATCATTCAGGGCCTTGGCTAGGTCATTGACTCTGGGCTCCTTAGCAGGAGGGGTCGGGGGAGTAGGAAGGAGGGGGGCTCGTGGGCGAGGCTAGGGAAATCTTCCAGGAGGAGGTTGAGGATATACTCCTTGTTGAGGGTAAGGATCTAAGGGAGGACCATACATTTGAGGTGGAGGTGGTGGATACATCCCTGATGAGGGGTGGGGGTATGCCCCTGAGTTAGATCCCCCAGGTTGTTGTTACAAGAATTGAGGGGGTTGCAGATGGACAATCATCTTCTTTGAAGCGGGGTCAAACTGAAATTTATCAAACATTTGAGCAATATTATGTGTTAGCACCACAGTTTCTGGATTTGCCCATTTAAGCTTCAGGTAGAATTCGTCACTTGCTCCTGCTACAAGGTAGCCCAGCACATGCTGAGTCATTCTAGCTTGAAATCCGACATTGTCCTCTTGTGTGGCAATTAAACGGTCTAGGAGCACGATCGCTCGATCCACATATCGATGTGCCATCTCACCTTCTGATTGGTTCAAGTTTGCCACCTACATGTACACATTCTCTGGCTCCTCTTCTTTGTTGATATACTCAATCATCACTACTGTTAACCTTGGCTAGCTTTGGCGAACGTCGTCGGCCTGCTTCTCATACCACACTTGAGCCAAACCCTCTAGAAATGTGGGAAGAACCAATAGCCATCTATCTTCAGTAAAAAGTTGAGAGAAACACAATGGCGCTTGAAGGCCACAAGATACTCATTTGGATTTTCTTCAACCCATCCACAGAACACGAGAATGTCAGCCATGCTTTAAAAATGCAAAAGAGAGAGTTGAAATGACGCTTATCTATTGGCAAACAATGGAAAGAGGTAGCTTGAACTGAAAATTAGGTGAAGATACATCCACAAAACACACATAGGCAGGGTAGGGTGTGACTGGTGTATTATGAAATACTACATGGGAAGAATCTTCAAATAGAGTAGATCATAGACAATCTTAAAAGGACCAACCCTCATTCATGATATCGCATCCATATTTACAAGCGAGGGTTAGAGACACGGCGCTGCATGAGGTTGTTCATCAAGGCAAACAAGAATGCCATGACAAATGTCAATAGTTGGAGGGCTTCCACATCCCTTCAGCTTCTTCCAGTTCTTGTAATCACCATGCTATTTCTTCAAGGGGTGTGTGGTCTGGCATCCTTCTTTTGAGCAATGTCCTTGAGGACCTTTTTGATGATCTTCCAAAGTCAGTAAACTCGTATCAAATATGCCCAACACTTAGTTTCAAGATGACCACAACCTTTGCATTCCTTATAAATGATCACCCTCCTTCATGGCTTGCGGCTTTGTTGGGGCGATGCTTCCACTCGCTTCATGCGTGATTGAAGTACAAGCTTTGAACACGTGCCAAGAAATCAGCAACTATATTTTGAGCTAGAAGGATATGCTCAATTTTTACCTCTTCAAATTGTTGGCAAAGTTCCAATGCTTGTTGAGGTCATGGAACCAAGCCTTTGCTCCGCACCTTCCACCTTCCACTAACTTGTTCACACACGAGTTGAGAATCTCCTTGCACCTCAAGTTACTTGATGTGATGTTCTTGCGTCTTTTGTAGCCCAAAAATGAGTGCCGAGTACTCAGCTTGGTTGCAAGTACTTGCTGGTGTAGACTTTCTATAACAATACGCCTCACCCCTTGGTGAAGTGAGCTTTACACCCACACCAGTAGCCTTGGTCGAAGGTTTGTATGCACCATCAAATTGGAGGAGCAAGATGTCATCACACCAAGGCTAAAATCCGAACATCCCGAGTTTCTCGGTAGTCCAAGATAGGTAGAAGGAGAGGGTCGGGAGAATTCAATACTTGAGCAAGACGTTCAGCACCAAATAAACTTGCAATCCTTTGTTGATAGTTTATCTTTAGACCAAAAAGAATTACAACTTGAAGCTCAAAATGAGGCACAAAAGGTTGATTAGGTACAAAGGGACTCCTTGGTCGAAACATTGCCAACCATAGCCGAGCCTTGAGTGTCCCATGTGGGCTAGGTGGTTACACACTCTCAATTGTGTGTGACAACCCTTTGCCTCATTTTTCCACATACATCAACCCCCATATCCCAAGTCTAAGATACTCCCTTGGTCTCTTCCCAATTTTATAATATGTTCAAACATCTAGGAGGACAAGTGGAGGGTTGGCACAAGGAATCTTGCCACCTCATCCTACTTTCCCATTAGTTAACTTGCATTCTTGGACTTTCTACACCCCCCCCACATGGGCCTATCCTACAGGGAGGGAATAATCCAATATAATATCCATCTCCACCTATTTTATATTACTTCTCCCATGGTCCTTGGGCCATATCTCACTAAATGCAGGCATGGGACCGCCTAGGTGGAGGGGTGGTGCATGGAGGACCCATGCCACATTATCATTTTATATTATTACTGCCATGGATTATGTACAACACACCTTATGGGTCCTCTTACATGGAAGGGTGGCACATGGTCATGCCCTGCTACCTCAACCCTGGGCCTTATGCACACCATATTTTATTATACTATTGCCACACGTACAAGCACACACACATATTTATGCCTTTTACTTTGGTCAAATTTATCCATAACAGTGTGTGTGTGTGTGTTTTAGCCTTGAAATGACCCCTTTCCCTAGTGAAATGATAACAATGTAGCTTAAAAGAGAGAGCAATTGTCATTAATGAAAAATATTGAATGCTAATGTTTTGTCAAAAGGTTAAAAAAATTGTAGAATGCACAATTGTTCAAAAAATTACGCTTTGATAAGTCGTGGCAAGCGTCACTTTTATTGAAGAGGGGAGTCTACATACATGCCACCATCCAACAAGAAAAACATGGTGAGTAGCTTTGTGAGTGCATAAAGTCACAATCATTGGAGACAGTGCAGACATAAACGGCTTGGAACTATAGAGGAAGGGAATCGGGATGACCTTTATAAGAGAATCTCACAGAATGGACAGCCGAGTTAGTCAAGGATGGAATGTACAAGCGAGGATGGAACGTATAGTCGACCTTGATGGAAGAGACAATTCAGTGAATGGATTCTGAGGAGATGACACGGGTTTGCGGGATAAGGGCAATCTAATTGATGTGCATGATAAGGGATGATTGTGGCTATTATAAGGGAGCTACAATCGAGTATGCAGAAGGTGGAGAGGCAAAGCATATAAGAGGTGGTCGAATGGGGGTGGAGCACAGAGGTATTCAAGGATTGGACAATGTAGTAAAACAATAGGTAGTTTAGAGGCAGCCGAGTAGGGAAGCATAGGATAGGCATAGATTTATATAGAGATATGATGTGTCAGTAGTCGAGGGTGGGGGAAGAGGAATGCTAGTCAAGTGAGGGGTTGGGAGGTGGAGAGAGTTAGGGGTTAGGGTGGGTGGGGGGGGGGTTGTTAAGGTGGTTAGGGGGTAGTTAAGGGTATCAGGTTAGTTAGTGAGTGTAGTTAGGGAAAAAGGGGGGGAGAGAGAGAGAGAGAGAGAGAGAGAGAGAGAGAGAGAGAGAGAGAGAGAAGGGGGGTGGTTGAGAGAGATAAAAAAGGATAGAGAGAGAAAAAAAGGAAGAAATTGGAAAAAATTTAGGCGAACTTAGGGGGGTAAAAAATAGGGGGAAATGGGAGAAGAACTAGGTGAAAATTAAGGGGAAAAAGGGGGAAAGGAGGGTTAGGAAGATTAGAAAAAATAGAGAAAACATATAAAGGAAAAAGGAAAATTTAAGCAAGATTAGGGGGGGAAAGGAAAAAATTAGAGAGGGGGTGGGAGGAAGGAATGGAAAAGGAAGGTGGGGGGGGGAATTAAACATGGAAATAAATAGGGGGAAAGGGATAAAAAGTAAGTTGAATGTAAAGAGGGAAAGGGATAGTAAGTGTGTATGTGTGTGTGTGTGTGTAGAGGGTCCGACCAACTCTACTTCATCTTCGTCCCTGATAGCTTCCCTATATTCCCCCTTTCCATTGGACCCCCAACCTTGAGGAAGGAATGGAAAAGGAAGGGGGGGGGGAATTAAACATGGAAATAAATAGGGGGAAAGGGATAAAAAGTAAGTTGAATGTAAAGTGGGAAAGGGATAGTAAGTGTGTGTGAACACTATATTAGGGTTAAGATTTGACCATGTGGCCAAACCTTTGCCCCTTATTTCAAAGTGGGACCTAGGAGGATTCCCTAACATAGTGTTTAGGGTGGATTCCACTTCCAATAAATGGGTTAAGATTTGACCATATGGGCAAATCTTAATCATGTTGGGAATTCCCAAACTACATGAAAGTTCACAAATTCCCTAATATAGTGTTTGTGTGTGTAGAGGGTCTGACCAACTCTACTTCATCTTCGTCCCTGATAGTTGGCCCAATATTCCCCCTTTCCATTGGACCCCCAACCTTCTTTCAATTTATGTTTCATTGTAGTTTCCTTGGTTTCAATGGATCCCAAGGCCCTCTTGAACTTTTCTAGTAGAAAGAAGGGAAGCAATTTGTTTTTTGGCTTCCTCTTAGCTCGACAAGACGTGCAATTTGGATTTTTGAGCTTTCTATCCTTGTCTCTACATCTGAGTCTTCTTCACCATTTTTGAGAAGTCCATGTTGGAAGCACAAGATTCTGGTTGGCTATTGTTGAGTCGGGTTGTCCGCCCTCATCCATAGTATTTATTAGGACCAACATCATGGAGTTTGCCTCTTTTTCGTGGGGAGGGAGAATCATGAATATATCTACATTGTGCACACGGTCGAAATCAGTAGTTGGTATCGATAAAATCGATTCGTTTGCTTTCCTTGGCAATGGTTTATACAATTATGCTCATTGTACTATTGTTGATATGCTGTATCAGTTGGTCATCATGGCAAGAATACATGGTGTTGGTTATTTTACACATGCTATGCCTTGGGATCCCCTTTCAACCTAGCCAAAATTCTCCTACATTTTTGCTTCATTTTGTCATGTTTGGGTAATTCTGGAAGGCCTTGGTGGTACCTCCTCCTGCATAATCTACTGGAGAGAGTGCTACATCTTCCGTGGGATTTCTTAGCAGCTAAAGCATAAAACAAAGTGGCCACGAGTGCACCCTAGGGGAAAGCTTCGCTCTCAATGTCTCCTTTGGTTCCTTTGTCAAATCCATCCGAGGATCCCTCATTTCATAGATAACCTTATGCCTAAACCTTGGCCGTTGATGTCCCGAACATCTCCTCTTGATGTTCTTTCTTACTTCACTGCTTCAACACCTTTTGGTGTAGATAGTTTTGGCTCTCAAGAGCCCTTATTAGTCTTCTTGTTGGAGCTAAGTCTCAATCGGCCTCTCTAGTCTCACTGAATCACAATCTTTTGAACTATAGTATCTCCTTTGGATATAGTGAATGATATTAAGGAGGAAGTCTTAGAGCATGTGGACTTGACAGAGCAAGATACACATGCTGCTTCTAATGAAAGCAAGAGCATTTTTTCACTTGAGAACATGCATCCTATGTTGCAGCGAGCTTTCAACTGAGCGATATAAAAGTTTCGTGCTCTTGCTTATTTCAAGAATAATTGCAAGGGTCAAAAGAAATTGCACTTCATTGATGGTCGCCACTGCTTCACGCAATGGTTTCTTGGTATAACAAGATATAATGTTGGAGGGTATTGTCTTTATGTCGCCGCCTTGTTGGCACAAAATTTCATATTTTCCTCCTTTCTTCTTATAAAATTTTGACCTCCTTTCTCCTCTGCATGTTGGGTTTTTACCTTGTTTGAGGTTTATCACCCAAAAAAAAAGTGAGATTAATGTTGTGAGGAGTAAAAAGGCCAAGAACATAAGGATGAGCTTGGTCTTTGCAGTTATATATAGGTATCTGACAACGATCGACCTGGAATGTACATGTAGATTTTAGAGGTCAGGAACATAGGAATGTTTGTGGCTATATGTAGGTATTTGACAATGATCAACCTAGAAAGGTACGAGTAGATCTCAGAGGCCAAGAACATAGGAATGAGCTTGGTATCTGCACCAGCTATATATAGGTATTTGACAATGATCGACCTAGTAAGGTGTAGGCAGATCTGAAAGGCTAAAATGTTCAAACTTGACCGATTGGAGAGGCTAATAGTTGTTAATTGGTACTAGATTTTGCTTGAACCCCTGAAGAGTCAGCAAGATGCTGTGATGAAGCACAAGGTGATGGTAATGAGGATGGTAATGTGGATGTAGTAAATGATCGTAATGAGGAATAGAATGTGGATTTGAGAGAGAGAGAGAAAGAGAGACTTGGGAGTAAGAGTAGGTCCCCATGGAGTGGGAATTCCTAGTGGGAGGAGCCAAGATCCCTATTTGCTTACTCAGCTCCCCATGGAAGGTCCACATTTAGTAGGGCTTTGACTGACCGTGCCAAGGAACGAAGCTACTCTACCGCTTGGTGATCGGCATAGAGCATTTAATGTTGAGTTGTCTTTGGCAAAAAGTCTAGATCTTTGTTTTGAAAAAAGGGGGCGGGGTGCTTGCCCAAGAAGTCCTCGTTATCGTCCAAGATTTGTCGGGTCGGGAGGCTCCAAATCTCGACTCTGGGACCTATTCTATCTTTATCATTTATGGAAGCCACGTGGAGCGAGGTGGGGTGGGTAGTTAAAAGGTCAATGGAGGCGGAGCAGCGTGTGGGGCTACGTGTGGGCCGACGTGGCGGGAAGCTAAGCCATTTATACTGGGTGACCGACTCGATTATCCCCGAACACCCCTTCTTATAAAAGTCTCAACGGCCTTTCTCACGTACACCTTTTACACCACCATGCATGCATTTCATGGCCTCCGCCTCTGCCTCCCTTGCTTCCTCCTCCTCTCTCTCGCCGTCTCCGCTCGCCCTCTTCCTTCCTTCCCAGCAGGTACCCATCTCCCTTCCCTCCCCGCCTTGCACTTCTTCACCTTTTCTCCATCTCTTCCCTTCACTCTCTACTTACTTCTCGCTTGTTTTCTCCTACAGATGCCCACTCTGGTTCCTCCCACACCCCTGCTCTGGACCCCACACTTCACAGCCCTCATCTTACCTTTCAGGTCCACTGCTTTGCCTTATCTTCACACTTGTTTCGATCAGTATACAGCTTATCTTTGGTCTGCATCTAACCGTATCGCTATGTTGCAGTAAACATCGTTTCTACTGTCATCTATTGTTCCGGTGTCTGCAGCCACAGGATCTCCATAAGTTGCAACAGCTCCAGCTATCAACGGACACCATCGCTTCCCAGGATGAGATATGCAACGACTCCACGGAGGAGTGCACTCTTCGAAGAGAATTGCAAGGCACGCCTGTGCACACCGATTATATTTGTGCTGACCAATGCTAGGGCGACGTGCCACGCTACAAACGACGCTGGCGGATGCACAAGACTGCTCTGTCTACGAGAGATACCCAGCTCGGATCGAAGACCACAGGGCGTGTACTATGTGGGTGTGGGAGCAATTGCAATGTAGACAAAAAAAGGTAAAAAAGAAAATATACAGTATACTACGTTGAAAAGATTGGACATATTGTACTTCTTAATACTTATGCCCCCCCATGTGCAAACTCTTTTGCACATCTGTGCAATGGGGTTTCCGGCAGTCCCTGCCCTTCGCATACGACAAAAGAAAGTGGCCTACAAATAACACTCCTACCGCAATTGTATTCCTCTGTGGCGCTTGTAATTAATGCGTTACGTTTTGTAGATTCAAATGTGCTCACACTGTCACTGCTTGATAGAATGTCTATATTAACTTGAGAAACGTCGAAACATTGGAACTTTTGCCGCTGCTAGGGATCTTGGAGTCACAAGGCTTTGAAGAGAACATGTCTTTTTTGTTCCTGAGGATACAAGCAAGCTTGCATTGGGTGTTTAAATGGTGTTTTGATTCTAGGTATGTTTAACGCTCATATTGTGATATGGGTTTATCATTTCTTTGGACTAAACAGACAGCTTATTCTCTGTCCATGGTTCGAAAGAACGCGCCATCTAAGCCATCGGGTCGCATGATTACCTACCCTGAATCGTATGAGCCTTGACTCGATAAATTTCGAGTTTCTTTCTTCCGTGTAGCAATATGAATTAATCTGAATCATTGCCTCACATATGTCATCTGTGCATTCTTCGATCTCGCACATTGACTCTCGCCCCCAATTTACACCCAGTGGTTGAGAGTAAATCTCAACCGTCATGATCAGATTTATTGCTTGATTCAAATCCTGACCTACCTATATTGAGTGAAAACTCGGATCCAACGAAAACTCGGATCCAACAAGGAAGTGAAGGTATTTCTTTTGATGAATAGTTCATCGTTAGCTTTTGGATTTTTAAGGACTTATAATGATTCTTTTTTAGAGCTAAAGGCAATGCTTGTATTGTCAGTCACAAATCACTTAGTTTATTACGTCAAACCCATCTTCTCTTAAGAGGATGCTAATTTCCTTTATATAAATCGCACAATATTTTTTGTGATTGTTATTTCATTACACTCATCTTCTTTATCTAACCTCCCTTTCATTGTTCTTTGATCCCTCTTCCTTGATGCTTCCCAAGCCGGTTATAGTCTTATAGTCTTCTTTTCTACAGAGTCAAAAGATGACATACCCAACTGACCTTGGCTTGCATGATTCTAAAGAGAGAAACTCTCAGACTGAATTTCATTAGTTTGCAAATCCAATGATCGAAGAAAGTAGAGTTCCACGACTTGCCTACGATCAAGCTAGGATCTTCCATTTTTCAATCAGTAGCATCTAGTGTAAATGCTAGCTCAAACACGGTTGAGCGAATGGAAGCAACAACCACCGTAGGGCCTAAATTGGCACCCTATTCTTTGCAAGAAATACTCTAAGAAGGAATTTCATTATTCTACAGATCCAAAGCTCCAAAAAGTGTTGGCTTGCCTAGAATCTTCCATACCTTCTAGCATATGCTAGCTCAACCCATGCTCAAACTTGGTTGAGCAAATAGTAGCAACAATACACTTGTAGCTAGACTAGTGGTAGTAGTTCAGCAAAACATGAGTTCTTTCTCCACTACCCACATCCTTAAACCTTATAGGAGCCTACTTGAATATTGTATTGTCTTTCAAAATATTCTTAATTTTTAATTATGATGCTCGTTACTTTTTGCATAAAAAACATGCTAAAAGCACATGACATTGAATCTTGGGGACATCACTCATAAACATGTAAGCAGTAGCATGTGGGTTTAATAGGAATTTTTTAAATTTCCTTTTTACATATTTTCACATATAGAAAGATATCATATCAAGGATGTATTTAGAGATTAAATAGAAAAATGATGTATTTTATGCATGATAAATTCATAGACAAGGGTTTATATACGTGATATATAGGGTTATACATAGTGAACCCCTTGAAACTTAAACTATGCTTTTCTTATCACTAAGCATGCTAAGCTCTTAGAGAATAATAATAAACAATTCTTAATGTGTGTATTACAAGTTATACTTTGTATATTTGTCTCTTAAGTTTATACATAGTGACCCCCTTGAAACTTAAACTGTGCTTTTCTTATCACTAAGCATGCTACATTCTTAGAGAATAATGATAAACAATTCGTATTGTGTGTATTACAAGTTATACTTTGTATATGTGCCTCTTAAGATTATGAAGACCTTTTTTTTTCCATTTCTAGTGCCACATATTATTTGTTATACCTCTCGAAGGTAATACTACTCAATAAATTAACAAAAGAGGGCGCCTCATGTGGTGGGATGCTTTATCTTATTACCACCATGGCTATTGGGCCACCATGTTTCTAATCATTGGGTCATAAATCTAAGGGAAAAAATGATAATTAAGGCACACATACTCCAATGTGAATTTGTCTCCCATCAAGACATTATTGTCCTTAGAAAGCATGTGGTACTTAGCCCTTGTGAAAGAGTATCTTTTGGATGACTTCAATCCCTCTCCATTGGGGATTGTGCATTTACTATGGCACAAACTTGTGGTTTTTAATAAAGCACTAAAATGATATCACAATAGATAGTTTTAGCTATGAGGAGGTCTTAACACGTACATATGCACATGCACGCATGCACATGTGCACACGTGTGCACACACACATTAAGATAACTCAATAAATGTATCTCACTTACACACACACACGCACACACACACAAACACACACACACACACACGCACACACACACACACACACACCCTCTCTCTCTCTCTCACACACACACACATGCACACACACACACACACACACGTTTTTCTTAATAAATATTTAAGCTATTAACCACACACAAGGGGAAAAAAAAGGAGGATTGAGGAGAGAGGAGTTGTCCACGTGTCAGCATTTGATGATTGAATGATCTTGCATTTGAAAAATCCAAACCTCATACGAGCCTGATAATTGAAACCAAGAGTCTCTAGCTTCACTTGCGAAAATCAATTGCCCACAACTTCATCGTTACTGGAGCGTTAATGGTAGATATCCCAAGCTAATAGAGTTAGATGGATGATCCTAGAGCTTCTCTGCGATTCCAACTTCCTAATTAAGAGTCTAGATGACACGCGTGACTTACACATGCACTTAGTTCACCAATGAGGGACACCCCTGGTCCTATGGATAATAGTAGTGACTAGGTCACTAACATGAGTTGGGAGGATAACAAGGGACTCCCTTGTCTAGGGAGAGCACAATTGGGTTTAACATGTGGGAGATTTTGGAGAGGTGGAGCATACTCCATGAATGGATGGTGGAAGTAGGGAAGGACGGCACTTTGGGCACCAAAATTAGGGAGAACAGATTCGGTGTGCAGGATCCTAAAGACTAAATGGATTCAAAGCATTTGCTCCACTACACTAATCGAGAGCACTTGGGGGACATAAGGGGTAGAATCTTCATCGAAGGAGGATTGTTTGGAGGTGTACCAAGGTAGTGAGTAGAAACTTTCAACTCAGGCAGTTGCACCCCAAACAATGCTTCTGACAGCTTTGGGAGAAGAGCCCTGATAGAAATTAAAGTTTGCGCACCTAGTGAGCTTCAACGAGGACATGCAACCCCTGGTAGATATGGAGGAAGTCCAGGTGAGGTGCCCACACTTAGACTCGCCCTCTTCATTTATATTTTCACCAAGGAGGAATAGGAGTAGGCAGAACAGAATGAGGATGTCTTGCATTCCCCACACCTCTCAACTGGAAGAACAGCGTAAGAATAGCATAGGAAGGGTTGTGAGAGAAGAAGTACTCACAACAACACAAAGCAACTATAGACACACTTGATAGACATGCAAAATAGCGGTGCATCTATAGGTGTTGCTTGAATAGAGAAATTACGGGCGCATCTAATAGCGTGTCTAATAGCTTGTCTATTTGCGCGTGTATTGACACGTCTATTTGCACGTCTACACTGAGAAAATACAGGCCCGTCTAACATTGTGTTTATCAGCACGTCTATTTGCGCGTGTATTAGCGCATCTATTAGCGCATTTACATTGAGAATTAGACGTGTATTTAGATGCAAAACAGAGAATACAAAAAGTGAGATTTTGGTGTACATCACTGCTTTCCAAACATTGCCCATGATTACCAAAGCACATAATTTTAACAAAAACATCAATGCTTTTTTGCAAGCCCACATATACAAGAATTAAGTGAGGTGAGGAGAATGAGACAATATGTAAAATAGTTTTGCCAATATCAATGATGGGCTACAGTTCAATCTCATCCTCAATGAGATCAACCCTTGCCAAACTATCTACTTCAAAATCCAAACAAGTGTTTAGATCTACAAATACATTCAACCCACTACTACTTGTGCTACTCATGTGCTCATCAAAATCAGCATCACCAATGGTAGGCTCGTCCTCACGGGTAATGGCCTCAATATCTGTATCTCCTATCTCATGGTCATCCTCCTCTCTCATATCACGGTCATCATCACGTCCATGGCCATGATCATCCTCCACGCACTCCATATTAGTAAATGTACTATACATCACTTTAGAACGTGGCATAATAGGTATGACATGCCACCATCTATTATTATCTACCATTGGTTGATAGACAACCTAATTTAAACACAAATACAATCATGTTATTTTCCTTGCATCAAATATTTAAAAGCGAGTATTTTTATATGCATCCCCTCGTCTTTCTCTGCTTTCTCCATTTCATCAAGTAGCCAATCCACATGAATATCCTTTGGAAGTGCTCTTAGATACTGATGGTATGGCACATGAGATCCGTGGTGTGTACGAAAGAGGGCCCTTTCTTCTTGTCTTCTTGCCTTTGCATCCTCGTATCTTGTCACCCATCTTTTCATCACATCACTATTAAGCACACAATAGAGGTTGATACTATTATGCAACTCCGTGTCTGTTACTTTGTTGCGTCCTTTCCCTTGAGGCACAATAGAGGTCATCCTTAGGTCTTCATGATCTCTCCATAGTCGTGGGATAGAGCTATCCACATCAACAAGAAACTCAGAAATATATACAAGCGACTCTTGTACCAACCAACCCTCGGCCATGCTACTTTTGGGTCTTGCATTTTGTCTCACGAAGCCCTTCAAGGTCTTCATGAAGCACTCGAGAAAGAACAACCATCGTGCATGTATAGTACCGCATATAGCAATCTCATCCACCAAATGCACTATAAGATGTAGTTGGCTTGTGAGAATAGAATGTGGAAATGTCTCCTCCACTAAACAAACCACCTCCACTGACATAACTTGAGCATTCTCAAGCATGGTGGGATCTATTTCCTTTGAGCTCACATACCTAGAAATGAAAAAGTACACCATATTAGCAATATGAACACCTTGCATGGAGCATTGATATGCATCATATTTTGTATCATGTAAAGTACCTCACAAGCTCGCCCATCTTGTAAATACAATCTTTCACATCCTTCGATGCACTACGAGAAATGCTAGTAGGTAGTATGAACTGAACCCACGAGGAGGTGGTTGATTAGTTGCTTATAATTGTTCACTCACAAATTTGAAAGGAAAAAGATATTATGGAGCATCTTGTGCCAATCATGAGATTTCAAGCCATATAATTGCTCTACATCTCTTTTCTTGCTCTTTGTAAAGGCTCCCTTCAAACACCTCATGCATCCAGTGGGAGTATGAATTATAGTAATAGCACGCTTCACTGCCGCCATCTCTAGCTTTGATAACCTCCACGGTGCACGAGGTAAAAAAACACGCCCATTTGGTCTCTCTTGTGGCCAAGCTTCATGCATCCTCCCTGTGGTACATAGATCCTCCCTTATGCCTACGGAATCTCGTGTCCCATTCAAATGCTCCCAAATGGTAGATGCCACATTCTTGAAGATATGCATGGGATCAAGCAGGTGATTGATCTTGAGGTGGGACCAATATGGTAAATGATAAAAGATGGAATATCTAAACAAAAGCTGGTGTTAGCGGGCAATCTTTATCTCCAGCCAATATAGCACACAATAGTTACAAACCCTTACCGGCTCATGCCAAGTGGTGGAGGAGTCATGGAACCATCCCAAATTCTCATCCAATCTCCCGAGTGAGTGATTGTGGGAAGACTTCATTCCAAGGGGCAACATATCTAGGATGATCAGGTGGGAGAAATGGATGGTGATTCTCATAGATGAGCTTATTCAATGCGTCTGCCCATCAGGCAACTAGCGAAGGACCACAAACAGGATATGCATGGTAACCCGATGTAGTGAGACCTGAACAATAGATGCAATTAAGAGTTGAAGGTGGGTTTAGTGTGCCACATCGTTTGCCTATTCATAATTATAATTGCAATGCTTACTTGAACACTCACCATAGCCTGGGAAGTCATGCATCATCCTCATCAAGACTGCTTTGCAGTTAAAGTCTCGTGATGAGGGAGGCTTGCTCACATCATGCACCTCGATACCTCTCCAAAGTATCTCTAGCTCATCAATCAAAGGATCTAAATAAACATCAGGATTTTTGACTTTATGTTTCCCTGGAATTAGAAGGGACAACATAACATGTCCTTTCTTAATAGCCATAGAGGGTGGAAGATTATAATTCACCAATATCACTGGCCATACACTGTAAGTCTAGGTGCTTTTGAGACCAAATGGGTTCACACCGTCCATACCCGATCCAAGTCTCAAGCTCCTAGGTTCTTCCTTGAAGCTTGGCCATGTGTCTTCAATATGCTTCCATGTAGGAGAGTTTACGGGAGTTCTCCACTTGCCATCGGTTGATCGATGGGAGGAATGCCATGACATGAGATCTGCAATTGATTTGCACTTGAACATATGTTGGATGCGAGGGATTATGGGAAAATGTCCCAGAACCTTACGAGGAATGTCCAAAGTTTTGAGATCTGCTCTATATCTTGCCTCTCCACAAGTAGGGCACTCTCTTGCATCCTTATGTAGTCCACGAAACAAAATGCAATCGTTGACGCATGCATGGATGCGCTTGTAATCTAATCCTCCAAGAGAGATCACATGTTGCCTTGCCATATCTCTTGAGGTCGGTAATTTATTCTCCCTTGAAAGCATTTTACACAATAGCCTGCACGTGAAGACCATAAATGAGTGAAAGCATTCGAGTAATTGACCCACTAGCATAATTCACCATGTTTGCAAAATAGACTTTAAAGCTTACTTGAGTAATGCATTCAAACTTGCATTACTCCATCCATAGATGGTTTGCAAGTTTAGTAACTCAAGGGAGGCATGTAGAACAGAGAATGTGCACCCCTCAAAAAGTGGTCATCCTGCTCCATGCTATCATCCCTCCCTTCAGATTGATGGACATATAAATCCTGCACCATATCATCAAACATCTCCTCCTCCACGGCTTCATGAGGTAATGGTGGAGGGCTACTATCACCATCACTCCATGCATCCGTAATGGTCCCTCCTGAAGATCCCAGGTCCTCATATCACTGATGCTTCGCCTCCTCACGGCGAGCATAGGGCAAGATATGCAGGTGTGGCACTGCATCCTGTATCAAATTAAAACGGGATCATAACTCAAACATATGGATACCCATAGGTATCTCAATCAACCTTAACTCTTTAACACTTACCATGTTTATGGTCGCATCCCATTCTCCATACTTTGAGATGTGATTGAGTGTAATCCTGCGTGCACGATACATGTTTCCTCAACATGTATTGATCACACATACATTTGATTTTTTGCTCCAATGACATTTCGCGATGGTGGCTACAGAGGGATCATTCATCCTCACTGGAGCTACTTGTTGAAGATGAAGACATCCTACAAACAAACAACCCAAAAAAAATTTCTTTTCTTTAAATGTTTAATTTTAAAACTCTGTGGTGCGTCTAAAGGCGCATCTAAAACCATGTCTTTCTATTTTGTGGTGTGCGTCTATAGGCGTGTCTAAAACCACATTAGCTCTGTGTATCTAGATGTGCAATTACATGCGTATTTAGACGCATGTATAGATGCCCTATTAGACACGCTAATAGACGTGGTTTTCAAATCTGCTTTTAGTGCGCTTGCTTTGCTTTTCTTCACATTACTTATACTTCGCATGGCTTGCTTGCTTTGCTATTAGCAAATCCACAGTTTCAACGCTTAAGAGGAAGGCACCCACACTTACTTTCAAGCTTACACTTAAGAGGAAGGCACCCACACTTACTTCCAGGCTTACAGGAGAAGAGGGTGAACAAGGAAGAGAAGCAACTTTGAAGAAGGAGAAGAAGCTTCCATACCTCTATCCAAGGTAAGTCTTTTTACGGTTGATTTTTTTGGGAAGTTGCTCTCTTTGGAATTATCCTTTGTCGTATCCAAGAAATGCATGATTTTGGTATCAATAATACGTTTTTGTGTCAGGCGCATGTCCTTTTCTACTTTTTAGAAAAGTTCATCTATCAGAGCGTGTCTATCGACGTGTCTCAGAGCGCATCTAAAACTGCATCTACAAGAGCATCTAGATGCGCGTCTAGCCTGTTTGTAGACACAGACAGCCGCGTCTATAGATGCACTGTTATATGCGAAAATAGACACGCTTCTTAAAAGTGTCTATAGACGTGGTCCGACAGTAATCTTTTCCGGCAGTAATCTTTTCTTCCCTTCCCCTTTCTTCTCAACTTATCAGTATTCGTCTTTTTTTCTTTTTTCCAGTTCATCATGTGGCCAGGAAGCTCTTCAAGCTCACCTAATCTCCGGGAGTCTATTCTTAGGGACTTATATAACCTTTTAGGGCACCCTCCCAGTCCTGCGGAGTTATACGGCTATATGACGAGTACTCTAAACACCCCCCAGGAGTCGGCACTACAGACTCCAAACCACCCTTACCCCACACCAACTGAGATTACCCCAACGGAGTTAGCACAACCCAACCGGCTACACAGTTGAGGCCCTTCTCCCATGCCATCTTATGCCCCTTCCCCCATGCCATCTTATGCCCCTTTCCCCATGCCGTCTTATGCCCCTTCTCCCATGCCGTTAGGAGGTCCTTTTGTCTCGTAGAGCTATTGGCGTACTCCTGTGCAGTTGAGACTTGGTTCTCCAGCTACGAGTGGTCCACGTAGTCCCATGCAGTCACCAGCTACGAGTGGCCAGCGTACTAGCTCGACACGACATGGTAGCAGGCATAGTAGCAAGGAGAGTGGTGGGGGATGCATGGCACAATGCTTTGGGAGGGGTGGTGTTGGGGACGATGATGATTCAAATGATTTAGACGTGCCTCTGGGTGATGGTACAATCTTCCATGACATCACTCAAACAGGAGGCATCTTGATGGATGCACGGGGGAAGGACATCATGGCCTTCATGTGCTCTGTAATTGCTAACAATTACAGAGATTGCTTTATCCACTACAAAGACCAGCCAAAGAGGTTGGTTGATGAGACCCTCGCTGCTGTTCGCTCTAGGTATCCTAACCCCCCCAATCGTCAGTTCACAGATAAATGGGCCAAGTCAAAGATTGTTATGATACTTGGCAATAAAAGATCTTCGCTTAATAGGCAGGCACTAGCGGAGCTTGCCAGGCTCGAGGCAGGTCAACCACCAAGGAGCACGCCCCACACCGCTCACAAGCATGAGTGGAAGAAAGCAATGAAGTCAGCGAGGGAGGACCCCAGTCTGCAGCACGTGGAGGCACGAAGGATTGAGATGGAGCAATATGGAAGCGTGCATTTTGGAGCAAGGGGTGTTGAATCATGGGAGGCCCAATTTGTAAGTATCGATCTCAAATTATATTGCTTATGTAGTTTATTAGGAGGTTGTTTCTTTGTACTAAACCCTCCGCAAATTATGTCGTCTTGTAGCTTGATATCGTGGGTAGATACCTTACTCCTGTCAAGACAGCCTACCACTGCCACAATCGCTTTGGAGATGCATGGAAGCACTTCTATCATGACGGGTTGATTACTGAGGAGCAGTATATCTGGGCTACTGGAGAGGCCCTCGAGGTATTTGAAAATGTCAATATTATAAGTAAAGATTTGATTTTTCATACATTGATATATGTTGTACCTTGCTTACAGGTTATTTAGAATTGTAATTAAAATGCAGTTGGTTGTAAGAATTAAATTACACAATATGGAAATGGGATTCCTGTAACTGTATAGCATACACAACATACACAGCATTCTGTAAATTTTAAAAAAAAATGTGATGAAGCGCGTCTATTAGTGCGTCTATAAATGCATCTATATACGCGTCTGTCTGTTCGAGGAGCATCTATTTGTGCGTCTATGAAGGCGTTTATAAAAATGTTTATAAATGCATCTATACATGCATTTAAGGATGCGTGTGTATGTCTTTTAAATTTTTTAGCAGAGCGTCTATTTATGCATCTAGATGCACGTCTATACGCACGTCTGTCTGCTATATAGACGCACTGTTAGATGTGGGTCTCTAGATGCGCAAATAGACATGCCTGTAAGTTTTTTTTTTAGTTCAATAAACACATCTGTGTGCACGTTTGTGGGTGCTTTGTCTTGTTGTGACTCCGTGAGTCCATCTCCTAGACCATGGGAGCTTTATCTCTCACTTTACTGTTTCCATTGCCGTAAGAACCCGACGTCTGAAGCATGCCATACATGGCAGGGTGCCTTTTTCAAACACCAACTTCCATGGGGAAGCTTGGAACAACGTTCCAGTCACGTGAGGTGTTTATACATTGAGGTTTGACTTGCATTTTACATGCATCCTACGTAAGCTCGGCCCCTATAGTCGAGTGCTTAAATCTCCACAGGGAACCTTGTAACAATGTTCCTGTTATGTGATTTGCATTTGATTTGTTTTTTTGGTATTGTCTTACGAGAGTCTTGATGAAGTTCTGCCCATAGAGCCGAGTGCTTGAATCCCCAAGCACAATGATGCTCGTTACTAGCTTTTTGCCCCAGCATTGATACGTAGGGTGGCTATCCCGATACACCAATGAGAGGAGAGGCCTAGGAATGCCATGGTGGTGTGATCCCAAGCCCTTTGGTTATCCCGATATGCTAGGATCCACTACGGACACTATGGTTATAAAGTATACGCACCCCATGTATCTACAACAACTATGGTTGAGCCCTTGAGCCTGGTCGTTGAGGAGCCCAACCATACAGAGAATGCCTACTTCTAGAATGTAAGATACAAAGTAGTGTCATGAAGGGTATACTGGGAGGCGCCCTTACGACGGAAAGACGCCTGCTTGCTACTAAAGTGTAGGCATAGGAATCGTTCAAGAGCTACGGTCTATGCACTAAAGCGCAAAATCCTGGAGCAATAGCTTGCATATTAGGATGATGTTGTTTGTGCTACCCATGATTGAGGAGGTGATAACCATCATGTAGGGAATATCCAAAGGCAAAAACGAACATATGGCGGTGGTATAGTACCACATAGACCCAGTACAACGACCCCTTCCCTTACGCAATCTTGGAGGAAGGATTCTAGATTTAGTTTCTATGAAGGAGGGCGCTTTAGACCCTTATGCCTGGTGGTGTCGAAGGTGGTAAGGTAGTTGCATGTACCACATTAACGTCGATTACTTGTCCAGTGGCTATAGCAGGGCTATTACAACTTTATTCTACCCACAATACCGAGCTGGTGGGCTAGGAACCACCTTTATAATTAACTTTGATAAAAATGGAAGTATTACTAGATGTGCATAACCCCTATCACGTGTAGGGAAGGTGATTATGTCAGGCCCTTGTGATCCCTCCTGATAGCATACCCATGAGCTTTCAAAGATTAGTGTATGCGTAGTTTATTTACGGACTACGTGACTACAGTGGTATGATGATGGTCTCCACTAGCTGCCCTATGGGCTAACTAATGTCAACCTAAGTCACCAACACAGGAGGTCCCTAGTTTATAGTATACATCTTCGGTTGTAGAGGAGATAAAACATATGGACATACCCTTAGTTAGGGACATGCTATAGCAGAAAAAAGATTAGTCTGCACTGATAAAATAGTACATTTTCAAGGCGAAGTATAAGGGTTTTAACATAAGAGGTTGGATCAAGATATGACGGGCTACTCAAGCTTGTGGCCATGTCAGTGATGGAGCACTTTTACTGCACTATTGGCTTTTGCTGAAAAGACACTAGATACTATGAGAAACTTGTTTGTGTATTCTAATCTACTACCCCCTATGGGCTCACTATCCCTTGAATGCTTGGGCTTGAAATGTTTCTCATTGCTTGAGTCTGCTGCTACCATTTCACAAAACAGCTTTTGTGCTATGGTGGGTCTATCCAAGGAGGACAAGGAGGCAATATATTCTGACCAGCTTATGACCACCACAATTACTCCAAAAAAAATTCCACGTGTACATAGACCGACCCTTTTTTCTCCCCCTGGGTCCTTGAAGTTGTTCAAATTAAGTGTTTATGATAACAAGACTTGGGAGCTTTATGACATGAACCCACTGGCACCCTTTGCACTAGACACTTGGCTATTCTTTGAAGATCTAATTGGCACAGAAAAGAATGTGAAGGCTGAGGCAAAGAGAACAGCCTTGAACTTTCAGATTAGTATTGTGCACAATTACCCATTGGCCTCCTTCTTCCCGATGTCTACCTTCACTACAAGAAGATGGACTTCTCCAGTAGGAGTGTTCGGGAGGTGCAAAAGCAGAATCTCAGAGATGGAGAAGAGAACACCAAAGTACCTTAATGATATATTCAATGTGGGATGCCCTTATGTGAAACGCAGATGTGTGAGGAGGACATTGAATGTAGGGCATAGCCACTTTGGTATGACCATGCACAATATGGTTTATAGCACATAACTTAACCTCCTTTTTCCCTAATCGTCCACTAAAGGTAGCATTCAACTCCTTGTTGTTCATAAAAACAAATGACATGGCCTTGTTTTGCAAAGCATCCCTTAGCTTTTACTATATGAGGGAATTAGTCTTGATAGAGGTAAAAAACTTGGAAAAGAATCCCCAAGCACCACTACTACCGTAGCCATCTCCTAGCATTGTTTCATATGGTGAATTGATGCTTAGATCCCCTGAAGCCCCACTAGTGAGGGTGTATGGACCAAATAGAAAGGCAAGGTTCACAGGACACATAGGCATGAGCAGAGGGCACATCCGTAATACCCCGTACCCACAACGTGCCCAATCAGGTGGCAAACTCATTGATTGGGAACCATCCACAGGATGCTTAGTCCATCTTGACAGCTTGGAGTGTTAGGTACAAACCAATAAAGCTTTGAGAGGAAGCAAAACAGTCTCCTACATGCGTTCGAGAGGCCATAGTTTTCCTGTGTGACACTTACTATATGATGAGAAGGAATAAGTACTAATATGTATGTGATTGTTTGCAAAGATATATCTCTTTACTGCCTCATGGGAGATTGTCATTGGAGTGTAAGAGGGAGAATCATAACACTTTCATTCATGTCCTATTTCATAATCCCATGATGGAGTTCTTTTCCATTAAATCATTGTTCAAAGAGTTTTCTAATGACTGGAATTGTATATTGGGCTGTGAATTAATGGATACTTTGTCATTTGGATGGTATTTTTGGAAATCTTTATCAACTTTCATGTGTAGACCTGAAAAAACATTCAGAGAATGTATGAATAATATCTGTAAATGCAGGAGCATTGAGTTTGAAAAGTTTATACATAAAGAATGGGGCCGCATTGTAACTTTGGATACAACTATTATAAAAAGAAAATTAATAAGAACGGAATTACAGAAAGGACTAGGACATATAGTAAGAGAGAACTACAACTTGAATGGGTCCATACAATCTTTGCATTGTGCATGGCTAAAAGTAGAAACCCTAGGTTATGATGTGGCCGGTGTTTCCTTTCAAGTAATGGAGCCATTCTTCGTAGAATTCTGTCGGGATAAATTGCAGGGCATTGCAAGAAAAAGGATTAGAAGATTCAAGGAAACACCATACTGTATGGAGTTGGATGAATGGTGAGTGGAAATTGAGCGACTAAAATTGAGCGACTAACGAAGTGTTTACTGATTACGTCTACAAACAAATCATCTAACACACCAGCCTTTATTTGCAAAGATTTCATCTATGATAAAGCAAGGGAGAGATTGAGAAGTAAAGACTTTGTGAAGGTAAGGGACCCCTCGATCCTCGACCGACTGGTTAGAGAGATCAACCACTTTGACCTACACTTCTCACTACACTCTTTGTCACTTCCATACTTAATGGCTACATACAAGGCCCACAAAGAAGGCTTTAGATGGATCACAAACACACATTCATGTGTATTTTTGGATATTGCAGAAACAATGACAATAATATTACAAGTGTGCCTAAATCCTATCATGAAAATGGCAAATGGTCTACAAGATGAGATATGGAGTAGTACAGGGATAGCATTAAGCGTGTTTTGGATTGTTAACTCTTCATTTGAAGTAAAGCCTAACCTCCCAATGAAAATCCACTTTGTATTTACAACAGATATTGGGAAATGCTATGAGAACATCCCCTTGGATGGGGAATGGGGATTAAAAGCAGTTATGATTGATATCATTAGATGGGCATTTGATACATTAGAGTACAAATACATCCACCTCCATCGGAACAAAAAGGGAAGTACTTGGAAAGATAAAAGGAATGGGCATGGCACCCACCTCACAAAAGAGGAATGCGTGAAGCTCAATAATTGGCACTTAGAAAACGTGCATATTCAGTTGAGAAAGGAAGTCTTTAAACAAGTATCCAGGATCCCAATGGGTTTTGCTTGTTCCCCTCTATGGTGTAATCTTTATTTTTTGGTTTGCGTACAATGCAATACTTAGAATATGGAAACTAGACTAGTGGGATGTACTTTTACACCTCTGAAATGTCTATAGATATATGGATGATATACTAATGATTAATGTGGAAACAACTATGTTATTCTTCGACCCGGTGCAAACAGGGAAGCATAACTCATGGTGGATCTACCCCCTACAGTTCCTCGACATCAAGGAGACTATTGACAGTAAAACTCCAGGACATGGTGGCCTTCTGTTAGGGACAAGAGTGAACTTTCTTAATATGTCCATCACAGTGACCCAACAGAAGAATGGGGTGGTAGTCACCTCCAAATATGATAAGATAGACCATCTAGCATACCTGATTTGTAAATATTTATTAGTTGATGGCAATAGACCAAGGGCATTTGTAGAAAAGGTGATACTCTCACAAGTAATGCCTATATTATACACTAAAAAATAGGATTTCAACGCCTTTGTACAGCTTAAACACTTGCTCAATACCTTTGCTAAGAAAGGATTTGATATGAGAAGAAGTCACAGAACAGTGTGTAGATTCCTGGCTCAACGCTTCCTAGGGTGTGACCTCAACTTGACTAAAATTAGAACATGGATTGGTAAGTAATACAACCATTTACCTTACAAAGAATTTGTCTAAGCTAAGTACTTATGGGCAGTAGTCCGACCCACTCCCGAGTGAGGGGTGGGCTACTGCCCCCACTATGGAGTGTGTGTCAAACCTGTGGGTTTGTGGTTGAAGGGAACACACACACACACACACACACGTCCCTTCCCCATGGGAGGGTGATGGTGATGAATGAGGAAGAAGTGGCTACTATGGTAAGGTGGCAACAATGCCCAGGGTACATAGTACTTCAATATGCTAACTAGATAATATCGGGTACCTAGGAATGACATAGATTAACCTCAACCCCAAGGGGTTAATTGGGGATATTCAATACAAGAACCAGTGTGTGGATAAAAATGTAAAAAACTTTCTCACTTGTTGCATGCTAATGGGTAGGTGCATAGCTATGTACATAGCTAGTTAGTGGTGGCTTTGGGCTTTGGACACCCTCATGATGGAATCCACACTGATGATATATTGTCTTGAGATGGTATACTTCTACAGGGACTTTTGGGACATGATGGAAAGCAGTGTGGTTGCAGCAGGCAATCCAGAGCATGGTATCAGAGTGTGATGGTGTTTTGCTGAGGAATGACATGTGTTCTTCATGGTTGTCCTATGCCATATGTGCATGAAAGCATGAGTTTTTTTGTTGAGAATGCCTTGCTTCCAGTGTGTCAGGATTGGCTTCATGGTTGTGTGATAGTCTGCAGGGAACTAAGCATTAAATGCTGGTTAGGAGGTTATGTGCATTGGTATGCCTAAGGTTGGAATATAGGCACTAATAGCCATGGTATAAAGTTCGGTGGAGAGTGGGAGAGTGGTGAAAAGGCAAAAGATGACGTGGCACATATCAAAAAAGTATCCATGCAAAGGTGGCTACATGAAGACAAAGGGAAGGAGCTTCTGGATGGCGACGTGGCGAGATTGCAGGGAGAGAGAGGACATTGGGGAGCTTCGTGAGCTCTAGAAGGAGGGAGAAGCTGCAGTGATACGGAGGAGGGGAGCTCCATGAGCAAGGATAGGAGACGATGGGGGGATTTTTGTTTTGGGAGCTGAGGGATCGCTAATAGGAGGCCATCAGTAGGAGGAACCGGAAAAGCAAGAGATTTGTAAGTGCTTGACGAGCAAGTAGGAAGTAGCAGTACTGTGTATTATTGCATGAAGGAGAGGCGACGAGCTGGCGGGTACGTGAATGAACACCAAGAAGGGACGCTTGGGAGAAAAGGCCTGGACCGAAAGCTGGAAGGGAATTGCAACTGCAGGAGGAAGACGTGAGCTCGGGGGAGCATGCGAGCTCAAAGGGGCTCGTTGCGTTTTCGTCACTCCCACACAGGACATGATCATCAAGCGGGAAGAAGGGGGTGAGCGACTAAAAGGTGGCTTTGAATATAGAGGCGGATCTTGTCCAAAAGCAAGACTGAGGTTTTGGACAAGCTCTACAAGATTGGAATGGGGAAATACCAACTCTGCAAATAGGAGACACACACTAATCCAGATGCATCAACGTTCCTGAGAGCAGAGTCTGTGATCGAAGGGGTTGCATGGTTCTGTGGGGATGCCAAGAAGATACGTAAAAAGGAGAGACTTGGAGCTACATGAAGGACTGTTGGAAGGACCGATGGAGAGTAAGGGAATGCTATAGATGGGAGTTTTGTGGATGAGGGTGCCAACTCCATATGCAGCTGGTGAGCCTTGACAGCATGTGAGCTTCGTGAGCTCGAGAGGAAGGGAGAGGCTGCAGGGATGGAGATGATTGCATGAAGGGAGAGATGGGCAACAGAGGGAGAGCGGAGAGGCCTTTGGTGGGGGGTATGCAACGGAAAGGAAGGTTGATGGGAGAAGGAGCTTGGAGAGGAGGTGGAATCCAGCTAGCTAGTCATAGAATGCATACAAATACTCTAATGCTAAGAGCAGAGAAGCTTTGGCCAAGTAGAAACTCGGTGTTACTGAGGAGACCTTGGCTTTGAGAATCTCTAAGAGATGGCAGATTACATCATTTCTAGTGCTTGTTGGTGATCTTGGGGAAGATATAATAAGATTTTTGACCGTGGTTACTATGTGGGTGGTTGTCTGGTGAGTTGTAAGATCGGATGCATTAGGAATCTGAATGCTTTGTGAGCTTGAGCTCAATCAATAGAAGCTTGTGTTGGGCTGTGTAGTCCACTGGGTTTTTTTTGAGGTTGTCTGGCTTCTAGAGGAAATGTGGCCAGAGTATGAGTTGTATTCGGAGGTGTGTAGAGACAAGGATGTTGAATGAATGCTTTTTACCTTGTGATTGTGTTATTCAGTGGGTTTAAATGTGGATAAGGGTGGCTGTGAAGGGAGATTAGGCTCTACTACTTTTGTCCATCCACCGCTAGTGGATACAGGGGGCCCAATAGGACAAACACTAGCCCATTGGTGGCCAAGACCTTCGGTCTATAGGATTAGTAAAACAATAAGATAATGGGAATAAAAAGGCACCCATAAGGGTCCCTTGGGTGACCAATGAGCCACCTAGAATACTACACCATGGTTTGAATACACCTTGGTAGGAAGTGGAAAACTCATGGTCTTTAAGGTACACACTAGGGATCAAGAGTATAGATGACACGCGTGACTTACACATGCACTTAGTTAACTGAGGCACACCCCTTGTGGGAGATTTCGGAGGGGTGGAGCATACTCCATTAATAGATGGTGGAAGTAGGAAAGGATAGCGCTTTGGGTGCCAAAATTAGGGAGAAGGCACACTCGGCATGCAGGATCCTAAAGTTTAAATGGAGTCGAAGCATTTGCTCCACTACACTAATCGAGAGCACTTGGGGGTAGAATCTTCATTGAAGGAGGATCATTGGGAGGTGTACTAAGGCAGTGAGTAGAAACTTTCAACTGAGGCAGTTGAGTCCCAAACGACACTCCTGATAGCTTTGGGAGAAGAGCCCTGATAGAAATTAAAGTCCGCATGCTTAGTGAGCTTCAATGAGGATAGGCAACCCTTGGTAGATATGGAGGAAGTGTTGAGATATCGAGCTCCACTCGTGATATGCCAGGGTGACCGTTGTGCATTCATGTCACTGACTTGTTAGCTGCAGATGCAGTTGGTACACCACCCATGAATAATAGCTGGATGATAGCTATCCTTACTCTAATTCGTGGCTCAGTTAGTATGCCACCTTAGTTAGCTGAGTTTGGTTTGAGACCCACATATAGGGTTCTTCTATTTCTTTGTACTAGAGTTCTTTTGTCTTTCACAACTAAGAAGAGGAAAACTATTTTCAGCCTCCACCTTTGTGTGTATTCCCCCATTGTGTATGTAAGAAAGCCACAAGTGAGACTCCTTCCTTCTCTCCCACTATCTTCACATGGTATTAGAGCCTGGTTCATGGTAAGGAGCTCAGGGTTTCAACCTTCTGTACTTCCATCACAAAGGGGAAGGCTAAACCCAGCTAGGCAGACAAAGTTGATTGGAAGTTTTTCAAGAAGCAGAATAGGGACCATCCTGAAATGTTCGAGGGTTAGAGAAGGATTGTGAGGAGAAGGCTGGACTCCGTAGGTACTTCGCACTTTGGTGTAGGCAGACGGTTGGTGTTTGAGGCAACCATGGTAAGTCTACTTCTTCTCATTTAATGTATTGTTCTATTTTATTTTACTACATATTGCATGCACTTTATCTAATTCTCATAAATTGGGCCTACAGCAAGCTGGGATGGGTTGCCTTCCTACAGACACAAAGACGAGATGCGCATTTTGCAAAGGAATAAAGCCATGGTTTATGGAGCAAGAGGCACTAGGAGCGATGGTCGATTCGGCTGAGGTGGCTGCTCACACAGTATAAGTTTACTCCTACTTGTAATCTCACTTTTTAAACTGTTTTATTATTTAAGTTCCAATCTAATTTTCAATTAATATGGTTTCACTCTTAGAATCAAACTCGGGGGGGTCACTCATCATATGTAACCCTATCACGTGAGTTCAACAGAAGGCTATTTTTTATTTCTAAAATTTACAGAAATAAATATACATAAGGGACATTTTAAAATAGTTTTGGAAAAAATTTACAGATTTGTATAGAAAAGGGGTACATTTTATTAATGAAAAAATTTACAGATAAGGGATTTAAAAAGGCCTTGAACGCACGTGATATAGAGTATTTATACATAGTGACCCCCCTCAGGAATCAAAGCTCGAACGCCCATCAGCAGAGGTGAGCGGTGATGATGAGGGATTAGGCTTACATGGCTTTGACGAGGGCCAGGGATCAGGCATAGCTCACGAGGGCCAAGGATCAAACGTAGCTCACGAGGGCCAAGGATTAGGCTAGCAAGATGAGAACGAGGATGACGACGATGATTCGGATGAGTAGTAGTAGTAGTATTAGTAGTAGTTTACATATACTTCGCCATATATATGCTTTTGTATATCGGCTCATTTGAGCGATTTTGTATCACCCTTTTTGAAAGGGTAATTTTGTAACAAACAATGTTGTATATCTTTGACATGTATATGCTTCTATCACTCGGTTCATTTGAGGGATCTTGCATCACCCTTTCCACAAGGAAAAATTTGTAATAAAAAATATTCTTTTGTAATTACTAAATAAAAAACATTAGTGGGGCAAGACAGGGCTTGTTGTGGCCCTGTTAAGCCCCACACACTAATGTTTTTTTAAAGCTTCTGTTAATCATCGCTATATAGTGAAGTTTACCAGTGTTACTATATTGCGACGTTTACTAGTGTCACTATATAGGGATATTTACTAGTATCGTTATATAGCAACGTTTATTAGTGTTGCTATATAGCGACGCTTATATAGCGACCGTTCTTTTTCGACGCTTATCACAATGTAAATAACGACCTTTGTGCCCATTAAAAAAAAACTTTTTAGTGTAAAAAAGGTCGGTATTTTTGTCCTGAAAGGACCTATGCCTTGTAGTGATTGCGATGAGTCCAATTTTGGTGTTCTATGCAATTGTCTTCGAGTGTCCATGCTCCATTGCACTCCATGTCCAAACGCATGTCTTGACCTTGCCTCCTTCTCCCCTCTCCTCCAACCTTACAACTCCTCCTCTCCCTCTCCTCATCCCTTCTCCTATCTCTCCCCTATCCCCATGATCTTGCACCTTTTTCTCTCCCACTCCTATGCCTCCCCTAAGACCTTACCATTAGGGGGGAAATGGGGTCTCAAAAGGGCCTCCAATTAGTGTTTCCTAATTTCAAGGGATTGCAGAGATACCCTATTGGCTATTCCTCTTACATTGGGTTCCACCCAAACCATCCTCCCCCCCCTTAACCCATGCTTGACCACTGTCCCATGTGCACCCACCCCAGATCATCCCCAAATTCATTTATGTCTTTGTGGTCCCTTGTGGGAAAATTTGTCTTCTCCTTAGGTGTGTTGCAAGTCTGCCCCCTCTTTCTTTGCTTCTCTACTCTAGTCCCAACTACCCTCTCCCTCCATTGTGGGACCTTTTGGACGAATTTCTTTTGTCCTCTAGCCTACTGTAGGTCTACCCCCTTTGTCTACTCCTCTGCTCTAGTCCAACTCCCCTCTCCCTCCATTGTGGGATTAGGATCTTACTTGGGGATTTCAAAAGCCTCTTTTTTCTATGTATTAGAGGTAGCAAAGAGGAGATACATGCTATGAAGAGTCTTTGTATTTGAATGGAGAGATAATAATACAAAAATGTACATTCGATCACATTCTCTTCCTTGCAAGCCATAAGCAATAATTTTGATTCAGTCATGGTTGGAATTTTGAATGTGTTGTTAATTCAATATAAGGTAATGTCGCTTTGAATTGTAGAGTATTGAATACACCACCTCCAAGTTTGTTGTGTAGAGAGGTGAACCTTTTAGATGCAAACTTGTCCCTTTTCCTTCATTTGTATCCAAAGTAATTACCAATTTATGACCCCCTCAACTTGTGACTGATTTTTGAAGGTCTTCTACATTGAATTTGAACATTTGGGGTTCCAATCAAATATCATAGAGTTGCTCATGCTCTTGATTTTGAGCTAAAAAAATTTTGTATCGGAGTTATAGCGCAAAAGTTATAGCTATTTTACTATTCTCTTCATATTCCATGCAATTAAGTTCTATTACTTGTGTATATATTTTTGTAAAATAATTTAGGAAAATATTATGAATATTCCAAGTCAAAATTATATTCTCGACCAAGTTTGGTAATTTTGGTGACCATTTTTGGCAAATAACGGAGGAATTTGACCATGGTGCAAAAGGCAAAGTTGGTCATGGGGTGTCTAAAAATGCCCAAACCTACCATGGCACAAATTTGGCCATTTGGACACCCTCCAAATGGCCAAATTCATGCCGTGGCAGGTTTGGGCATTTTTTGATACCCCATGATGTCCTGACCAACTTTGCCTTCTATGTGCCGTGGTTAAATTCCTCCTACATTTGCCAAAAATGGACATCAAAATGGCCGAAGTTGTCAAACTCCTTCATCTTCCCCTTCAAAATCTATATTTCTTCATAGAAAATGATGAAGTGCATCAAGCCTTTACAAGGTGATATAGTAGCCAACCTAAAAGTTAAAATTAAAGATACATGGACATAGCCAACCTCCATGACCAAGAAGACATAGAAAATATTCCTCTTCAAAATATATATTTTCTCATGTAATGCATCAAATTAAAATTTACAAGGTGATGTAGTGGAAGATCAAAATCTTTTGCATTAAATAAAAAATTACATTGACATAGCCAACCTACAAGGTTCCTCCAAAGTGCAAGAAATTATATAGAAAATATATTACCTAAGGGTCTTACCAGAGTTGTGCTACAAGGCACATAAGTTGTCATATTGACCAATCATCATTTGCTAAGTTACTTTGTAAATATTTTCTTTTCCATGTTTATCTATGTTGAAGTTGATGCATCTATAAAGACACATGGATTTCAATCAGGTAGATGAAGGAATTTAACAATTTGGGCCATTCCAATGCCCATTTTTGGCAAATGTTGAAGGCATTTGACTGCGGCACTGAAGACAAAGCTGGTCGAGATGTCATGGGGTGTCCAAAAATGCAAAAACCCACCATGGCACGAATTTGACCATTTGGAGGGTGTCCAAATGGCCAAATTCGTGCCATGGTGGGTTTTGGCATTTTTGGACACCCCATGATGTCCCGACCAACTTTGCCTTCTCCGCCGCATTCAAATTCCTCCTACATTTGCCAAAAATTGACATTGAAATGGCCAAAGTTGTCAAATTTCTTCATCTACCGCTTCAAAATCTATATTTCTTCATAGAAAATCATGAAATGCATCAATCCTTTACAAGGTGATGTAGGAAAATCTCAAATTTTGGTTTTGAAACACTGCATCTAATCAATGTGGTGCCATGGTCAAATCCCTTCTACATATGTATTGGAATGGCCAAACTTGGCAAACAACATTTTATTGACTTGTAAGTTACATCAAAATGTGATATAACTTTTGTGTGCAAGCTAATATAAAAAAGATGCAATATTAAAAATAACAGATAATTAAAATAGACATAACAAAAGATTCATCATTTGGCCATAGATACATGAATTTTTTTTGCTTTAGATAGAAAAATATTATTAGAAATAGGTGTTTGTATTTCTAGTTGTATTACAAAGAGGCTTGATAGCCTATTTCTCTTCTTCTTCAACTCTAATACACCAATAATAGGGTCTTTGAGTCCTTAGAAAGACCGCCTTGCTATAAATCTCACATTCAACTCATAAGTTCTTATAATCTCATGTACAACATATTGGAATGGATCACGTAGGTTGCCCTGGGTCAATACTGTGAATTCTCCATGCCTTCTTTTTCCAAATGGATAGATTCTCCATTTATGCTTGCTACTGCACACACGAAGAAACATCATTTTAGAAATTTAAATTTAAATAGATGTAATGCATCATGTGAATCCTTCTTCTTCAATAAACTTTTGAGCTTCAAGACTTACATTAGTAGCATCACAAGCTCCAGGCATCTCCTTTGCATCACCATTACCTTCAAGTCTACATCACCTCCAAAACAACTTGCTCATGCATGACTTTGTGTCTTTCAATATGAAGAGCCCATATCATCCATGCCCACCATTCTCATATCATCATCCATGAAGTTCTTGAAAGAACAACTAAGGGAACCTTAGCAAAAGCAGTGCACCACTGTGGATAATCCAAAGTAAGAAATTACATTGAAACACTACAAAATTAACATTTTATGCTTCTTTTCTTGAAAAAAAAATCATGGATCACATATTGATCCTGCAACTATATGGTCACATGGTAACATGGGAGATCTCCTCAAATGGTGCCATCAATAGTCATAGAGTTTACAGAGACTATGATAGGCCATGATAGAAGGTAGGTGATGTTTGAGGAGGGATGAGAAGGACCATGAATGATTAGGAGGGAGGAGAAGCAATCGGAGCACTAGGTGTGAGGATGAGGGCAAACGAATACACATGAGTAGGAGGACTAGAAGCAACAGGAGCAAGCATGAGCATCAGGCAAGAGGAGCTTGCATGAGTAGGAGGAAGGAGGAGTAGGCATGAGCATGAGGGAAGATGAGAATGGAAGAGCATGAGGGAGGAGGAGGAGCAAGAAAAAGCAGCAGGGGGGGGGAGGAGGACGCATGTGGGAGGAGGGAGGACAAGGAAAAAGTAGCAGGGGGGGAGGAGGAGGATGCATGTAGGAGGAGGGAGGAGGAGGCATGTGGGCAAAGGGAGGAGGAGGGAGGGAGGGAGGAGGGAGGAAGGGGGAGGGAGCAGCAAGAGGAGGAGGAGGAGATGGAGGAGGAGGAATGGGACATGTGGAAAAGGAGGAGGGAGAAGGGAGACAATGAGGAGGATGGGGGGAGGAGGAGGGAATTCAAAATTCAAAAGTTTGACTTTAGAGGATGGGGGGAGGAGGGAGAGAATGGGAATTCAAATTCGAAATTCAAATTTTTGACTTTGGGAAAATTGCCCCCTCCTTGGTGTAAGAGGTGGCCCCCTCCTAGGTGTAAGAGGTGGGATCAACTGGGCTTAACCCACCTAGGTAGGGGAGTTAGGTCTCCCTTGGACCCCACAAAAGGGATTGCATTAGGCCTAATGCATTTCTTAACCCATTCCTTATGAGGAACTTTTGAGACCCCAATTCTCTCCTAATGCCTCTTAGATTAGTTCCTCAACCCTTGACCTGCATGATCTATGAGGCTGATGAGTTCTCCACCTTGTACTCTACTATGAACCCTAGAACCTCCTTCTAACCTAGAACCTCCTTTTGAACATTGGAGCCTCCTTCTGAACCTTGGATCCTCCTTCTGAACCCTAGAACTTATTCTAGACCTTTAACTTGACCATGTCGATGAATGTTCCTTTCACCAAGCATGCATGATATTTTTTGCCCACAATTGAGCCTACATCTCTCACAAGAATACAAACCAAGGTCCTAAGCTACACTTATACTACAAACAACGAACTCGATATATTTATCTGTGATAAAAAGCCTCAAAAACCTGTACAGCTTAAACACTTGTTCATCCTATGCCATTTGCTGAGCATGTGCTGAGGTCAAGTGATCATAAGAGGTCCCTAAGATTGCAGAAGCTTGATGTGCTATTTTCAGTTATATCTGGCTCTGTTGGAGATTGGAAGCCATATCCTGCACTACTTTCTCTTGATCTTGAAGAGCTTGCTTTGTGCAAAGTTCTTCACCCTCTTTCTCATCTATTTGGGCCCATAGTGCCATGACCTCTATTGAAATCCCATGGAATTGGTCTTGGATGTCTGCTATAGTTTGTCTTTCCAATTATCGACATGCTCCTCCTTGTCCAAGCTAGTGAATAATTCTAATATTTGAAGCATTTGGTTGGATTGATGATGGAGATGGAGTGGAGATGGCAAACGGTGATGAGTTTTGATGAAAATGTTGATACAAATGAACATGTATCCATCCTGACAACCCTATAGTATTGGCAGGAGGTTGCTCCATTGGTAGGTCTGACACTTCGGTGAAGTAGTTGTGTTCTAGGCTTGCACTAGATCCCCTTGTGGCTCATTTACTGGCATGATGTTGACCTATGGGGCTTGTACTGATGTAGCCTTTGGCTCTTAATGTTGATAGTGATGGAGATATATTGGTTTCAACTATGCGCAAAGGTGTAGCATCTCTTGGGGCAATTACAAATTTTCAACCTCCATCATAGGCATTTCTTTTGGGACATCCCCATTGGGCAATGTGGTATGAGGAGAAGATTGTGATGGCTCCCACATAGGTGACAAGAGGATGTCTCTAGAGATTCTCAATGACGATATCTCTACTAAGTTGTCCAATGTCTGAACTAGACATGGCTCTCATGCTAACTTAGAGGATGGAGTATGAGCATGGTTCAGAGGTCGGACTGAGCATTCACATGGCTTTACATCCCAAACATGACTTAGAGGATCATGTCTTAGCATGGATGCATGACCAACTCAGTGGTCTAGGAAACCTATGCACCAACATCCTGGAACTCATATCCGAGGCTTGATAACTAGACCCTATCAATGCCAATACATGGCTCCCATAGGCTTAATAACTAGACCCTATCAATTGGCGCCACTACATGGCTCCCACATTGACATCCCCCTCTTGACTCCAGGGACTACTAACTAAGAACATGGAGCCACACACCATAAATATAAAATAAATACATCATTTTAGGAGGACTCTCCAAGGAACATGACTTTTATTGACTCTTCAAACATTCATTTTAGAGGGACTAGTAAAGGGAGGGAACCTTTATTACATATGGGTGACATGGGCAGTGAGTGCATGGATATCCTTTGGTGCATCAATAGAAACAAGATTGGCATGGTGTTGTTCTTGTTCTTTCTCCTTCTTCTTGAAGTAGTATGCTTTAATATGACCCTTCCGTTTATAATATCCGCATATGATATTCTTATTGGCTTGCCATTCGCTTATAGAAATAAGAGCTTCTTTAGTGCTGAATGTAGGACTAGATTCCTTTTCCTTGTTTCGATGGTCTTTCTCAATAAGAACAAATCATCAAATGTGGTAGCTGCAAGTCATAGGACCTCAATGGTTTGCTCAAAACAAAAAATACCTTGCATACTTTTGATTAGGATAGCTATCTTGTCCTCATCATCTAGAGGGCACTTCAAACTTGACAATTTTTTAACAAGAGAGTAAAATTTGGAGAGATGATCACCTAGATCTCTTCATTTTCTTGCATTTTGAGCTCATAAAACTTCAATTTCAAAAAAAATTTGGAGTTAGTAACCTTGTTACCAAATAGGCTCTCCAATGGGTGCTAGATTTCATTAGCTTTGGATTTGAAGTTGACGTGGTGTATGAAAGAATCTACCAAGGATAGCCCAATAAGGGCAATAGCTTTGTCATTCTACTGCATCTAAAGTTTGAGTTGTTGTTGATCCATTAGAATGGCATCCGTTGCAATGACATCCCATGTTCCTTCCTTCATGAGAAGCAATTGTAGCTTCATCTGCCAAGTAGGAAAGCCTTGGCCCTTAAACTTCTCCACGAGCAAAGAGGTGGAGGATAGAGACATAATCATGAGAGAGATGGAGCAAAAAAAAGTGAGGAAGCTTAGCTCACTAGCTCATGTGGAAGAGAAGAGGTAATGAGCAGAAATGGCATGCATTTAAAGGGCAAAAGTAGGATGATATGGACAGACTATAGGGACAAAAAATGCAGGCAAGGGTAGCAGCAACAATCTTGAGTGCTTGTATGGGCCTATATGGCATGTTGTATGGTTGGAATAGTCCGTACAACCTATACGAACTGTATGGTTGGTTGTACAACTTGTAAGGCCTGTACGACTGGCTGTATGAGCAGTTGATGGTGGTGGTGAGGCTAATGGCAAGGAAAATGGGGTGACTAAAGGGGTAGTTGATGGAGAGGCATTCCAAGGCAATTGATGTAGATCAGCTCTAACAGCTCTTGAAGGTGAGGCTAAGGGAAGGGAGCTCTAACTTGGAGGAGAGGGTAGCTTTCATTTGCGGGCTTCTCTCATCCTTTAGGTAGAGCAAGAAGAAGAGGAAGGTAGAAAGGGAGGCTCTAATACCACATGAAGGCACATGGTGGAGAAGGGAGAGAGAGAGGGTAGGCTAGGGAGAGAGATAATGATACTCAAAGAAAGACATAATGAAATGAAAATGAAATGTCTAAGCAATGAACAAATGAAAGTACTCACATTTAGACCAAAGAGCTTGTAGGCTTGATACTAGATTGATATGATGTGAGACAAGTACAGCTCTTATATAGAGCACACAATACATATGAACACCAATGCATATGGGATATCTTCCAATGTGACAATTCTATTGTCATTGCATGGTAGGCTCTCAAACTCATTTTAGTATGCTTCTCAAGTTGGACTAGTCATGTTTCCACGGTATCTTTATCACCAAGTCACTCTTGTACTACCATTTGTAGACTAGGGATAATGAATTCTAATGGGACTACTGCCTCTAAATCATATACTAATTGGAATGGTGTAAAACTTGTGCTAACCTTAAAAGTGGTTTTGTAGGCCCATAAGGCAAAGTTGAGCTTTTTTGCCAAGTCAGAGTGTTTGGCTTCACTACCTTTGTGAGAATATTGCAAAGGGTTTTATTGGTAGATTTTCGTTGTCCATTCCCTCGAGGATAGTAGGGAGTGCTCTTTTCGTGTACAACCATGAATCCTAAGAGAAGTTCTTGGATTACTTCCTTAACAAAGTGCATTCCTCGGTCAGAGACTATTTCCAAGGGGCAACCAATGACCATACCGTGTGATCAAAGTTTCATAAAGGAACTTATGATCAGGAGTTCAGGCATTTGCTTTGTGTACTACTTTTGCCTCAACCCATATAGTGAAATAGCATGTTGCCACAATGATGTATCGGGTTTGTGTTCCTTTAGTAGCAGGATGTATGGGTCCTACAAATGTAAATTACATATTTTTCTAAGGGTTTTAATGCCATGACTATAGTTAGGGGATTGAAGTCTTTGTGTTAGGGTTTGGCAATTTGTTGGTGTACATCATATTTTTTAACAAACTCATAGGCATTATTTTTCAATAAGCTATTCCATATTGTGGGCCACCAATAGTCATCTAAAATAACTTTTTGAGCTATGGGTTCTCCAGAAAAGTGTCCTACTACACTGCCTTCATGCGATTCATGGATGATGAGCAGGATCTCATGTGGTATTACACATATACATAGGATTTGATCTGTACCTATTTTGTACAATATGCCCGTTATGGGTTGATATGGTGCAGCTTTGATTATGAGTTTCTGTCCATAACTCTAGTGGTGTTCTTCCCCTCCTTAAATATCCAATGATGCTAGTACACCATTCTGGGACGTCCTCCATTTGAAATAATGTAGCATTAGGCAAGTCATCTTTGACTCAAGTGGGTTCTTCTCCAGATCTGATGCGGGGCAAGTGATCATCAATGAGGTCTTTAGCACCTTTGTGGACCACTATTTTGAAATTGAATTCTTGAAGAAAGATAATCCATTTGGTTATTCTTCTTGTCATACATGGACAATTCACAAGATATAGTAGTGCTTGATGGTCGTTGTAAAATACAAAACCATTTTCCAATAAATAGTGCCCAAATTTTTTGACACTATAAACCATTGCTAATGCTTTTGTTTTAGTGGTTGTGTAGTTGATTTTGGCATCTTTGAGTTGGTGAGATGACTGGCAAAATAAATTGGGTAATGCTTGTAATCCCCAAGTTGGCATAGTATGCCCTTAATTGCATACTTAAAGCCATCAATGTGGACATGAAAATCAATATCCTAATGATCATATAGGAGGATCGATGCTGTGATTAGGTGCCATTTTAGAAGCTCAAAGTCTTGGTCACACTCCATCCAAAACAATTCCACCAACAACTTGTATAGAGGGTAGGCTATCATGGCATACTAGAATGTGAATCTTTGGTAGTAGGCAACGTGTCTCATAAAGACTTGTTATACTTTTAAATTATATGGAGTGCTAATTCCATAATGATTTTTATTTTGTCCATGTCACTTGTGAAATTCCATGTTGAGAGACGATGTGTCCCAAAACAACTTTGTGGGTGACCATGGACTCACATTTTGTTGGATTTAGGGAGATGCCATATGCCCTACATTTGATGAGAAATCCTTCAAGGCACTGTACGTGGTATTGGATTTTGGAATGGATGTGTCATCCAAGAAGATTTGTAAAAACTTATGGAGCAAACACTTCAAAGAGATGAACATGACTCTTTGGAATGTGGCCGGGGTATTGCATAATCCAAACGGCATGACTCTATCAACAAAAATTCCCCATTTTTTTGTGCAAATGTTGTTTTAGATTATCTTTAGGATCTATTTGCACTTGATTGTAGCCACTAAATCCAGCTAAAAAGCTATATGTTTCTGATCCTACTACCTTTTCTTATATTGTTTCTGTGAGGGGCAAAGGATAGTGATTGCTGATGGTGGAAGAATTCACATGTTTTAAGTTTACACATATTCATAGCTTCTTGTTATGTTTAGGAACAATAATAATGGGAGAAACCAAATCGTGTGCTCTATCTCATAGATGAATCCTACATCTAAGAGCTTTTTTAAATCATCATACAGCATGGTGCCATATTTGGGATTTGTTTGGTATGGTCCATATACCTTAGGGCAGGCTCCTTCCCTAATAGGTATGGTGTGTACAACCACTTTCGGTGAAATTCCTTTCATCTCTTTGTATGACCATGCTAGGCAGTATTGGTATTCCATTAGGAGGGCCTTGAGTTTTGTTTCTTGAGTGTTCAGTGAGTTGTTCCCAATGAACATTAAGTTTTCTTCCTCCCCCTTCAAGGAAAAGGTTGATTGTTCTAGTTTTGGAGGGGCCCTCATATACTAGAGTCTCAACAATGCTATCACATTCTTATACTTCAGACTCCCTTCACTAGGGTACTTTGGGGCATTTTTGTATTTTGGGGAAAAGGAAAGGGATTTTATACTAGCTTTGAGGAACCTTTGTACATCAACAAAGTTTATCCATGATAGATCAGCAGCTAGCCCTAGAATGGCCTAACACCTTACAAAAAAATAAAAGTAGTAGACAGACAAGATACATATCATCCTTAGTCCTTTTTGTGTAAAAACAAGGGAACATGAAAAGAAAAACTGGTATCCTCTTCATTGAATTTTGTATCTTGAGTAGGAGTAGCAATAGTAGTAGTAGGGACATCTTGTATCGGATCAAGAGACATCTCCTCACAAATATGAGACCAAGGCTGAGATGAGGGGGCAATAGCTCCTTGACTTTCGGTAGATGGGTGCTATGTAAAAGGGCCAACAACCACAAATCAAGGGTTAGTTGAGGGAGGCCTCCTGTGGAGAAAATGGGGCAACTGGTCATGTTCTTTAGAGATAAAACACCAGCTCTTGTGCTCTCATATAGCAACATTCAACCTTGTGTGTTCCAAATTGTAAGCCTCTATCTGAAATTCAAGTCTTCTTTTTTCCTATCCCACCATGCAGAAAACAAGGCATTAGTACACAATTCTTTATTATTAAACTACGAAATATTTCTAGAGATCCAAATAAACCATAGATCATGTGCCCTTATTTGGAACCAAGGCTCCTACTTGGTTTTGCATGCATCCCCTAGTAGTATAGGTTTCTCTTTGATTTGCTCTCCACACTCAATCTGGATGAACTTCCAAACTCTCTTAGCATGAGAAAAATCTACAAACAAGTGAAAAA
The DNA here is from genome assembly GCF_047967505.1 of Dipteris shenzhenensis. Classification (NCBI taxonomy): domain Eukaryota; kingdom Viridiplantae; phylum Streptophyta; class Polypodiopsida; order Gleicheniales; family Dipteridaceae; genus Dipteris; species Dipteris shenzhenensis. Next base: position 30,384,136 of record NC_141628.1, on the reverse strand, counting down.
TATCCTCCAAATGACCAAGGAATCTTTTACACTTCCCATGTCCCTTTCCTATTATGAGTCCTCTAACATTTTTCCACACTACATTGTGAAGAATGAGCCAGAAAAGGTAGGAAATTTTCTTAGGAGCCTATTCAACCTAGATTTTATCAAATCTTTGATACCATTTATCTCTTTTGTCCCGCAGATTCCATCTAGCATTAAGAGTTCTAAATAAATAATCCATATCAGCAGTTGGGGTGGGAATAGGAAGGATTGAAGAGCTTCCTACCCAACTAAATTCTTTGTAAAAGATTAAAACAGAACCCCCCTGTCAAAATATGAAGAGGGAAGAGAAGAAGAGTGGAGAGAAGGAGAGAGGGAATAGCTAGAGAGCACACAACAGATGACTCTAACTGTACACTAGATTTAGTTGAAAATGTAGAATATATACAAACCCATTTATGGTTAGGGTTAGGGTATTTAACCCTTTCCTTTATAGTACTCTATGAGTGTTGGTGCTATGCACATGTAATCACATGATGTTGAGTGTGGTGTCTGAACACCTTCCCTCAAGATCAACATCATGAAGTAGGCCTTCCCTCAAGATGATGATTCTGGGGAATCAAAGAAGGATTGAGCATTACATTCCATCACACCCCTTTAATGGGAATGTCCTTCCTCTACGTCAAACCAAGAGCTTTTGGTGTTTCTGAAAAAGCTCTTTACAAGTGGTTTGGTAAAGATGGCTGCAATATTCTCTTTGATATCACAATGTTGCAGTGTGATGTCAGCAAGTAACGCTCTTTCTCTAATGAAGTGCTCTCTGACATCAATGTGCTTCGTCGTCTTGGAGTGATATACTTGATTATTGGCCAATGCTTGAGCCGATTGATTATCACAGTATATTTTTGTTGGCTTTGATTATTCATAAAAGTAGTCTATTTCTGGACAATAGTATTTTGAGCCATATAGCCTCACATGCACTTGTAGTGAGTGCCATATATTTTGCTTTAGTAAAAGACAAAGAAACAATTGGATGTTTGTTTGACAACCATGATATAGCACCTTGACCAAGGAAAAATGCATATCCCTATGTTGATCTCCTAGTCTCATGATCTCTGGCATAGTCACTACTAGAGTATCCATGCAACCTTGGATTACTTCCTCTATCTTCTATCCCAAACTGTCTTGTACCTCTGATGTATCTCAAGACTCTTTTGGCTGCATTCCAATGAGACTATTTTGTATTTGCCATAAATTGTGCAAGTGAACTTACTGCATAACAAATATCTAGCCGTGTGATAGTTAGATATACAAGAGATCTAATGAGTTGCCTGTAGTGCCTCTTGCCACCTCACACATCATCAATGTCCACCTCATCAGCTCACCATCTTCCACATCATCACACGAGTTGCCATATCACCTTACCAGATCACAATGATTTGCCACCTCACCATGTCACTTTTTTGCAACCTCAACCACATTTACCACCTCATCAAGCCATGTCATAGGCATGGTTGGAGCCTAGTCATCAATCAACTGCCACCTCATCTTTGCCAACTCATCATTGCCACCTCAACTTGCCACCTCATGCATGATGACCTTGGAGGCATGACACATGATGTGCAACCTCATCAGCAAGCATGGAGCCACATCACCCATCAACCATGCTCATGCATGCTCTTGCCAATCTTCCTGGTTATGCGAATATGTATGGAATTTTCTTCGCAAAAAATTATGCGTGGAATTTGATTCAATAATTAGCATAGGTGAATTGTATTTCTACATAACTACAACAATACACCATTTGTTTAGCATAGGTTGATGTATAATATTTGCTACATAATCAAAATGTTAGGACATAGCATTAGGTTAATATGGAAATAAAGCTAGCTGAAAGCATAATATTTGCATGACATAATCAAAATGTTAGGACATACCATTAGGTTAATTTGGAAATAAATTAAAATTAAACATAATAATATACCATTATATTATGCAAACATGAAGTCCAATTAGCATTGGGTTCCTTTAAAATTAGTGTAAAAAGACAAAATTATGTCAAATTAGAAGAGTCACTTATTTTGGCAAATCACCACAACCACTAGATCTACTAAATCCAATCAAACCTAATCAAGATTCAAATTAGAAGAGCCACCAAATCACCACAACCACTAGATTTAGCCAAACTACATCCAATGAAGGCTAATCAAATCCAATCAAGATCTAGGGGAGGATTGTCCAACCTCTCTATCAGAGACTACTTTTTTAGAACTCATTTCATGCAACCTTTGTTTGGAGCCTCTCCATCCTTGCCTTCCCATCACTTATCACTTTCTCCTACCTTCATTGAGATGGGTTCTCAAAGCCATAGATCCGATAGACATGATAGAAGTAGGAAGCCCCCTACTCATACTCTTGTGATGAGGAGCGGAAGATGAAGGTGCATGAGTGAAAGAGAGCCTCAAGAGCAAGAGTGAGAGCTCATGCTGTTGATGATGCACCCTTACCCCCGCTCAAGCTCCCACCTCCACCTCCACCTCCACCTCCACCTCCACCTCCACCTCCACCTCCACCTCCACCTCCACCCCCACCCCCTACCTCCCTCTTCCCCCTCCCCCTCAAGCCCTTGCCTCCTGCCTACCCCCCCACCTCCACCTCATCAACCCCTCCCCCCCCCCTCCCATGCATACCCTCTGCCCTCAACCTCTTGTCCATACCCTCTCTACCTCCTTACTCCCCTCCACCTCTTCCCTCTCCACCCTTCCTCACCCCTGTCCCCCATCCACTTCCCTCCTTCACTCCACCTCGTCTCCATTTGCCTTACATCCCTCCTACCCCCTTCTTCTTGCCCCCTCCTTTATTCCCTCTAGCTCTTCCCCCTCCACTCTACCTCCCCCCCTCCCCCTCCCCCCTCACCTCCCACTCATGTGCCATCTTTAGATGTTCCTCTTGTCCCACCTCACCCTTGTGATGGATGACCACGTGACTTGTCAAAACTACCATTCGTTGTTGTGCTAGTAAGATAGTGGAGTCATTCTTTAGTGACATTGTGCCAGCTTCATAGTCAGCTCTACTATCTTGCTTGATAGATCACCCTACCTTGGTGGAGTGTTGGAGGCTGCTGGTCTTGTTGCATCTAGAGATAGGGCGATGTGTAGCAAGGTCCTTTCTAGTGTTCATTGGTCCTACTCAATCTCCATAAAGCATAGGAACACCACAGATGCCTTGGCAGTACATCGTGCCATTGTGGCTACCAGTAGTAGACCCCAGATAGCTGGCCATGTATGCACCACATCCCATCTCCTTGACATTGCACTATGCACATTGCGAGTAGGTATGATTAGGAGGCAAAGTCTAGAGGACCATGATTTTGATGCTCTTTGGGCTTCGAGTGACCATGCACCCTGTAGTGAGCGACTATTGGATGATCGCACTAGGTCCCATCATACAATAGTGTTGGGAGGAGCATTGCAGGGCATCTCTAGTGTTCAAGAAGGCAATGCTAAAGAGGTTGTCACATGGTGCGTTCATTGAGCATGGCGCAAGTTTTTTGGAGTGTACCCACACTGAGTTGTACCCTCTGTTTGTAGAGGTGCACATGGAGTTCAGGATTGGGCACAAGTCATTTGCATGGTACAAGCCATGATTTGTGCGGTTCTTTAGAGAGCATGACATGTGTTTTTGTCGCTATCATGTTGATTTTTGGATTTATAAACAACGTATTTTGTTCCCTTTATGGTCACAAGTGAGTGGTTCCTAGTAGCCCTCGTGACTTCATTCACTCCATATTGTGTGCGCGAGATGGTGATACTTTGTACCACTCACTTGATTATGTAGAGCAGAGGTGTACGGTGTGTGGTCACTTTTCTAGAGTGCCACAACTTTCGCTATATGTCAATGATGTGGAGATTTTTCATTGGTAGGAGTACGAGTACATCACGTTGACATTAGGTGGTGGTGCACAATCCAGAAGGCTATAGCTTGTGGAGTACCAAGCTCCACATGTTGCTTTCATTGATGCTTTCCAAGGGAAGTTATACCACTCCACACGCCACTCCCACACTACGAAGTGGCAAGATTGATAGTTTCATTTTTGCTTGAGCACATTTCCCGTAGGGGTGGTTGTCTCGGTGGTGGACTTTGCAAAGAACTATACCTTTGCACCACAGTATGAGATCTATACCTTTGTGGAGAACTATACCTTTGCACCACAAGATGAGATCCAATCAAAGTATTATTTTTTCAAATAGGTGACATGTGAACGAGTTTTGTTCTTACTTGTGATTTCTTATGCATTTCATTTATTTCTTTCCATTATCCTCATTGTTTTTTCTGTGCCATCTTGAAGGTTTCTATATTTGTGCATATTAGCTATCGTCATGCACAGGCTTAGGTGGATGGCATTGATAGCACCATGGACTCGCACATAATTATGTGAGAGTATTACTTCTATAGAGCTTCTACATTAGTGATGATCGCTCGCATGATGCCCATTTTGTGCAACATTTTTTCAGTCTCCATGACAGTTTCTTGAGGGATCAGGGTGTGACATGGTAGTGGCACTGGACAATTGTGGTGGTCAATTCAAGTCTTCTAGTTGGTTCTACAGATGGCACTACTAGATGGGCATTCTGGTGATGTGGATCTACTTTGAGATAGGGCATGGTAAAGAATCTTGATTTACATTGTATCAGGAGCACATGTGACTCAGACCCCACGATCTTTTCTCGATGCTTTGCATGTTTTCGCTCAACATGCATCGATGATGATTGGGGTGGTTGTTCCATGGTGCCATGGGCCGATCCATGGATGCGATGAGTACTTTCTCCCCTTGGGAGGTGGTACATGATAATCAATATGCAGGGTTCAATTCTAGTAGCGATTATGACCAGTTGAAAGATCTCTTATGTATTGATGGCATCTTTGCGATCATTGCTCCAGAGGGAAGTCCTGAGCGTATGGATTACTATCCATTGAGATGCTCTATGGTGAAGAATGTGCTCAACTAGGATGCAATGGATGGGCATGGGATCCATTTCGATGCTCACATGATGATCATAATTGGGTACTACCTTGAGCAGGTACATAGGTGGTCGCTTCTTTAAGTATCAAGAGTACATGGTTGATCATGATGCGCACATGTATTCCCATCTTGTTGTTGCGATCAAGGTTCAAATGACTTGTGTTTTCAGTTGCAAGATCACATCCACTCCACGATGGGACCTTGCTCTTGAGGATCACAAGAGCATACTTGCGATTGTTGGCATGAGAGTGAATCCTAAGGAGTAGTTTAGGCTATATCATTGTATTGGGGATTGCTAGTTTATTACATGTCATTGTATTGGAGATCTATAGTCTCACATTCTAAGCACACCATTTTATTTTGCATGGAATTTCTTTATGGATTTCACTGTATACAACATGATTGGTTTTATACAATGTCATGCATATGGAATGGATCTATAGGATTTGTATGTCCTTGTGTCGGATTGGACTTAAACTTTGTACAATTCTTAAACCATATGGTCTTCATGCTCTTGCTAATTTTGAGTCTAGCCTGACACTAAATTTGGGCACCAGGAGGTGAAAGGTCCTTTTTCACACTATGCAGCTCATTACATACGTGAAGGTGCAAAAAATGGAATGGATCAATAGGATTTGCATGTCCATGTGTCGGATTGGACTCAAAATTTTCTGTTAGCTCTTTCCCACAGCTTCCGTGGGAAGATCTAAGTATTCTCAGTGTGTAGGGTTACGAGGCTTTTTGTCACCTATAGATATATTGGGGTTGTTATTTGTAGTATACGTGTAGCTTAGGACCTCGAGTCATATTCTAGTGAGAGACATAGGATTAAGTGGGGTAAGAAAACATAGTGCATGCATGTGTAAAAAAAACATGTATCATCTTGATTGAGGTAATGAAGGCTTTTGCCTTCATTAGGGGTAACAGGGTTTAGGAGGAGTTTAAGGGTTAGAAGGAGGTTCCAAGGTTTAGAAAGAGGTTCCAGAGTTTAAAAGAGGTTTCAAAGTTTAGAAGGAGGTTCCAAAGTTTAGAAGCGGATCCAACGTTTAGAAGGAGGTTCCAGGGTTAGAAGAGGTTCCAAGGTTTAGGGTAGAGTAAATTGTGGAGAACTCGTCTCCCTTGTAGATCATGGAGGTTAAGGGTTGAGGAACTAAGGGTTTAGGAGGAGCATAGGAGTGGGAGAGGAAGAAGGTATAAGAGCATGGGGGAAAGAAGAGAGAGGAGGGAGGAGGAGGAGGAGGAGGCAGAGGAGGAGGAGGAGGAGGGAGGAGGAGGAGGGAGGAGGAGGAGGAAGAGGGAGGAAGAGAAGGAAGAGGGAGGAGGAGAAGGAGGGAGGAGGAGAAGGGAGGAGGAGGGAGGAGGAGGAGGAGGGAGGAGGAGAGGGAGAGGATGGGTTGCAAGGTTGGAGGAGAGGGGAGGAGGAGTTGCAAGGTGAGGACATGCTTTTGGACATCGAGTGCAAGGAAGCATGGGCACATGAGGCAATTGCTTGGAACAGTAAAGTAGAACTCAACACAATGCCCTAAAGAATGTGGGCTCATTCCATTATGGGGTATTTATACGAGTTGGAGAGCTTTTCTCTTTGCATGTAGGAATTGTAAAACATTCTCTCTCTACATGTAGAACTTGCATATAGAAGTTGCATGTAGGAGTTGCATGTAGAACTCACATGTAGGATCTGCATGTAGAACTCACATGTAGGAGTTGCATGTAGAAGTTGCATGTAGAACTCACATGTAGAACTCACATGTAGAAGTTGCATGTAGAACTCGCATGTAGGAGTTGCATGTAGAACTTGCATGTAGAACTTGCATGTAGGAGTTGTATGTAGGATTTGCATGTAGAACTCGCATGTAGAACTCGCGTGTAGAACTCACATGTAGAACTCACATGTAGGAATCGTATGTAGAACTCGCATGCAGGAGTTGCATGTAGAACTCGCATGTAGGAGTTGCATGTAGGAGTTTCATGTAGAACTCGCATGTAGGAGTTGCATGTAGAACTTGCATGTAGGAGTTGCATGTAGGAATCGTATCTAGAACTTGCATGTAGAACATGCAAGTTGGATTTCTAAGAGGGATTATTTCTAGCCTTATGCAAGTACAAGCAGAGCTTTGCCGCTACTCTACACACACATTCTGTTCTACCTAAGTCCATGTTGGCACAGAGACAACATACTCTCGGATCCATTTTATTACCCATCCTTAGGTTATGGCTTATTGGTGAGCACGGACTTGGATTGCCATGCCTTTAGTCCCGTGGCTGTGGAACTTGTGTCATGCCAGTCGATCCTACTGTAAAGCCTTGGCACCATACAATTTTTGCTCAGTTTCCAGGTAGCATGTATCCACCATTTGTTTGAACAGAGATATGTGGCATGCTTCTAAGAAAACCACTCTTTGATAGAGTCGGCTTATAATCTGAGCATCGAGCCATTCATTGGGATTGAAACTGAGTGGAGGCAAATGGGTATCGAGGTAACATGGGACCTCCATAATGAATTCCAATGTTTTATAGAATATAGCACTTAGGTGAAGGAAGCAATCAATGTTGCCGCACATTATTTACTCATGTTGCTAAAGTGCTCGGATCATTGTGCCTTGGATATTCCATTCTACACTAGAGTATGGTTTGATCATTGGCCAATTAATGGTTTGATCTTCATCCAAAGTGTGTATGTTGGCTTTCCATTTTTTACATTGTGGAATTGCATAGAACTTGGGATGGGTTCTGAGACATGGAGGTGCACGTAGGTGTAAGAAAATAATACAACATTTGTGCTCAACAGATAACAGGATCTAATATGCAAGAGAGAAAAGCAGATAGTATGGAGAATCAAATATTTGATTACTGTAAATCTGATACAATAGATGGCGCTGCCTTCCAACCGTGCGCTCCTGTGAGAGAAGCTTCGATGGCATGCTAGAAATAGTAGAGGACGGAGGCAAGATGCTAAGGAATTAGGGTTGCTATAGCCAATGATGATGATGGGCTTCACAGGCTTGCTCTTATATAGCCACCAGTTGTAGTCGGTTAGACCCAATTGGGTGACCGACCAGTCCGCCCAAAACGGCCGACTGGGGGTCGGTCCCAAAATATGCCACCGACCACATGATAGAACTGTGGCACAGAATAGAGCAACTGACCTATGGTTTCCGTTCGGCGCACAGCCATCCAGGATCATCTGAGGCTCCAAACGAGCCCCGCAGCCTGAGAGTGGTTTGCCCCAGGAAATGCTCCATCTACCCTCAGTGTGGTTAGTCATGGGATGCCTTCTTGCACTTGCCCATAGCCTGGTTGGTAGTATGCCAACTCTATCTGAAGATGTCCAACCATCAAGCCACACATGGCCCCCATCTGGTGTCCAAACCAGGACCTACCGGATAACCGAGCTACTCAAATGCCTTCTCCTCATATGGGGGGCTTACAAGTAGAGTTACCTGGTTTTCGCATAGTTACACAAGAGTGGAGCATTGATATCTAACACCCCCCCTCAATGTCCACCTGCAAGTGAACTTACTTTTTTGGCCCAATGCCAAGTCGATGAAGATGCCTCTCTAGCAAGTCTCTTCCAAGAGCCTTCATGAAGATGGTTGTAGCATTCTCTGTAGTCAGATAGTACACCAAGTCGACCTCTCCATCCATGATGAGCTCGCGTACAAAGTGATATTGAATCTCAATGTGTTTTGTGTAAGCATGGAACATGTCAGGGTTCTTTGCAATCGCCATGCAACTCTGATTGTCACATGATAACTGCGTAGGCTTGTTCTAGCTTGTTCTACACTACACCCATGTCCTCTAAAATCCTCCTCAACCACACTGCCTCACAAGAAGCAAAACATGCTAATTTGTACTCAGCCTCGGTAGAAGAAAGAGCAACTATAGGTTGCTTCTTGTTGACCCATGACATAGCTCCAAATTCAAGTGAGAAACAGTAACCTGTCACTAATCTCCTACTGTCCATGTCTCCTGCCCAATCCAAGTCACAAAATCTGGTTAAGATGTTGCCCTTGGTATAGGTGATGCCATAATCAAGTGTGCCTTTGATGTATTTCAGCACCTACATCCCTACCCTCCAATGGTTCTCCCGGGGCTTATTGGAAAACCTGCTTAGTACACCAATCACAAAGTTGATGTTTGGCCGCATGTTGCACAAGTAAATCAAGCTGCCCACAAGCCTTCTGTACTTCGCTTCATCCACCAGTGGTGATGAATCCTCGTTTGAGAGCTTCACGTCAACTTCCATAGGGGTGCCAACTGTCTTGCACTAAGCCATGCCAAATGCCTTCACTAGCATACTTCAGCTGTGAGATAAAAATCTGTTTTGGCTCTTGCCAAACTTCAATCCCCAAACAGAATAGCAAATGCTTTGTCTGTAAGATCTTCTCTTCATGGTTTCCTATTATGACAAGGTCGTCCACATAAAGGACCTTGATCATACACCTACCTCCTTCTTTGTAGTTATACAAATTTGCATCAGATGGGCACATGTGCATTCTTCTATGTTCCACCAGTGGAGAATGGCAGTGGTGCCATTCTCTAAAACATCATTCTTCTAGTCCCATCTGATCAATGTATAGGATAGATCATGTTAAGAAGTGCAACTTTGAGTATGCCATTCTCCAACATTGTGTCACTATCCATGTGAGTTTATGGAGATTGTGGCCTTGGACTTCTTATAAGACTCTCCTATGTAGTGGCCATATGGCACAAGTGCCAATCTACATGTGAGTATGTGGAGATGGCCACTAGTGGAGAATGGCAGTGGCGCCAAACCTAGAAATTAACACAGTAAACCCTAAACTTACATGTAGATTGGCACCTGTTCCATTCTCCTAGTGCCAATATGACCACTAGAATGCCACTACCCTATTGTTATGTTGACACTGCACATTGGTCGACTTGCAAGAAATGTGAAATTTGTCTTTAAAATTCCACTCTCTCAGTGATATCTTGATCAATACATATGGATTGGAATTTGACACCATTCTCCTGTGATGACTGGAATACCCCTCCTAGAATATTAGGGCATACATTTCTACTAGTGGACAATGGCAATGGTGCCAATCTCTTATTGGGCCCTAGAAAATGGCACTAAGAAGCCTAAACTCATATGTTCATTCTTCTATGTTCCACCGATGGAGAATGGCAGTGGTGCCATTCTCTAAAACATCATTCTTCTAGTCCCATCTGATCAATGTATAGGATAGATCATGTGAAGAAGTGCAACTTTGAGTATGCCATTCTCCAACATTGTGTCAATGTCCATGTGAGCTTATGTAGGTTGTGGCCTTGGATTTCCTATAAGACTCTCTCAGTGATATCTTGAAATTCATCTTTGAAATTCCATTCTCTCAATGATATCTTGATCAATACATATAGCAAAATATAGCCAAAAATGTGAAATTCAACTTTTAAATGCCATTCTCCCACTGCCATAGTGGCCCAAAATGTATAGGGTAGATTATGGCAAGATATTCTTCTTTTAGATGCCAGTCTCCAATTGTAGAGTAACTTCATCCTTGAAATGTATAGGGTAGATGAGGGAAATTCAACTTTCCTCCTATGTAGTGATCATAGTCTAATTTGTGTAGAGATCATATGCATTTCTATCAATCTTTGTGGAGAATGCCACTAGTGGGAGAATGGCAATGCTGCCAATCTCATACCAGTGCTGCACAAGGAATCCTAAACTCGCACATGCATTGGAACTTTTGCCATTATCCTACTACCAATAAAATCAGTGGAATGTCAATCCACATGTTTAGTTTTGGTAGATTGCCACCAGTGGAGAATGGTAGTGATGCTAATGTCATGCAAGGACCTACATAATGGCAATAATATCCTCAAACTCACATGTGGATTGGGACCGGGGACTGGGCACCATTCTCATATGATGACTAGAATACCCCTCCTAGAATATAGGGTAGATTAGGGAAATTAAACTTTCCTCCATTTGTGTAGAGATCATATGGATATGTGTCAATCTTTGTGGAGAATGCCACCAGCCGAGAATGGCACTGGTGCCAATTTCATACCAAGACCTAAAAAATGGCACAAGGAATCCCAACCTGAAAACATGCACAAGGAATCCTAAACTCACATGTGCATTGGCACTTTTGCCATTATCCTATTGCAGCCAATAAAATTAGTGGAATGTCAATCTATAGGTTTAGTTTTCTAGATTACCACTAGTGGAGAATGGCAGTGATGCCAATCTCATGCAGGCACCTACATAATGACACTAAGATCATCAAACTCACATGTGTATGGGAATCGAACACCATTCTCCTATGATCACTGGAATACCCCACCTAGAATAGTGGGGTAAACATTTGTACAAGTGGAGAATGGCAGTGGTGCCAATCTATTATTAGGGCCTAGAAAATGGCATTGAGAAGCCTAAACTCACATGTGCATGCTTCTCAATGCCATTTTCTAGGGCCTAATAAGAGATTGGCACCACTGGAGAATGGATTTGTGTCAATCTTTGTGGAGAATGGTAGCGGTGCCAATCTCATACCAAGACCTTAAAAATGGTACAAGGAATCCTAAACTCACATGTGCATTGGCACTTTTGCCATTATACTACTGTAATAAAATTTGTGGAATGTCAATCTACAAGTTTAGTTTATCTAGACTGCCACCAGTGGAGAATTGAAGTGATGCCAATCTCATGCAGGCAACTACATAATGACACTGAGATCCTCAAACTCACATGTGGATTGGAATTGGGCACCATTCTCCTATAATCCTTGGAATACCCCTCCTAGAATATTAGGGTAAACATTTGTACAATTGGACAATGGCAGTGGTACCAATCTCCTATTAGGCCCTAGAAAATGGCACTGTGAAGCCTAAACTCACATGTGTAGACAATAAAATTAGTGGAATGTCAATCTATAGGTTTAGTTTGTCTAGATTACCACTAGTGGAGAAGCCTAAACTCACATGTGCATTCTTCTATGTAGTGATCACTGTCTCCGCTGTGTAGAGATCATATGGAATTGTGTCAATCTCTATGGAGAATGCCACCAGTGGAGAATGGCAGTGGTGCTAATCTCATACCATGACTTGAAAACATGCACAAGGAATCCTAAACTCACATGTGCATTGGCACTACCACTAGTGGAGAATGGCAGTGATTCCAATCTCATGCTGGCAACTACATAATGACACTGAGATCATCACACTCACATTAGGCCAATCTCTTATTAGGCCCTAGAACGCCAATCTATAGGTTTAGTTTGTCTAGACTACAACTAGTGGAGAATGGCAGTGATGCCAATCTCATGTTGGCAACTACATAATGACACTGAGATCATTAAACTCACATTTAGATTGGAATCGAACACCATTCTCCTATGATCACTGAAATACCCCTCCTAGAATAGTAGGGTAAAAATTTGTACAAGTGGAGAATGGCAGTGGTGCAAATCTCTTATAAGGCCCTAAGAAATGGCATTGAGAAGCCTAAACTCACATGTGCATTCTTGTATGTAGTGATCACTGTCTCCGCTATGTAGAGATCATATGGAATTGTGTCAATCTCTATGGAGAATGCCACCAGTGGAGAATGGTAGTGGTGCCAATCTCTACCATGACGTGAAAACATTCACAAGGAATCCTAAACTCACATGTGCATTGGCACTTTTGCCATTATCCTACTGCAGCCAATAAAATTAGGGGAATGTCAATCTACAGGTTTAGTTTGTCTAGATTACCACTAGTGGAGAATGGCAGTGATGCCAAACTCATGTTGGCACCTACATAATGACACTGAGATCATCAAACTCACATGTGGAATTGGACACCACTCTCTTATGATCGCTATAATACCTCTCCTAGAATAGTAGGGTAAACATTTGTACAAGTGGAGAATGGCAGTGGTGCCAATCTCTTATTAGGCCCTAGAAAATGGCATTGAGAAGCCTAAACTCACATGTGCATTCTTCTATGTAGTGATCACAGTCTCCGCTGTGTAGAGATCATATGGAATTGTGTCAATCTCTGTGGAGAATGCCACCAGTGGAGAAGTGGTGCCAATCTCTTATTAGGCCCTAGAAAATGGCATTCAGAAGCCTAAACTCACATGTGCATTCTTCTATGTAGTGATCACAGTCTCAGCTATGTAGAGATCATATGGAATTGTGTCAATCTCTGTGAAGAATGCCACCAGTGGAGAATGGCAGTGGTGTTAATCTCACATGTGGAATACCCCTATGATCCTTGGAATACCCCTCCTAGAATATTAGGGTAAACATTTGTACAAGTGGGGAATGGGAATGGTGCCAATCTCTTATTAGGCCCTAGAAAATGGCACTATGAAGCCTAAACTCACATGTGCAGCCAATAAAATTAGTTGAATGTCAATCTATCGATTTAGTTTGTCTAGATTACCACTAGTGGAGAATGGTAGTGATGCCAATCTAAGGTTGGCAACTACATAATGACACTGAGATCATCAAACTCACACGTGGATTGGAATCACAAACCATGCTCCTATGATCACTGGAATAACCCTCCTAGAATAGTAGGGTAAACATTTGTACAAGTGGAGAATGGCACTGGTGCCAATCTCTTCTTGGTCCCTAAGAAATGGCATTGAGAAGCCTAAACTCACATGTGCATTCTTCTATAAAGTGATCACTATCTCCGTTGTGTAGAGATCATATGGAATTTTGTCAATCTCTGTGGAGAATGTCACTAGTGGAGAATGGTAGTGGTGCCAATCTCATACCATGACCTTAAAACATGCACAAGGAATCCTAAACTCACATGTGCATTGGCACTACCACTAGTGGAGAATGGCAGTGATGCCAATCTCATGCTAGCAACTACATAATCACACTGAGATCATCAAACTCACATGTGGATTGGAATCGGACACCATTCTCCTATGATCCCTAGAATACCCCTCCTAGAATAGTAGGGTAAACATTTGTACAAGTGGAGAATGGCAGTGGTGCCAATCTCTTATTAGGCCCTAGAGAATGGCATTGAGAAGCCTAAACTCACATGTGCATTCTTCTATGTAGTGATCACAGTCTCCACTGTGTAGAGATCATATGGAATTGTGTCAATCTCTATGGAGAATGCCACGAGTGGAGAATGGCAGTGGTGCCAATCTTTTATTAGGCCCTAGAATGTCAATCTATAGGTTTAGTTTGTCTAGACTACCACTAAATCTCATGCTAGCAACTACATAATGACACTGAGATCATCAAACTCACATTTGGATTGGATTCAGACACCCTTCTCCTATGATCACTAGAATACCCCTCCTAGAATAGTAGGGTAAACATTTGTACAAGTGGAGAATGGCAGTGGTGCCAATCTCTTATTAGGCCCTAAAAAATGGCATTGAGAAGCCTAAACTCACATGTGCATTCTTCTATGTAGTGATCACAGTCTCCACTGTGTAGAGATCATATGGATTTGTGTCTATCTATGTGGAGAATGCCACCACTAGAGAATGGTAGTGGTGCCAATCTCATACCATGACCTGAAAACATGCACAAGGAATCCTAAACTCACATGTGCATTGGCACTTTTGCCATTATCCTACTGCAGCCAATAAAATTATTGGAATGTCAATCTACAGGTTTAGTTTATGTAGACTGCCACCAGTGGAGAATTGTAGTGATGCCAATCTCATGCATGCAACTACATAATGACACTGAGATCCTCAAACTCAGATGTGGATTGGAATCAAGCACCATTCTCCTATGATCCTTGGAATACCCCTCCTAGAATATTAGGGTAAACATTTGTATAAGTGGAGAATGGCAGTGGTGCGAATCTCTTATTAGGCCCTAGAAAATGGCACTGTGAAGCCTAAACTCACATGTGCAGATAATAAAATTAGTGGAATGTCAATCTATAGGTTTAGTTTGTCTAGATTATCACTAGTGGAGAAGCCTAAACTCACATGTGCATTCTTCTATGTAGTGATCACTATCTCCGCTGTGTAGAGATCATATGGAATTGTGTCAATCTCTATGGAGAATGCCACCAGTGGAGAATGGAAGTGGTGCCAATCTCATACCATGACCTGAAAACATGCACAAGGAATCACAAACTCACATGTGCATTGGCACTACCACTAGTGGAGAATGGAAGTGATGCCAATCTCATGCTGGCAACCACATAATGACACTGAGATCATCACACTCACATTAGGCCAATCTCTTATTAGGCCCTAGAATGCCAATCTATAGCTTTAGTTTGTGTAGACTACCACTAGTGGAGAATGGTAGTGATGCTAATCTCATGCTGGCAACTACATAATGAACTGAGATCATCAAACTCACATTTGGATTGGAATCAGACACCATTCTCCTATAACACTTATTTCATTAATTTTGGACTCATATGTCTACTTTTGGACTATTCCTTAAAATCCTTCCCAAATGAAAAGTTTACTTTATGAAACTGTCATTCGAGAATCAAAAGTTTACTTTCTGGCACTATCATTTTCGCATAATACATTTCAAAATATCTCTCTACAATGTTGTACAAATAATTCAAAAACTACTATTAAATGCTAAATTTGTATTTATTGTTTATAGAAATCATATTCTTAAAATAAAAAATCCGAGTTATTAGTTTAAATCCATGAGAAACCATGCTATTGAGGATTCACAACATTTTAAAAATGTATACATAAGAGACCTGTAAGACTCTTTTTACTTTCAATGCAGAAAACTATAACACTCTTGAATATTCAAGAAATTAAAAGGTTTATATAGACATGAGACATGATGGAAGCCTCTTCTGTACTCCAAAAAATAGCAATAGCTATGCTTGCAATTTTACATTATCATGTCATAAGTTTTACAATAAATATTGCTCTGGATGAGTCTTTGTACAAAGGATCTCCTGTGGCCTTTTCAATAATTTTATTTTTCCTTTACAATGAGTTTAGTACAAATGGGCGATCCAAAAATTTGCTTGTTTGAATGTCCTTTTCTATCATGATCACAGAAATGAGCGATCCAAATATTTGCTTATTCAGAATGTCCTTTCTATCATCACTTGTCACTTGGGTGCCATCTTCATTCACTCTCATCTGACTACCACCACCACCTTCACTCTTTCTCGATATTTGAATGGTGTTATCATGGGCATTCTTCATTTGCGCTATCTCCTTCTACTTCCTCCTGGGTGAGCATCTTTATGAACTCTGTAATGTGCGTAATAATTGGTTGCGGTAATTTTATTTTGTCTTCTACATCATACCCCATGTGCTTCTTTGTTTTCTTTGACCTTGATTTCTAGGATACTATGACTGTCTCTGTGGAAAGTCTTGAAATTGCATCATGGTTTGGGACCCATTCCTTTTTCAGAAAACTACTATACAATGTACCGTTATCTTGGTTCTCCTTCCTACCCCTTGGCTCATACCATACCGCTGTAAATGTTATAGCTCTCCCCTGGTCATCCATGCTCACGTCAACTACTTTCGCAACCCAAAACTTCACGTTCTCATGTTCATCATCCGATGGTCGAACTGCAACAAAACAATGGACATCTATGTCTATTTATGGCATAAACTCTCTCTTCTTGGGTCCACAATATGAACGTAGGAGCAATGATTCAAACTCATCTTCAAAGAGACCACATGCTGGATGCAAGTCATTACCAACATTTGGCTAAAATAAAGGCATTTCTTCCTTAATATCATCTTCTCGCATTTTTGCAAGGTCCTTTATCAGTGTTGCCATTGCATCACTGGTTTTTCATCCTTTAAGCAAAAGCAAAAATAGTGTGGAGCGCTATGACCTATCAGGGCATCACCACCTTTTTGTATGAAAGGTAGAATAAAGCTCTTCCAATCATACATCCTCTTAACCATTGAGCATATTGTTCCTTCCTTACAGCCACCAACTTGCCTCCCACATTTTCTTATCAAGTCATCCATCGTCTCCATGTCCTTATGTTTTGGTTCTCTTAAAACTGTGCTAAATACCTGATCGATATCCTCATGTGTGTGCCCAACCAGCAAAAACCCAAGCTCAATCTCATTGAAGATTCTATGAGCGATTAGCATTGAGCAAAATGCAAAGAAGAGTACATTCTTATTCTCTCGTCCGCAATTGTCTGCCTGTACTCTCAAAGTTGTTGGTAGGTGACATTTTTCTGCATGTACATTGTGAATTGCCTTCATAATGGATGTTACAACTTGATTGCTATCATGTAGATGCAAGGAATCAATCCATATGTCTGCAAAATCCTTAAATCCATGCACTAACACTCTAGATAGATGTGTCTTTAAAAAGTATTTGCCTTGTAGCTTAGGTGGAGTGTTAACGAATCGAGGTAATGTTGTTGTATTTTGATCCATACCATCTACAATAACGCACATGTTCTCATTTGGGTGAGAAATAGCTTGCTCCTTCCAAAATGCATATTTTATTCTAGAATGTCGAACAAGTCCGTGATGAAATTCTCTCTTTTTTTTGTAAGCTTCTTTTTGTTCTGGAGATGTTGCACTCTCAAGTGCTCATTTTAGATCATCACAGTCATTGCACTTTGACATTTTTTTCCTCTTTGAAATTTTAACATGTCCAAAGCTTTTTTTCCAAAGAGTATACAAAGTAGGAAAAGATGCTAGTGCACGCTCTCTTTGCCTCTATGTTTCTCCAATAGAGTTAAATACTTCTTTTTTGGTCAAACCTATCGGAAGATGCATTTTCGATAGGTGGGGTTGCGGTAAAGCATTTTCATAAATGTAATCTTTCAAAATTGCTATTGCCCCAACCGTTGAGGCTCTTGTTTTGGGCCTTCCTATGTTTCCATGAATGTTAAATTTAACTCCATACTTTGCTTTATTAGCCAAATTCCAATATGTGCCATGCGATAATCCTATAATAATGCGATATGCATTATTACAAATACTTTTTCCATTTATAAGAGGCCTTATCTGTTGTCCAAAACTTCACCTTCTCTTATCATTTACAAGAAAGCAAGACAATCTCGTGAGTAGGTATTCATTTCTTCTGCTTCCTTTCCTTTGCCAGACATGTTCTCTACAACCCTTGATGTCATGTAAATGGATCGCATACATGTACGCTTACAGCAAGTAGATCACATTGCTTTTAGCATAACATCTTCATTCATTACTCTTACTCTTTGGTTGCTTTTCTGGATCTACCTGGATTCGTATTTGTCACGTTGTTTTCATGAGATGTTGCATCCTTGATCTTATCACTCTAACAATCAAATACTGAATATTCCTTTGTTGATGTCATCCTTGCTTTCGATACATTCATCAAACCATTTGTAACATTAACTATTTCACAATCAAAGTCAAATACCAAATATTCCTTTGTTGATCTCATCCCTACTTTTGATACAATCGTAGAACCACTTGTTACAATGGCATTAGAGTGTCCCGAATGATCTTCAAACTCATCTATTCTTGAGATAACATCACTCATTGATGCACTTTCTATGGATTTCATAACTCCATAATCAGTGGTGATAGAGTGTCCAAAATGATCTTCAAAATCATCTATTCCTGAGAGAACATCACTCATTGATGCACTTTCAATGGATTTCATAACTCCATAGTCTTGAAACTCCTCTACTCTAGAGAGAACATCACTCATTATACTATCGTGCATGATTTCGATAATTCCATAGTTACTTGGTTTGACTCCAAAAACTTTATCAGTATCCATGAAGCCATCCATGCTTGAAAATATATCACTTTTGACATCTTTGCCCAAGTTCTCAATGTGCATGAACTTATCAACCCCGGATAAGTCATCACTGGTGAAATATTTTTCTTTCTCAGTACCAATGAACTCATCGACTTCTAATAAGACATCAGTGCTATACTTGAGTGCATTGGAATCATCCATCTTTGAAGGAATAGAGCTTGGTACATTGGCATATTCTTTCAATTCTTTGATGTTGTAGTATACATTATGTTTATCATTAAAAACCACATGCCGAGTCTTTCCAATCTTTAAAAATTGCATGCTCCATCTTAAATCCTTACCTACCTCATAGTAGGGACCATCCAATGACATTGAGTTATCATCCATACCATCATCAGTAACTTTTTGAATTCTCATCTGCACAAATGTCCAGTGTTCCACTTGTTCAAATCCCAAGACTTGACCTTCTGCTACATTCTTATTTGCAAATGATAACATTTGTAAAATATCTCCCACTCTAAAATCCAAAGATATGCACTTTGTATTCCTGATGACATGTGTTGGATAAGTCTCATCTCTGTCCCATGCAATAAATGCTTTATTAGAAGTATTATAGGGCATAACATCTCCAAGGATTTCCATATCCCCACACTTATGCTCTAGCTCAACATGTGCACTAAGAATCCATGATACGATAACTGCCACCTTATCTTTGCCAAGTCTTCTAAAGCGACAAATAGAATTTGGATCACTTTCATGGATTGTAGCAAATGCAACTACTTCTCTTTTGCAACATAGAATCACCTCCATCCTCGGAATAAATTTTGTAGCCATCTCCTTTGTGAGCTTCCTTTGCAAACAAGCTGTAATAAGCATTATAAAGAACATTAGTCTCTTCTCAATAATCTACTTTATTAATGATTTAAAAATCTAGATCTTGTTTAAAAATTTAATCAAACCCTAAACCCTAAACCCTAATCTAACCCTTTAAACCATAAACCCTAATTCCTAAACCCTAAACCCTAACCCCTAATTTCTAAATCCTAAATTTTATACCCTAATCCCTAGTTCCTAAACCCTTAAACCCTAAGCCCTAGATCTTAAACCCTGATTCCTAAACCTAAATCCTAAACCCCTAAATCCTAATCCGTAAACCCTAACCCCTAATCCCTAATCCCAAAATCCTAATCCCAAAACTCTAATTCCTAAACCCTAACCCTTAAACCCTAAACCTAAACTCGTAAACCCTAATCCCTAAACCCTAACTCATAATCCCTAATCCCTAAATAGTAAATGCTAATCTCAACTCTCTAAACCCTCAACCCTAACCAATAAAAACCCTAAACCCTAAACCCTAAACCATAAACCCTAACTCCCAAACCCTAAACACTAAACCCTAAACCCTAAATTTAGCCTGACCCCCGAACCCTAATCCCTAAACCCTAAACCCTAACTGCCAAACCCTAAACCCTAAACCCTAACCCCTAAACCCTAAACCCTAACCCCCAAACCCTAAACCCTATATCCTAAACCCTATCCCCCAAACCCTACCCCCTAAACCCTAAACCCAAAGCACCAAACCCTAAACCCTAACCTTGAAACCCTGAACCCTAAACCCTAACCCTCAAACCCTGAACCCTAAACCCTAATTCCCAAATCTTAAACCCTAAACCCTAAACCCTACCCCCAAACCCTAAATCCAAACCACCAAACCCTAAACCCTAAACCCTAACCCTAACTCACAAATCCTAATTCCTAACTCACAAACCCTAAACCCTAAACCCTAACTCACCAAACCCCAAACCCTAAACCCAAACCACCAATTCATAAACCTTAAATCCTATGAGTGTTTTCAATAATATCATTTATTTAAGTAATAGTTTTAATTAGAATTCATAAGTAGTAGTGGAATTAATAGTAGGAATGTGGAAATGGGAGTGGGAGTTGGGAGGGTGGTAGTGGGAGAAAGGGAGAGTGGGAGTGTGGAGAAAGGGAGTGTAGGAGGGTGGTAGTGGGAGAAAGGGAGAGTGGGAGAGGGAGTCGGAATGGGGGCGGTGGGGGTGGGGGTGGCAGGATGGGAGTGGGAGTGGGAGAGGGAGTGGGAATGGGGGAGGTGGGGGTGGGGGTGGGAGAATGGGAGTGGGAGTGGGAGAGGGAGTGGGAATGGGGGAGGTGGGGGTGGGGTGAGGGTGGGAGGATGGGAGTGGGAGTGGGAGGAGTGGGAGTGGGAGGAGTGGGGAGTGGGAGGATGGGAGTGGGAATGGGGGAGGTGGGGGTGGGAGTGGGAGGGGTGGGGTGGGAGGATGGGAGTGGGAGAGGGAGTGGGAATGGGGGAGGTGGGGGTGGAAGTGGGAGGGGTGGGGTGGGAGGATGGGAGAGGGAGTGGGAATAGGGGAGGTGGGGGTGGGAAAATGGGCATGGGAGTGGGAGAGGGAGTGGGAGGGGTGGGGTGGGAGGATAGGGGTGGGAGAATGAGAGAGGGGGGAGAGAGAGAGAGTTAGAGGTGCGTTGCTGCATGCCGTGAGAGAGAGGGGGGAGAGAGAGTGAGGGGCACGATACTGCGGTAGCGCACGAGAGAGAGGGGGGAGAGAGAGAGTGGGGAGAGAGAGAGAGGGGGGGAGGCACAACGCGAGGGGGGGAGAGAGAGATGGGGAGGGAGAGAGGGGCACGCTGCCACGGCAGTGCACGAGAGAGAGAGGGGGGAGAGAGAGAGTGGGGAGAGAGAGAGGGGGGGAGGTGCAGCGCAAGGGGGGGGAGGGAAAGAGTGGGGAGGGAGAGAGAGGGAGGGAGAGAGGGGCACGAGAGAGAGAGAGAGTGGGAGGAGTGGGAGAGAGAGGAGAGCGAGAGAGAGAGAGTGGGAGGGAGAGAGAGGGGCATGGGCACCATGAGAGAGGGACTGGGAGAGAGAGGAAATGGGAGAGAGAGGAGAGAAAGAGTAGGAGAGTGAGAGAGAGTGGGAGGGAGAGAGAGGGGCACACTATCGTGGCAGCACGAGAGAGAGAGAGAGAGAGAGGGGAGTGGGAGAGAGAGTAGAGAAAGATAGAGTGGAAGAGAGTAGGAGAGTGAGAGAGAAGAGAGAGAGGCAGAACACACAAGTGAGAGAGAGAGAGAGAGAGAGAGAGAAAGAGAGAGAGAGAGAGAGGAAATGAAGAGGAGGGGAGAGAGTAAATAAAGATGAGAGGAAACATAGATTAGAGGGGAGAGGAAATAAAATGGAGAGGAAAGAGAGAGAGAGAGAAAAGAGAAAAAGAGAGGGAGAGGAGAGACGAGAGAGAGAGAAGCATACTAGAGTGAGAGAGAGAGAGACAAGAAGAAGAGAGAAGCATACTAGCGTGAGAGAGAGAGAAGAAGAAGAGAGGAGATGAGAGAGATTGATGAGAGATGGATGAGAGATGAAAATTTAGAGAGGGAGGGCACAAGAGAAAGTACAATCAGAGATAGAAAATCTTACCAATGAGGAGGAGAAATGAGTGGGCGACGATCAAGGAGAGATAAAGGAGAGATGTTTTGATGGAAGAATTTGGGAGCTACGATCAATGAGGCATATTAGTGGAGATTAGTGTGTGATTTAGTCAAAACTTAAACAAACAAAACTATAAACCTTGGTTTTTGAAAAGAGAAACATGTGGAAAGTTGAATTTCAAATTTCTCGCCTTTTTTAAAACTATGAATCCTTGTGTTTGAAAAGATAAACGTGTGGAAACTTGAAAATTGTGATAAAAGACAACCTTGTGTTTGAAAAGACAAACGTGTGGAAACTTGAAAAGTGTGAAAAGACAAATGTGTGCGAAAAGGAAAACTTGTGGAAACTTGAATTTTAAAATTTCCTTTGTTTTTAAATTTAAAATGAGTTTCACTTCCATTTTTAATTTACTAGTTTAATTTCTCAATTAAATTTTTTGAAATATAGTTTACAAAAATGCATTTTGTTTTGGAATATAGAAAGAATAATTTTAATTTTATCACATTTTTTAAAATCTTAAAAGTAGTTTAACTTACATTCATTATTATTACTTTAATTTATTTCTTTTTAGGGAGAATTAATATATTCTTCTAGGTAAATATTAAAATTTTAATTTTAAGTCTTATTTTCTTAATTTTACGTTATTTTTTCATAAAATTTAGTTAATTGAATTTATTTATATTTCAAATTTTGTGATTTAAAAATTTTAAGTCTTATTTTCTTAATTTTACGTTATTTTTTCATAAACTTTAAGTTAAATTGAATTTATTTATATTTCAAATTTTGTGATTTCAAACTAATAAGAATTTACTTTGTCAAAGTTTAAACTTCTTATGATTGTGAATTAAGTTAAATTAATTTGAATTAAAAAAGAGTTTAGGGGTTTGGGTTTAAGGTTTGGGGATGAGAATTTAGGGTTTCAAGTCAGAGCTTAGGGTTTGGGGTTAGGGGTTAGGGGTTTACAGTTTAGGGTTTGGGTTTGGGGTTAGTGTTTAGGGCGTTAGTATTTGGCGGTTAGGGTTTAAGGTTTAGGGTTTAGGTTTTGGGATTCAAGGTTTAGGATTTGGGAGTTAAGGTTTAGGGTTTGGGGGTTTGGGTTTAGGGCTTCGGGTTTAGGGTTTAGGGTTTTGAGGTTTGGGTTTAGGGTTGGTTTGGGTTTAGGGCTTAGGGTTTTGGGGTTAGGTTTTAGGGTTTTAAGGTTTGGGGGTTAGGGTTTAGGGTTTGGGAGTTTAGGGTTTAGGGTTTGGGGATTTGGGTTTAGGGTTTGGGTTTAGGGTTTAGGGTTTAGGGTTTAGGATTTGGAGTCAAATTAAATTTGTAGTTTGTATTATTTAAATACAAATTTATTAAGATTTTAACTTCTTATTAATGTGAATGTTCAATTCTTATGAGTTGTAAGTAAATTAGTTTTTGAAAATATAAATTTTATCTTTTTTAAACTCGCAACCTGAGTGTATTAAAAAGAATAATGGAAAATAGTTTATTTTTTGCTTTTCATTCGCAACCTAAGGATTAAAAAGAACAATGGAAAATAAATTATTTCTTGCTTTTCTTCGCTTCGACGGTTGGGGTAGTCTAGATTAGCATAGATTAGTTTGTCCTTGGAGGAGAGAACTCCAAAAAAACCAATCAAAGCCATGCTCAAAATATCCCGACTAGTTCCTAATTGGAGTCAGTCCATTCGTTCACATTCGGTTTCACACTCACAACAACCCTACCATTTAAGCAACGATCAAGGTTTTTAAACTTTCAAGATGATTAAAAGTTGTATCAATGGACATGATAGATTATAGTTGAATCAGTTAAGGGACTAGACATAGCAGATTATATTTGTACGAGTTATGGGAGTTGACAGAGCATTTTACACTTATATTAGTTGTGGGAGTTGACAGAGCATTTTGCACTTATATCTGACAGACTTCAAATTTGTATTCGATTGTACTTTATTTCATTTTACACTATCCACGAGATCATTGTAAATCCTTTTTTTTCTCACATTTATGCATGTGTCTAAGCCTTGTAAAGCCTTTTAGGCTATTCCCAAAGCATGAAATTGACACTTATACAATTGGGAAGAATAAAAACTTGAGGTGTATTAATGGGACTCATTGTACTTTTGATTTATCAAAGTAATTGTAGTTTGTCAAAGTACCTAAAATTTGTGTTGTGCTTTAATATAGGATGGATCTTGAGGCTACAGCATTTGTCAATGGTATGACACTGAAATACAATGGAAGAATTTATTCCCCAAAGGACTTCAGAAACTGGACCATTGTTGACACAACAAAGAAAGCATGGTTCTTGGTATTAAGTAAAGGAAATCTCATTCTAGTGATGACAAAGAGAGAGTTGGAGAAAGATGAGTGGGCATCAAATGTATCTTTCTCAAAGAGCAATTTGATTCAAGGGGGCACCTTACCAGGAATAAAAATTGAAAAAGATAGCAGTACAATTATGATTTACACAAAGTTAAGAATGAGCAACAGATTGTTTCTTCTTCCTAAGAAAGATGCAATGCACTTTGTGATGCTGCTGCCAAAAGCACCAAGATTTCTTGAATTGGTTTCTGCATTGGAGATCCTCCAACATGTGCGGGAGAAATTTCCCATTGAGGAAGCAAGAAAAATGCAGTCAAAGATTATCCTTGAATACTTTCAGGGTGTCATTGAACAAGGTTCAACTTCATTGGAGGGACCTAAGGTGCAAGAATCCAAACATGAGAAAGGAAAATAAGAGACATGCCATGTAGACCTAGTTCATGGTAATACAAATGAGAGAGGAACTGGAGTGGATGAGAGAGAACACATTGTAGCATTGGATGAGGGTCTTGTACACGTGGATGCTTGCAAGGGATCTACATCTGAGACAGGAATTGAATTGGTGGAGACAGGACATGCATCAGATGATACAGGACATGCACATGCATCTCAGATAGAAATTGAATTGAGTGAGACACGACATGCATTAGATAAGACAGGACATGCACACACATCTCTTGTTCATGGTATTACTCACTTAGATGGTGTAACTCATTGAGTTGATGGAATAACAGAACAAGTGAAGCCCTTAAGTATACCTGAAGTTGAGGAAATAGAAGAAGAAGTAGGGCGATCTAAAGCAGTTCACATAGAGCCCCTAAGAAATAAACCTCGACGTCAAATGCAAAAGGCAAGTACTTCACAAGCTACAATTCCAAGTCCTATAACTCGAAAAAGAGGTCGTTCATATACAAAGAAAGGGCAAAGAAGAGAAGAGGAAGAACACGAAGAGGATGCAGAGGGTCTTGAAATGGAGTCAGATTTAGAAGCAGAAATGTTATCAATGAAGAACCTAAATCTTCACTTGAATGAGGCTGTGATAGATGAGGATCCAGGATATATATGGGGCTAGAAGACTCAAGTTATACATGCTTCAACGGTGGTCAAAGCAAGTGTCTTCACCAATAGCAGGACCTTAGATAATGTCTATGCTAAAAAGATTTTTCAGGCTTTGATTGATGGAAAAAAACCAGTTTTTCTAATTTGGTACTCCGTCCAAGAGCATTTTGGCGAGTCATGAGACATTATAGTCAATCCATCAATTTCTCTCAGCCTATAGATTTTGAGATGCAATTCACTAAGTTCCTCGGAAAACAAGTTCCCTCACTTCAAGAAGGACAAAGTTCAGTGAATGATCCAGAACGACATATAAAGGATGCCAAGAGAAATTTCTTAGCTCATTGCACATTTGAGGCAATAGATGGTCAGCACTATGCCTATGCTTGTAATGAGCGCTCTAGAGAGGCATACAACAAAGGAGAAATTACTTATCAAACCTTCACGAGTGTGCCTCAATTTCACTACTATTCTGCATGCATTTGTATCTTCAAGAACGAGAAAAAATATTTGATTGAGTCGGAAAGACTTAATCATGAGATTTATGAACTACAAAAAATCACCTCCACTTCAGAGATGTTGCTCAAAGCTAGGACCATATGGAGAACTTTTCATTCTCCTATGACCACTCTCAAAAGAACTGCAACTAAAGTGAAAGCAGATAATCTTGTTGACTTCTACACATGCTTGAGTGCCATTGTACCAAGGGGAAAGTAGGAAAGAGCAGAGGTGATTACAAGCTTTAAGACAGTAACGGATAGGTATCAAGACTACACAAGCATACTTTTCCGTAGTGATGAAGTTTTTCATTAGATCAAAGACGTGTGTCTTGCATGTGAGAAAGGAGATGTCACATATGAGGCTCCATCATTGATTAAAGACAAGGCAAAGAAGATTGAGAAAAAAGAGATGACAGCTCGGATGTGGAGGCCTCTAAGAGACTTACCAGACAAATACGCAAGTCTTGCTGCAGAGAAATTAATGTCCAAAGAATGGTTTTTTGGCAAAAAGGATAAAGATCATTGCATGGAAGATTGCATCATCCAATTGGTCAAGCGTGATGCAGTAAAGAGTGCAATTGAATATTTGTTGGTAGAAAAAAGTATGCCAATTAGCCAATGTAAAATTGATCATAGCATTGTGAGGCAAATGGCATCAGCTTTACCATCAGCTAAACAAAAGGCTTGGGCACATAAATGGGTAAAGGTAGAAGATGATGGATCTAAAATTACTCCTTCTATGACAAGTGACATTCCGGAAAATGTGTATGCATATGCACAAAAAGTCATCAATAAGCACACTCTCAGAAAAGAAAAAACTTTGAACAAGGGCTTTTTTTTCATACATGAAATCATTTCAGAGTGTGGAAAGAGTGTTGAGTGCAAGGGAGTTTCATTGAATGATTTTTTGTCCGATGACACTGCTTGGGAGAGGCCTCAACTTTTCTTTGTCTATGAAATATCACCGAATGACATTCGTCAACTCCTTGATAGAATATTACATACCACCATTGGTAGAGTAGGACTATGTAACATAGTCATATTTGCTGATAAAGATGACAAGGAAAAACTGTTTGCTACCCTAGAAAAACAATATGGCAATGAGCTTAAGATTCACAATGGTATATACTCAAGAAAAAGGGACAAGAGAGAATGCAGTCTCAAGATACAGAGTCTTGAAACCTTTTTCTTGTGCATGAAGAGCCCTTACAATGATCACTCCTTATAGAACAACATAAGAGGGAATGCAAAGAGATTGCAACTACTGCTGGAAGAGCATGAAGCTCCAAGTCCCCTCCATTGCAACACAAATCACTATGAAAGGCCAGCAAAAAGTGCTGATCTTTTAATTAGTATGATGGAATTTTTGCTGCCATCCAGATGGGAAGTCACATTGTGTCGAATGGGACATTTGTTTGAAGCTCTTATCAAAAAAGGACACCATGTAAATCTTATTGAGAGCCCTTCTTGCTTGGAATACCTTGATACCATGGCTTCTCTCACAATAAAGTATGATAAGAAAGGACTGATCTCACATGAAGAGGATGCTGACATAGAGATGGTCATGTATGATGAGAGCAAGAAAGATGATGAAAATGCTAAAAGCTCTGGATATGATAGTGAGGACACCAGCGATAGTAAGGAAGCTGAAGAAGATGGATATGACACTGACCTTGCCTCAAAAGGTTACATAAAAAGACCACGAAGATATCTAGAGGTATGAAAACTTATGTTTAATTTTCTTTATTCATTTAAAGGTTTTTTAAATTTATAATTAATTTAAAATTTTGAATCTCATAATTATTTTATCCTTTTATAGGAGAAGGGAAAGGAGGAGGATGAGGAGGACATAGCTGGAGTAGAGAATATAGGAAGCTCATCTCAAGAAAGCAAAGCTACTCTGGCTATCCATCGGATGACTCTAGAAAATAATCATACCTTGCAGCAAATGGAGAAGTCATTTCAAGTTAGGTTTCAAGTTTGAGAACAACCTCTTACTTTTCTATTCGATGAAGAGGACAATTCAATCCTTATAAACTTCAAGAAAGAGGTTAATGACAAGGTCATAATAGCCATCCTCAAGTTTGACACAAACTTTTTATTGACTTTATGCTTTTGTATTTCCATTGGATCAAATGAACTAATATTCTTTTCTTTTTATTGCAGTATGGTTTTAGAACAGCTTGCCCTATATATACAGAGATGTGCATATATGGTCGATCCTCTTGTTTCTAGTGTGCTTAGCAATAAGCAAAAAACCATAGATGATGTTTTTAAGTGGTTGCAACCTGTTGATTTGACCGCGGCGTGAGTTATCTTTACTGCATATCATGAGGAGTGAGTATCAATCCCTACCTAGCTTATCTCTTAAATTGTGGAGGATTATATCAAATAATAATTATTCTTAATTGATAATGCAGCTTGCATTGGAGCTTGGTAATTGTGGACATCTTAGCCAAGCAATTTTTCTTTGTCAATTCAATAGCATCTATCCATGGTAGTGTGTCAGATTAAGTATAACCTACTTGTGTCATAATGACGTTAATGAGATGCATCCTATGCAATGTGCACATTCATTTATGTTTTCTATTTTGATGTGTAGATTGGCTTGAAATTTGGTAGGTGCTATAGATGCACTTATGCAAATGGAAGGTGACTTAGAAGATCAAATAGAGTATGTAACATGCCCTGCAGTGAAGCAGAATGATGACCACAGTTGTGGGTGGAGAGTCGGATATAACTGGTTTTTTCTCCTTGCTCAAATTTTTAATTTGAGCGGCAGTGAAACCTCATTGTCGACATATACATACTTGCATCTATATGCATTTATATCATCTATCATTAAGGCATTTACTGATAACGTGGTGGAGCATCCAGAGGAAACATTGGTTGCTATGCCCATAAGTTGTCCTAATGTAACCGCTGTATTGGACGAAATGGGGAGCTCTTTTGAGGTTAGGGTTATCATTAGCAAGCAACCTTGTGTTTTGAAATTTGGTAGCGAGGAAGTTACAATCCTCTCTGACCCTTTGAAAGAGGCTAATGACAAAGTCATGATGGCCATCCTCAGGTTTGATATGAACATCTCTTGGCTTGATACTTCAATCATTTGATTCAATTTGCTTCTAACATTTGTTTATTTATTGCTGCAGTACGGTTATTTCTCACTTTCCTAGATCAGTACAGAATCACGTGTGTATGCTTGATTCTCTCCTTTCAGCTGTACTTAGTGATACCAAGAAGACAGTAGATGATGTTTGTTCAATGCTACAACCTTTAGACTTGGATAGCATGCTAGTTGTCTTTATGCCATATTATGAGAAGTAAGTATCGTCTCAATCTTTCTTTTACTCTTTTATTTGTAACATTGTGTCAATTAATACTTAATATTGTGATAAATTTTATCGCTCTTTATTGGTGATGTAGCTCACATTGGAGCTTGATAGTATGGGATCTTGATGACAACCATTGTTGGTTTGTCAATTCATTTACAAGCTTTCACGTGGTGTTCAAGTAAATCATATCATTATGAAAATGCATCTTACTATTTACTACACGAATTCACTTTGTCATATGTCATGATGGACAGGTCTGCAAACAAGTTAGTTTTTGTGATTATGAAAATTAGGGAGCATCAAGAACAACCAAATTTTCAGACA
The DNA here is from genome assembly GCF_047967505.1 of Dipteris shenzhenensis. NCBI lineage: Eukaryota > Viridiplantae > Streptophyta > Polypodiopsida > Gleicheniales > Dipteridaceae > Dipteris > Dipteris shenzhenensis. The sequence continues at coordinate 30,354,468 of NC_141628.1, read as the reverse complement.
TGCCTCACAGTGGAGTAGAAGACAAGTTTAGTAGTGGGTGGAGAATTGCCTACAACTTCATGTTGTTCCTCAATGAAATTTTTGAACATGTCTCAATAGAAGCATATACAAAGCTCGAGCTACAAGATTTTATGGCTAAGACTGTTCACTACCTAACTGCTACCATTGGGAAACAACATGATGGACTCAATGAAGAACCTGAGGGAGCCAAAGAAAAACAAGAGACAATTCAGTCTCCTTCTGCATCACAGCCTCAAGAAGAAGCATTATAGTCTCCACTTGAATTAGAGACTCAATGCATTCTTCCTATACAAGAAGTAGAGACTCAATGTGCATCTACAACATCACATCTTGCAAAGGAGGAAGAGATTGAGTCTATCCCGATTGCACCAGAAGTAGAATCTCAATGTACACCATCCACACAAGAAGTAGAGACTCAATGTACTCTTAGAGAATCACAGCCTCAAGAGGACTCATCAGACTCTATTGAGTTGTAAAACATGTAGAAAGAAACATGAGTCCCATAAAGATTTTTATCTTGTTTGTATTGACTAATGATAGTGTTTTTTAAACTTATGTTAAATGTTACAATACATTAGGATATTTACTTATGATATTTATTCAATTTGTATTATTATTGTATTAGCAATTCTAAAAAAATAAATTGTATCAGCAATTCTAATATGATCTACTCAGCCCTACCAGACTTGTTGCAGAGAAATCAAAACTATTACAAGCCATAGAGGCCAAGATCACACTAGAAGATCTCATAATTAGTATCTCTTATCTTCTCAACAATCCAATCTTCCACAGACTCCACGTCCATATCCTCAACATAATTACAATGAAGGAAGAAATTCAAGCAATCATGATGGACAGGCCACAGACTCCACATCCATATCCTCAACATAATTGCAATGAAGGAAGAAATTCAAGAAATCATGATGGACAGGCCACAGAGGCCGAGATCACACTAGAAGATCTCATCATTAGTATCTCTTATCTTCTCAACAATCCAATCTTCCACGGACTCCACTTCCGTATCATCAACATAATTACAATGAAGGAAGAAATTCAAACAGTCACTGGACAGGCCATAGAGGCCGAGATCACACTAGAAGATCTCATCATTAGTATCTCTTATCTTCTCAACAATCCAATCTTCCACGGACTCCACTTTCGTATCATCAACATAATTACAATGAAGGAAGAAATTCAAATAGCCACAGATTGTTTCTTTATAATCTCTTTGGGAGGCCTTTATTGTTCTTTCAGCATCTCGACCAAATCGGCCATCTCGAGTGCTTCGATAACGTAGGTTGCTTAAGAAGTCCAAGAGATCTTGTCATGCTTTTATAATACATTATAAAAGTCTTTCGCTCTCTGCTATCTTCCGATTCTCCTCCCTCTCTATCCACCTCTCTGCGTCGAATTCCTCTCTCTCCATCCGTGTGAGTGGAGAGCCTTGTCAAATTCTTGCATCTCTCTTTCTCCTTAGTCAGCAACCCATTGTTTGAGACTATCGATTCCAGACTCCACGTCTTCGATGATGCCAAGGACATCCATGGTGGGTAGAGAGATGATAAATTAAGAGTGATAAACGAAGAATGCACTTGTAGAAGGACTAGGATGGATGAAAGAAGGGAGTCTAATTATATTATTCTTGTCTTTAATCACTTTATTTCATAAATTTAAACCGATTCAAAATCTATCATCTCATTTGTCTCACATTTATGGTCTTTTATTTTTTACTTCACTCAATGAACAACTCACCTCTCTAAATTTATTAAATTGGTTTTACTTTTTTGAAAGTCTAATTTATTATATACAATAAATATCTTATGATGAGAATCTAATAATTATATCATTCTTATGTTCCATCACTTTATTTTATAGATTTCAATGTACTCAAAATCTATCATCTCACATGTCTTGCATTACGGTCTTGCATCAGCAAGTCTAACTTATATTATATTAAAAAAATATCTCATGATGAGATTCTAATAATTATATAATTCTTGTGTTCCATCATTTTATTCTATAGATTTCAATGTATTGATCACTATCTTACATGTCTCAAATGTCTCGCATTATGGTCTTGCATCCCATCATTTTATTTTATAGATTTCAATGTACTCACTATCTTACATGTCTCACATGTCTCGCATTATGGTCTTGCATCTATTACTTCAGATAATCTAGTCATCTCAGCCTCTACCAATTCTTTATTCTAAATCTTTCATCCCACATTATGAGTCTGTAGTTCTATAAATCCCCTAGTAGTCGTTCATCTTCTATATCTCACCTGTAGCAAACACTTCTTCCACTTTGCTCTTCTTACCTCATTCCTCTCCTCAAGCTTGCTCCTTCCATCTTGCCCATAGCCTTACCTCCTCTTCCCAAGCATACTCCTTTCATCTTGCCTTACCTCCTCTAGTTACCTTCCTCCTCTCATTCATCTTCTATATCTCACTCGTAGCAAACACTTCTTCCACTTTGCTCTTCTTACCTTACTCCTCTCCTCAAGCTTGCTCCTTCCATCTTGCCCGCAGCCTTACCTCCTCTTCTCAAGCATACTCCTTTCATCTTGCCTTACCTCCTCTAGTTACCTTTCTCACTCTCGTTACCTTCCTCCTCTCGTTTTTATGGATCTTTTTAAGGTAATCGATTCTGTCGAGCAAGCCATTAGCAGCATCAAAGTATGGATTGCCGAGAACCAAGGAAAGAGAGAGGAGAGAAAGCAAAATCCAGCTCCATTAACCCAATACGAGAAGGATGACTTTGCTTGTCAGAAGGGCTTAGAGAAGGAAGAGAAAAGAAAAATAAGTATGGCTACTACTGAAATAGATAAATTGCAGTCATATAGGAGAGAGCTGATAGACTTTCAAAGTGAGATATCTTCACGTGTGGCTCGTTATGGAATATTTCCACCCCAGGAAGTGCAAGCCATTCGGAATAAACAAAGTGTTATGTAGGAGAAAATTCATCAATCCTTACTTCTCTTCTATAATTTTAACTACATCAATGAGGATAAGATGAGCTCAGCTCTTGAATGGGTTGAATTTAGGCTAAAGTCTTGAAAATAGAAAACTCATCAATCCTTCTCTTATATAATTTTAACTACATCGATGAGGATGAGATGAGCTCAGCTCTTGAATGGGTTGAATTTAGGCTATAGTCCTGAAAATAGATTTGCCTTCTAATGAGAGGCTTATTGTAACTTTTGGTGTTTTTCAACACCTTTATAAATATTGTGAGAGTTTGCTACTTCCACTTGTAACTTTTGAAAGTGTTTCCTAAACAATATTATAAATATTAAGAGAGTTTACTATTACTGAACCACTCTTTTTTTTGTAAACCACTCTTTTTTGTGTAACTTATCTCATGCTTATTGTAACTTTTGGTGTTTGTCAAATTCTATTATAAATATGGTGAGAGTTTCTTTTATACTGTAGATTTTGAAGGTAATTATTAACACCATTAAATATTAAGAGAGTTTACAACTGCTGAATCTTATTTTTTCATGTAACTTATCTAGGTTGCATTAAATTTTATAATTTTAGTTTCATGTCCTTTCAAAATATATAAAAAAATGCTTGTTTTTATGTTTTTATATGTGCTTTGAAGATTGGGTTTTTCTTAAATTTTATCTGAGAACTAGTCCAAAAGTATATGTAAAAATGAATTTGTACATTGACAAGTCCAAAATTAATGAAATAAGTGTTCTATGATCACTGTAATACCCCTCCTAGAATAGTAGGGTAAACATTTGTACAAGTGGAGAATGGCAGTGGTGCCAATCTCTTATTAGGCCCTAAGAAATGCCATTGAGAAGCCTAAACTCACATGTGCATTCTTCTATGTAGTGATCACTGTCTCCGCTGTGTGCATTGGCACTTTTTCCATTATCCTACTGCAGCCAATAAAATTAGTGGAATGTCAATCTACAGGTTTAGTTTGTCTAGATTACCACTAGTGGAGAATGGCAGTGATGCCAAACTCATGTTGGCACCTACATAATGACACTGAGATCATCAAACTCACATGTGGAATGGAATCGGACACCACTCTCCTATGATCACTAGAATACCTCTCCTAGAATAGTAGGGTAAACGTTTGTGCAACTGAAGGATGGCAGTGGTGCCAATCTCTTATTAGGCCCTAGAAAATGGCATTGAGAAGCCTAAACTCACATGTGCATTCTTCTATGTAGAGATCACAGTCTCCGCTGTGTAGAGATCATATGGAATTGTGTCAATCTCTGTGGAGAATGGCAGTGGTTCCAATCTCATACCATGAGCTGAAAACATGCACAAGGAATCCTAAACTCACATGTGCATTGGCACTTTTGCCATTATCCTACTGCAGCCAATAAAATTAGTGGAATGTAAATCTACAAGTTTAGTTTGTCTAGATTACCACTAGTGGATAATGGCAATGATGCCAATCCCATGCTGGCACCTACATAATGACATGAGATCATCAAACTCACATGTGGAATGGAATCGGACACCACTCTCCTATGATGACTGGAATACCCCTCCTAGAATAGTACGGTAAACATTTGTACAAGTGGAGAATGGCAGTGGTGCCAATCTCTTATTAGGCCCTAGAAAATGGCATTGAGAAGCCTAAAGTCACATGTGCATTCTTCTATGTAGTGATCATAGTCTCCGCTATGTAGAGATCATATGGAATTGTGTCAATCTCTGTGGAGAATGCCACCAGTGGAGAATGGCAGTGGTGCCAATCTCACATGTGGAATACCCCTATGATCCGTGGAATACCCCTCCTAGAATATTAGGGTAAACATTTGTACAAGTGGAGAATGACAATGGTGCCAATCTCTTATTAGGCCCTAGAAAATGGCACTGTGAAGCCTAAACTCACATGTGCAGCCAATAAAATTAGTTGAATGTGAATCTATCAGTTTAGTTTGTCTAGATTACCACTAGTGGAGAATGGCAGTGATGCCAATCTAAGGCTGGCAACTACATAATGACACTAAGATCATCAAACTCACATGTGGATTGGAATCGGAAACCATTCTCCTATGATCACTGGAATACCGCTCCTAGAATAGTAGGGTAAACATTTGTACAAGTGGAGAATGGCAGTGGTGCCAATCTCTTATTAGTCCCTAAGAAATGGCATTGAGAAGCCTAAACACACATGTGCATTCTTCTATATAGTGATCACTATCTCCGCTATGTAGAGATCATATGTAATTGTGTCAATCTCTGTGGAGAATGCCACTAGTGGAGAATGGCAGTGGTGCCAATCTCATACCATGACTTGAAGACATGCACAAGGAATCCTAAACTCACATGTGCATTGGCACTACCACTAGTGGAGAATGGCAGTGATGCCATCTCATGCTGGCAACTACATAATCACACTGAGATCATCAAACTCACATGTGGATTGGAATCGGATACCATTCTCCTATGATTACTGGAATACCCCTCATAGAATAGTAGGGTAAACATTTGTACAAGTGAAGAATAGGAGTGGTGCCAATCTCTTATTAGGCCCTAGAGAATGGCATTGAGAAGCCTAATCTCACATGTGCATTCTTCTATGTCGTGATCACAGCCTCCACTGTGTAGAGGTCATATGGAATTGTGTCAATCTCTGTGGAGAATGCCATGAGTGGAGAATGGCAGTGGTGCCAATCTCTTATAGGCCCTGGAATGTCAATCTATAGGTTTAGTTTGTCTAGACTACCACTAGTGGAGAATGGGAGCGATGCCAATCTCATGCTAACAACTACATAATGACACTGAGATCATCAAACTCACATTTGGATTGGAATCGGACACCCTTCTTCTATGATCACTAGAATACCCCTCCTAGAATAGTAGGGTAAACATTTGTACAAGTGGAGAATAGCAGTGGTGCCAATCTCTTATTAGGCCCTAAGAAATGGCATTGAGAAGCCTAAACTCTGAGAAAATATGAAGAGGGGAGAGGAGAAGAGTGGAGATGAGGAGAGAGGGCACAGCTAGAGAGCACACCACAAACTAACTGTACCCTAGATTTAGTTGAAAAAATGGAGTATATACAAACCATTTTAGGGTTAGGGTTAGGGGATCTAACCCTTTCCTTTATAGCACTCTATAAGGTTAGTGCTATGCACATATGATCACATGATGGTGCTATGCACACCATGTGATCACATGATGTTGAGCGTGAACTCTCAACACCTTCCCTCAAGATCAACATCATGAAGTAGGCCTTCCCTCAAGATGATGATTCTAGGGAATCGAAGAAGGACTGAGCATTACATTCCATCACACCCCTTTAATGGGAATGTCCTTCCTCTGCATCAAACCAAGAGCTAGTCAGTGTTTCTCGAGTAGCTCTTTACCGAGTGGTTTGGTAAAGATGTCTGCAACATTCTCTTTGATATCACAATGTTGTAGAGTGATGTCACCAAGTAACACTCTTTCTCTGATAAAGTGCCCTCTGACATCAATGTGCTTTGTCCTTGAGTGATATACTAGATTTTTGGCCAATGCTTGAGCCGATTGATTATCACATTATATTGTTGTTCGCTTTGACTCATCAAAGTAATCTATTTCTGACAATAGTCTTCTGAGCCATATAGCCTCACATGCACCTATAGTGAGTGCTCTATATTTTGCTTCAGTCGAAGACACAGAAATAGTTGGCTGTTTGTTTGACAACCATGATATAGCACTTTGACCAAGGAAAAATCCATATCCCTGTGTTGATCTCCTGGTCTGATGATCTCCGACATAGTCACTATCATAGTATCCATGCAACCATGGATGACTTCCTCTGTATTCTATCCCAAATTGTCTTGTTCCTTTGATGTGTCTCAAGACTCTTTTGGCTACATTCCAGTGAGACTATTTTGGATGTGCCATAAACTGTGCTAGTGAGCTTACTGCATAACAAATATCTGGCTGTGTGATTGTCAGATATATAAGAGATCCAATGAGATGCCTGTAGTATATATCATTGACTGTAGGCTTTCCTGAATCTTTAGTAAATTTCAAACTCTGTTCCATGGGAGTGGCTGAAATCTTGCAATCTGCCATATGAAACTTCTTCAAGAGACTGTCAACATACTTGAGCTGACTCATAAATGTGCTATCTGAATCTCTCCAAAACTCAATTCTAAGACAAAAGTGCATAAGTCCAAGATCTTTCATGTCGAACTCTGCAGATAAGTCTTGTTTTAATTTTATGATGAAGCTATCCTTGCTTCCTATCACAATCAGATCATCTACGTACAAAAGTGCAATAGTAATGTCTTCCCCTTGAACTTTGTAGTAGAGAGTATGATTTGCATTGGACTTCATGTATCCTAGATCAGCAAAATACTTGTCAATTCTACTGTACCAACTTCTGGGTGCTTGCTTTAAGCCATAGATGGCAAACCTTTTTCTCCTTTCTTGGTTCAACATAACCTGTGGGTTGTTGCATGTAGACTTCCTCGTCTAGATAACCATTGAGAAATGCATTCTTGACATTGAGCTGATACACATTCCATTTACTGAGTGTCACTAGTGATATCAAGAACCATATGGAATCCATCTTTGATACTGGAGCATAAGTCTCATCATAGTCCTGACCATATTGTTGTGCAAATCCTTTTGCAACTAGTCTGGGTTTGTACCTCTAAATACTGCCATTTGGATTGTACTTCACTTTGTATACCCATTTGTTGGCTATGGCCTTCTTGTGAAGATAGTCGGAGAGAGGGAAGGAGTCTCACTTGCGGCTTTCTCACATACACAATGGGGGAATACACACAAAGGGGGAGGCTAAAAACAGTTTTCCTCTTCTTAGTTGTGAAAGCCAAAAGAACTCTAGTACAAAGAAATATAAGAACCCTATATGTGGGTCTCAAACCAAACTCAACTAACTAAGGTGGCATACTAACTGAGCCACAAACTAGAGTACATAAGGATAGTTGTCATCTAGCTATTATTCATGGGTAGTATACCAATCGTATATGCAGCTAACAAGTCGGTGACATAAATGCACAACGGTCACCCTGGCATATCACGAGTGGAGCTCGATATCTCAACACTTCTTTCCTGGTGGAAGGTCGTATAATTCCCAAGTGTTATTTTTATACAAAGCATCCATTTCTTCATTCATAGCAGTTTGCCATTCTGGCTTGTCTACTGCATCTTTGAAGTACACTAGCTCTTCTGTAGCCATGATGGTATTCATAAGAGCATAGTTGGTGGTTTCCACTTGAATTGCTTTGCCTTTCTGAGCATATGTCAATCTAGCTGGTGGTCTGCTTTCCCTAGTAGACCAGCTGAGCTGCTGTGGCTCTCCTTCGGGTGTTGCTGGCAATTCTTGCTCTTCTTCATCAACCTATTCTGTAGATGACTGTGAAGTCGATGCTTCTATCTCTTGTGTAGGTGAGGTTTTTCATTCTGATTCCTCATCAAAGATTACATCTCTGGAGATAATGACTTTGCGGTTGATGGGATCATACAATTTGTATGCCTTGCTTTCTTCACTATAGCCAACCATGATGCATTTGTGTGACTTCGCATCCAATTTCCTGTGATGATCATCATGCATGTGGGCATATGCTATGCAACCAAATATGCGGAGATGCCCAATGCATGGCTTGTGTCCAGTGAATGCTTCATAAGGAGTCATACCTTGTATCGGTTTGGTAGGAAGCCGATTAAGCAAGTAGTTTGCTGTAGCTATTGCTTCTTCCCAATACTGATTTGGAAGATTCTTTTCACTAAGCATTGCTCTAGCACTCTCTGCTAAAGTCCCATTCTTCCTTTCAGCTCTTGCATTCTGCTGAGGAGTATCTGCACATGTGAATTGTCTTCGTATGCCATGATTTTTGCAAAAGTTCATGAATGTTGAAGACATGTATTCACCTCCTCTGTCTGATCTCATGACCTTGATCTTTCTGCCTGTCTGGTTTTCTACCATGGCTTTGAATTCTTGAAATCTAGAAAACACTTCAGATTTCTCTTTTAGAAAGTAGACCCAACAATATCTACTGTAGTCGTCGATGAAGGTCAAGTAATAAAGTGAACCATTCATGCTGCAGGTCTGGGCATAACCCCATACATCTGTATGAATCAAATCAAGAATACCTCATGCACGAGAGGTACTTGTAACAAAGTTGGTTCACTTTTGTTTGCCGAAGCAGCATGCTTCACAAACCTTTCCAAGAAACTGTAGCTTCAGAATCCCAATTGCCATATTCTGATTCTTGAGGTCTAACAAGTACTTGAAGTTGACATGACCATATCTCTTGTGCCATTTTGCAGATAGTGGCATCTATTGCATTTGAGCTGCAATGGCATGCTTATGTGGTACTGTAGCTAGAATTCTATATAAGCATCCGTCCTTGACACCTTTTGCTACTAGCTGACATCTTTTGGATTTGTCTCTGATAATACATTCATCACCATCGAAGATGACTTTGTAATTGTGTCTCGTCATTTGACCTACTGACAAAAGGTTCTTGCTGAGCTTCGGAACATAGAGCGCATCTTTGACTAATCCTTTTGTACCAATGAAATTGTTCATAGGGATAACACCTGTCCCTTGAACTAGATTTGGTGTATTGTCTGCTGTGTAGATGACATTTTTCTATCCTTCTAATGGTTTCATCTCTATGAACCATTCTTGATGATTTGTCATATGAGATGATGCACCACTGTCTATGTACCAAGGATCTTGTTCCACTTGGTCGACTTGATAGCTGAAATCCTCTTTGGGATTGAAATCAGTGTCTAGGTCCATTGTATCAGTCTGATGCAATTTCATATTTCCATGTTCATTTGCAAAATGACTGTGACTAGAATGTCCACCACGATGATTTCATCTTCCTTGGGAATTCCCTCGATTATTGCTAGATTGACCGCCTTGGTCGTACTGCTTCTTGTGGCAATCTCTTTCATAGTGTCCAAACTTGTGACAGTAGTTGCACTGAATGTTTGACATATTGGTGGATGCATTCCCTCATCCTTGGAATCTTCCTCGATTGGTATGATTTCCTCTTTACTGATTTTGATGTTGTTGAGGATGATGCTGATGCTGATGCTGATGCTGATTCTGACTTTGATTTTGTTGATGATGACCACTTTTCTGATATGATCTACCTCTGTTTCTACATTTTCCTCTGCTTCTGTCTGAAGCTGTGAATTTTTGATCATTAGAATGACCTTCATGTGCTTGAATGGCCTGAGTCCTGAGTTCTTTACCAAGTAGAACTGATTAAAGTTCTTCTAGTGTTGGAATCTGTATGAATCACTGCAAATACACTGAATATGCTAAGTGAAATCTCTGAACCGTTGGTGAAGATAGAACTGCAATATATAAAATCTAATCTGTATTACTTGGCTTGTGGCAATGATGCCGGGAATAGCCAAGAGGCTTTACAAGGCTGAAAATGATGTGCACGATGCCATGAGATAGCCGAATAGGCTTTACAATGGTGGCATGCATGTGTGAAATCAAATGCTATCTGCCCACTAAATCAATCTGCAATGCCTCTGAACTCTGAAGTCTGCTCACTGCATTAATGAACGTAATGTTTCAGGTAATGTAATGATGTGAAATCGGATGTGAGTGTATGAATATCTCTCACAAGGGAATAAACTCCTCTTTTTCTCATAGAAAGAACAGAAATCTCTCTCACATGGATGGAAATTCTATCACTCAACGGAAGTGAAAGAATGAACACAAACTCTCAATCTCTCAATCTCTCTCACACTCTCCCATATGGATTGCAATGCCTTAGCAGAAGGCAAGGGATCTCTGATACCATGACAAAATATGAAGAGGGGAGAGGAGAAGAGTGGAGATGAGGAGAGAGGGCACAACTAGAGAGCACACCACAAATGACTAACTGTACCCTAGATTTAGTTGAAAAAATAGAATGAATACAAACCATTTTAGGGTTAGGGCTAGGGGATCTAACCCTTTCCTTTCTAGCACTCTATAAGGTTAGTGCTATGCACATATGATCACATGATGGTGCTATGCACACATGATCACATGATGTTGAGCGTGAACTCTAAACAAACTCACATGTGCATTCTTCTATGTAGTGATCACAGTCTCTGCTCTGTAGACATCATATGGATTTGTGTCAATCTCTATGGAGAATGCCACCAGTGGAGAATGGTAGTGGTGCCAATCTCATACCATGACCTGAAAACATGTACAAGGAATCCTAAACTCACATGTGCATTGGCACTTTTGCCATTATCCTACTGCAGCCAATAAAATTAGTGTAATGTCAATCTACAGGTTTAGTTTGTCTAGATTACCACTAGTGGAGAATAGCAGTGATGCCAATCTCATGCTGGCAACTACATAATGACACTGAGATCATCAAACTCACATGTGGAATGGAATCGGACACCACTCTCCTATGATCACTAGAATACCCCTCCTAGAATAGTACGGTAAACATTTGTACAAGTGGAGAATGGCAGTGGTGCCAATCTCTTCCTAGGCCCTAAGAAATGGCATTGAGAAGCCTGAACTCACATGTGCATTCTTCTATGTAGTGACCACAGTCTTTGCTGTGTAGAGATCATATGGAATTGTGTCAATCTCTGTGGAGAATGCCACCATTGGAGAATGGCGGTGGTGCCAATCTCATACCATGACCTGAAAACATGCACAAGGAATCCTAAACTCACATGTGCATTGGCACTTTTGCCATTATCCTACTGCAGCCAATAAAATTAGTGGAATGTCAATCTATAGGTTTAGTTTGTCTAGATTACCACTAGTGGAGAATGGCAGTGATGCCAATCTCATACTGGCAACTACATAATGACACTGAGATCATCAAACTTACATGAGGAATGGAATCAGACACCACTCTCCTATGATCACTGGAATTTCCCTCCTAGAATAGTAGGGTACACATTTGTACAAGTGGAGAATGGTAGTGGTGCCAATCTCTTATTAGGCCCTAAGAAATGGCATTGAGAAGCCTAAACTCACATGTGCATTCTTCTATGTAGTGACCACAGTCTCCGTTGTGTAGAGATCATATGGAATTGTGTCAATCTATACGGAGAATGGCACCTGTGGAGAATGGTAGTGAAGCCAATCTCATACCATGACCTGAAAACATGCACAAGGAATCCTAAACTCACATGTGCATTGGCACTTTTGCTATTATCCTATTGCAGCCACTAAAATTAGGGGAATGTCAATCTATAGGTTTCATTTGTCTAGACTACCACTAGTGGAGAATGGCAATGATGCCAATCTCATGCTGGCAACTACATAATGACACTGAGATCATCAAACTCACATGTGGAATGGAATCGGACACCACTCTCCTATGATCATTGGAATACCCCTCCTAGAATAGTAGTGTAAACATTTGTACAAGTGGAGAATGGCAGTGGTGCCAATCTCTTATTAAGCCCTAAGAAATCACATTGAGAAGTCTAAACTCACATGTGCAGTCTGCTATTTAGTGATCACTGTCTCCGCTGCGTAGAGATCATATGGAATTGTGTCAATCTCTGTGGACAATGCCACCAGTGGAGAATGGCAGTGGTGCCAATCTCATACCATGACCTGAAAACATGCACAAGAAATCTTAAACTCACATGTGCATTGGCACTTTTTCCATTATCCTATTGCAGCCAATAAAATTAGTGGAATGCCAATCTATAGGTTTAGATTGTCTAGACTACCGCTAATGGAGAATGGCAGTGATGCCAATCTCATGCTGGCAACTACATAATGACATTGAGATCATCAAACTCACATTTGGATTCGAATCAGACACCATTCTCCTATGATCACTGGAATACCCCTCCTAGAATAGTAGGGTAAACATTTGTACAAGTGGAGAATGGGAGTGGTGCCAATCTCTTATTAGGCCCTAAGAAATGGCATTGAGAAGCCTAAACTCACATGTGCATTCTTCTATGCGGTGATCACTGTCTCCGCTATGTGGAGATCATATGGAATTGTGTCAATCTCTGTGGAGAATGCCACTAGTGGAGAATGGCAGTGGTGCCAATCTCATACCATGACCTGAAAACACGCACAAGGAATCCTGAACTCACAGGTGCATTGGCACTTTTGCAATTATCCTACTGTAGCCAATAAATTTAGTGGAATGTCAATCTATAGGTTTAGTTTGTCTAGACTACCACTAGTGGAGAATGGCAGTGATGCCGACCCTAGAAAATGACATTGAGAAGCCTAAACTCATATGTGCATTCTTCTATGTAGTGATCAATGTCTCTGCTGCATAGGGATCATATGGAATTGTGTCAATCTCTTATTAGGCCCTGGAATGTCAATCTATAGGTTTAGTTTGTCTAGACTAACACTAGTGGAGAATTGCAGTGATGCCAATCTCAAGCTGGCAACTACATAATGACATTGAGATCATCAAACTCACATTTGGATTGGAATTGGACACCATTCTCCTATGATCATTGGAATACCCCTCCTAGAATAGTAGGGTAAACATTTGTACAAGTGGAGAATGGCAGTGGTGCCAATCTCTTACTAGGCCCTAAGAACTGGCATTGAGAAGCCTAAACTTACATGTGCATTCTTCTATGTAGTGACCACGATGTCCGTTGTGTAGAGATCATATGGAATTGTGTCAATCTCTATGGAGAATGCCACCAATGGAGAATGGCAGTGGTGGCAATCTCATACCATGACCTGAAAACATGCACAAGGAATCCTAAACTCACATGTGCATTGGAACTTTTGCCATTATCCTACTGTAGCCAATAAAATTAGTGGAATGTCAATCTATAGGTTTAGTTTGTCTAGAATACCATTAGTGGAGAATGGGAGTGATGCCAATCGCATGCTGGCAAATACATAATGACACTAAGATCATCAAACTCACATGTGGAAATGGAATCAGACACCACACTCCTATGATCACTAGAATAACCCTCCTAGAATACTGGGGTAAACATTTGTTCAAGTGGAGAATGGCAGTGGTGCATATCTCTTACTAGGCCCTAAGAAATGGCATTGAGAAGCCTAAACTCACATGTGCATTCTTCTATGTAGTGACCACGGTCTCCGTTGTGTAGAGATCATATGGAATTGTGTCAATCTCTGTGGAGAATGCCACTAGTGGAGACTGGTAGTGGTGCCAATCTCATACCATGACCTGAAAACATGCAGAAGGAATCCTAAACTCACATGTGCATTGACACTTTTGCCATTATGCTACTACAGCGTGTGCCACTTATGAGAAGGAAACTACCTCTAATAAAGTTTACCTCATGAAGAGGTTGTTTGAGTGCAGATGAAGGAAGGGGTCTCCATTGCTTCTCACTTGAATGAATTCAATATTATTTTCAGCTAGCTTCAGGCTCAAAAGATGAATTTTGATGCGGAGACTAAGGCAATATTTCTCTTATGTTCATTGCCATTCTCATGGGATACCTTCCGTACAGCTATCAGTAACTCTGCACCTGGTGGAGTATTGAAATTTGATGATGTTGTGGGTAGCTTGTTGGCCAAGGAGATTAGACAGAAGTCTATGGATGGCAACAAGCAGGATGCAGCCTTAAATGTGCAAAGGGGTAGATCACATTTCAGGGTGAAGTCCCAAGAAAGAGGGAAGTCTCGTTGCAAATCCAGGGCACGGAACATTGAGTATTACCACTAATGCAAGAAGGGTAGTATGAAAAAGGATTAAGCTAAAAGGAGAGCAAAAGGATAAGAAAAAGAATGCAAATTGCCAAGCTGCAAATCAAAAGGACGAGAGTCCAAGGGAGGACAAAGGAAAAGTGAAGATCGAGGAGATCAATTTAGTCACACATGATAGTGACAATGACGTTCTCTTCATGTCTAGTTTATCTACAGAGTTGCTTACCACTTCAAATGATGCATATTTCCAGGATTGGATTTTGGATTTTGGTGCTTCATTCCATGTTACTCCCCATAGGGAATGGTTCTCCACTTATGACAGTGGAAAGACAGGTTGTGTGCATCTTGGAAATGACTATGCATGTGACATAGTGGGAGTAGGTGACATAAAGTTTTCTTTTGCAAATGGGGACTCTTCATTTATTTTGAAACATGTGAGACATGTGCCTAAGTTGACCAAGAGTCTTATTTTAGTGGGTCAGCTTCTTGCACATTTGGTGCATGGACAGCTTGCTGTCTATCAACATATGCAGGTGGATTCACATCCTGGAAAGTGATTCTCCTCATTTCCACATCCCTCATGGGTGCCTTATGCATCTTCTTCTCATTGAAGACCACATCATGGCTGTGTATGATCTTCTTTGCTTCTGGATCCCAGAGACAATAGCCCATCTCTCCACTTTCACCATAACCCAGAAAGATGCATTTCCTAGACTTAGGATCTAGCTTATTTCGAAGCTCTTTTGGCACATGTGCATATGCCTCATACCCAAATATACGCAAATGAGAGTAAGAGGGCTTCTTTCCACTCCATGCCTCTTCAGGAATACCACCATCCAAACTCTTACTAGGTGATCTATTGATCACATGCATTGCAGTCTTCATTGCCTCAGCCCAAAAACCACCAGAAAGACTTACATTGGAAAGCATGCATTGCAACCTTTCTTGAATGGTACGGTTCATCTTTTCTGCAACTGGATTTTGCTCTGGAGTACGAGGGGATGTGAGCTCCCTCTTAATCCCACGTGTATCACAAAAATGCTGAAAGTCATGAGCGAGATACTCTGCACCATTATCAGTCCGTAGGCATTTAAGCGTTCTACCTGACTGATTCTCAACCAAGGCCAGCCATTTCTGAAATACCGAGAACACATCACTCTTTCGAGCTATAGCATAAGCCCACACTTTCCTAGTTGCATCATCAATGAATGTCACATAGTATTCAGCCCCGCCTAATGACCGTGTAGGCATGGGACCACATACGTCTGAATGCACCAAATCAAGCATTTCAAACTCTTTCTTTCCCCTTATTTTATGGGCTGATTTAGTTTGCTTCCCATAGAGACAATGCTCACAAAATTCAAAATCAGAGAAACTCAAATGCCGTACATAACCCAAACGGCATAAGAGTTTCATTCCATTCTGGCTCATGTGCCCCAACCTGCAATGCCACAAAGAAGTGCTTGGCTGCTCGGTTATTGCAACAACATGATCAAATACCCCTGATACATGTAAGGGATACAAAGTCCCACACTTGGCACCCCTGGCCAAAAGCATAGAGCCCTTTTGAATTTTCCAACTCTGAA
This sequence comes from Dipteris shenzhenensis, assembly GCF_047967505.1. Lineage (NCBI taxonomy): Eukaryota > Viridiplantae > Streptophyta > Polypodiopsida > Gleicheniales > Dipteridaceae > Dipteris > Dipteris shenzhenensis. The sequence continues at coordinate 30,338,245 of NC_141628.1, read as the reverse complement.
AGCCAAAAGTGGTGTGAAAACCAGCATCATCTAGCTGACCCACTGAAATAAGACTCTTGGTCAGCTTAGGCACATGTCTCACATGTTTCAAAACAAATGCAGACCCATTTGCAAAAGAAAACTTTATGTCACCTGCTCCCACTATGTCACATGCATAGTCATTTCCAAGATGCACACAACCTGTCTTTCCACTGTCATATGTGGAGAACCATTCCCTATGGGGAGTAACATGGAATGAAGCACCAGAATCAAAAATCCAATACTGGGAATATGCATCATCTGAAGTGGTAAGCAACTCTGCAGATAAACTAGACATGAAGAGAATGTCATTGTCACCATCATGTGTGACTGCATTGATCTCCTCGATCTTCACTTTTCCTTTGTCCTCCCTTGGACTCTCTTCCTTTTGATTTGCACCCCAATTTGCATTCTCTTTCTTATCCTTTTGCTCTCTTTTCAGCTTGTAGCAATCCTTTTTCATATGGCCCTTCTTGCCACAATGGTAACACTCAATGTTGCGTGCCCTGGATTTGCTATGAGACTTCCCTCTTTCTTGGGACTTCTCCCTGAACTGTGATCTGCCCCTTTGCACATTTAAGGCTACTTCCTGCTTGTTGCCATCCATAGACTTCCGTCTAATCTCCTTGGCCAACAAGCTACCCACAACATCATCAAATTTCAGTACTCCACCAGGTGCAGAGTTACTGACAGCTGTACGGAAGGTATCCCATGAGGATGGCAATGAACATAAGAGAAATATTGCCTTAGTCTCCGCATCAATATTCATTTTCTGAGCCTGAAGCTGGCTGAAAATAATATTGAATTCATTCAAGTGAGAAGCAATGGAGACCCCTTCCTTCATCTGCAGCTCAAACAACCTCTTCATGAGGTAAACTTTATTAGAGGCAGTTTCCTTCTCATAAGTGGCACACACTTTCTTCCACAAATCTTTCGTAGTCTACTCATTTACTACTGTGAAATAAACTGACTCTGCAAGATGAAGTCTAATAGTAGACTTTGCTAATGCATCCAACTCATTCCAATCATCCTCAGACATATTTGCAGGCTTAGCTTCAATCCCTGCCAAGGGTTTAATCTGCTTCTTTTGAATAAGCACATCCCTTATTTGTTCTTTCCACAAAGAAAAGTTTGTCCCATCAAACTTTTTAATGCTGAAAAACTCCTTTTCAGACATGGAAGAGGATGCCATGATGCAAATAAAGCAAAATCCCAAATGCTAGTGCCTGCAAGAGAGAATCACAACAAATACCAGGTGCATCCAAATGTGTATGCCACAATAGACTGAAATATCACAAAAAAAACTCAAAGCTCAAAGAATCAAAAGATGCATCTGACTCATGTGCATATACTATGCATCCATATGAGCAAATCTGACCCAAAAGAAAATGCCAATAAGTGCCAAATGACTCAAGCATAAACACCGTCCACTGGCATATGCATCAATAATATCTCATCCAAGAGAGCATAGCACTATCAGTGCATCATCTGCAATGTGTCAAAGCTGTCCCTCAGCATAAAATAGCATCCATGTGCAAAGCGTCCATAAAAACTAGCATCCCACAAGGCAATTTGGGCCTATCAGCGCATCCAATAAGGACCGCAATGCATCCAAATGGCCTATAAATCATCCATTGCAACCCAATGCATACCAGTAATGAGCACACATTGCTCAAACTGTAACCAGAGTGATCTGCATAAGGTATGCTCAAGAAATCATAGTCCCACGGTAATGAGCGCTACTGAAAATAGAACCTGAGATGCCTCAAAACATGGGCGCCATTGCATAATCGGAATCAGCAAGAAAATTTGCAAATATCTCTTTTCCGCCAGAACGCCAAAATCCCAATCGATGAGTGAGAAATCCCAACTCGAAAATCCTCCACCAAATCGCACAAGAACTGATAGGTAGGGGTTTTTGGGCGTCCGAAACGCAATGGGACAGACGGTTTTGGAAACCGTGGTCTCAATCACTGGGTCCAACACACGGACTGAAAAACATTTTTGGAAATAGAGCTATTTGTAAACTCCACCGGAGTGTAAATGATGAGCAACATAGAAGTTTTAGGACCTCCTGAGCCACTGACAGATCTGCAAATGGTTGCTCCAAACTTGAGTTCCAACACCCGGGCAAAAAACGCAAGAACTGCAAGCAATAGTTGCCTCTACAAGTCAATATGGAGTCTTTGTCATCGAACGGAACAGGGAAAAGCTCAAAAAACGACTTTTTCTTTGAAAACTCTTAACAGGCTCTCAAAACCACTTCGCAAAGCCAAAGTGACTTTTCCAAAGGTTCCTCCAAGGTCTCTGCACACTCATATGCAAGTAAAGTCACCCACAAAGCTTCCCACAGAGGTTCTTCTTCCTTCCATAGACCTACTGAGCTTCAAGCATTCACGCATGCTTAGCTAGATCACCCGGGCTCTGATACCAGTTGAGAGTGCTCTCAACGGAAGCAAGAACGGAAGAAGGAGAGAGAGAGACAGAGAGCCACACAAGTTTTGGTGGGTGCAGAACCACCCTAATCTTCTTTTTCATTCATTTATATATGTGTTTGAGTATTGTACATAACCGGGGTAAAGGCACAGTGACCTTTAACCCCCACAGGGTCTTGGCCTTAAGTTTGTGTGTGAATGGACTTTAGACTTTAAGTGTACATGTGGATGGACCTTAGGTGAAGGAAGACTAACCATAACTTAGTCAGGTGAAGTACTAGCTTGTTCGATTACTCCAGTTGGTTTTAGTTCAATTAACCTAACGAAGTCACATTAGTTAGCCTAACTAATTCAGTTACCCAACCTAGTTTAGTTAGTCGACCTAACTCTAGTTAATGTAACTGACTTGTGGAGGGACAACGAACCAGATTTTGCCACAGGAGGTGTTGATGGAGTGGAGATCGGCAAGGTGGAGTTGTTCTCCGAGTAGAGTCGCACCACAGAGAGCCATACGTAGGGTGGTTGCATGCACAAGGAGAGTAAAGGAGGTGGCTGCACGTGCAAGCACTACCACCTATTGCGAGGTAGGGTGAGCATTGCCTATTTGAGCACCATGCCATTTAAATTGGGCGAGTGGATGGAGTATCCACAAGTGCTAAGAACCATGAGCATGCACACCTATGGGTGCAACTGTTATTATGTGGGTGATGTGTCTCTATCAGGTAGCTTTGTGTAGCCGTCATCGCTAGTAGATGGCTCAAGGAGTGGTACTTTTGGAGGGCTTGTAAGGGGGTTGGACGGGGGTGAGGATGAGGGGTGAAGAGGCGATGTGAGGGGAGGGGGTGAAGGGGGCGGTAGGGGAGGGAGGGGAGGAGAGGGGAGTGACTGATGGAAAAAAAAACGGGGGGTGGAGAGGGGGGGTGGATGGGGGAATGGGGGGGTGGTGAAAGGGGGGGGGGGCACAAAAAACTAAAGGAAAAGGGAGATGATCAACTACAACACTTTCTTAACCTAGTAAACCAACGTTTTTGCTTGGGATACTTATTTTTGGCTAGAGTTAGGAGGAATTCTTACTCTCTTTGCCCTTCACGGATATATCCATGATAGTTGGTGGTGGTTTGTTTTCACCTCTACTTGTGTATGCCTAGTTTTTACTTAAGATGGTAATCTCCCTGACACAATGGCACCAAATCTAGGCTCTATCCCATGGCTTTTGTAGGATGAGTAGTTATTTAGGCTATGTAGTATTTTGAGGCTTTTTGTCACCCAAAAATATATCGGTGTCATCGTTTGTAGTATAAGTGTAGCTTAGGACCTCAAGTCATATTTTGGTGAGAGACATAGGCTCAAGTGTGGGGAGAAAACATTGCACATGCTTGTGTGAAAGGAACATCCATCAACAACAAGGTCAAGGTAATGAGTGTTAAGGGTCTAAAAGAGTTTCCAAGATTCAAAAGGAGGATCTAGGGTTGACAATGTTAGAAATAGGTTTATAATTCCATAAATAGAGTTTGCACATACAAGTGAGAATGCACATCGTTTGTACATGGAATATCAATAGTTAAAGCTCCAAACACTTGAACTCAACATGATAATGGAAAAAAGACGCCTTTATTAAACTCAACTGGAGAATTCAAATAGAGACCAATGTAGAGACAACATGGACTCACCCCTATTAGACTCCAAGAAAGACTCAGACCAACCTATGGACCCTACGATTGAGCAACTGCTCACACTACCTACTACTAGAGATAGAAGGCAAAGGGTTTAGAAGGAGGTTCCAGGATTTAGAAGAAGGCTCCAAGTTAGGTGGAGGTTCATGGGTTCAGATTAGAGTAAAAGGTGGAAAACTCGTCTCCCTCGTAGATCATGGAGGTCAAGGGTTGAAGAACTAATCTAAGAGGATAAGGGTTTAGGGGAGGCATAGGAGTCAGAGAGAAAGAATGTGTAATAGCATGGGGGGAGGAGAAGGGAGGAGGAGAGGGAGAGGAGGAGTTGCAACTTGGAGGAGAGGGGAGAAGGAAGCAAGGTTAGGACATGCTTTTGGATGTGGAGAGCAAGGGAGCATGGAAACTTGGAGACAATTGCATAGAACACCAAAATAGAACTCAATACAATGCCCCAAAGATTGTGTGATTCATTCCATTATGGGATATTTATACAAGTTGGAGAGCTTCTCTCTCTACATGTAGGAATTGTAATACTTTCTCTCTCTACATGCAAAACTTGCATCTAGGTTGCGCTTGTAGAAGTTGCATGTAGGAGTTGCATGTTGGAAGTACATGTAGAAAGTGCATGTAGGACTTTCATGTAGAACATGCATGTTGGATTCCTAAGAGAGATTATTCCTAGCCTTATGCAAGTACAAGTGGAGCTTTTCTGCTACTCTACACACACATTTTGTGCTACTTAAGTCCATGCATGTTGGATTCCTAAAAGAGATTATTCTTAGTCTTATGCAAGTATAAGGGTTCTTTGCTGTTACTCCACACACACATTATGTGCTACTTAAGTCCATGTTGACATAGAGTTAACACAAGCATAGAATGACATATATTCTAGACGTTGACTAGCATAGAACATATGTTAACTAGCATAGCGCATATGCTAATTGGCACATGTAACATAGGCTAATAGGCATCTAATAACATATACTCTGGAAGTTAACTAGAAGCATAGAATTGGCATAACTGGCTCATAACATATGGAGAACATATTCTAACAGGCATAGAATAACATATACTCTAGAGTTTAACTAGAATAGAATATATGCTAATTGGCACAAAACTTATGCTAACTAATGAAAAACGTATGCTAATAGGCATAGAATAACATATACTCTAGAAGTTAACTGAAATAAAACTTATGCTAGCTAGCATAGAACAAATTCCATCTAGTATAGAACATATGCTACCTAACACAGAACATATGCTACTAGGTAGAGAATATATTCTAGACAACAGAGAATAAATGCTAAATAGTAGATACCATATGCTACCTAACAAAGAACACAATCTAATAAGCATAGAACATATGATGCCTAACATAGAACATACACTAACAATATACTAAGCAGTAGAGAATAAACACTAACTGTTAATATATGAAGCCCATAGATTCCGAGTGTTTCCCATTGAAAAATTCCAACTATTTCCTCAATTTCAATTTATGTGATGCAAGAAACACACAATACAAGCACATTTAACTCATAACATATGTTGAATAAAGATTATGAATAACATATACTCCAAAAGTTAACTAGATTGAAAAATCATACATTTATGAATGATAGCATAATTACACCAAATGTTGTATGTTTACACTAACTTAGAATAAGATACACCCCAAAAACTAAGTAGCATAGAACATAGTACCTTTTATCAACTATTGTACATTTATGAAGTTTGCATCTCCCTTATAGCATGGAACACACTCAAGCTCTCATCATACAAATTTGTGTCTCTTTGATTCGCTACTGAAAACTTGGGATGGCATTCTACAAGTAGCCATTGCCACAACCAATTTGCACTTGTGTTAGTCAAGTATCCATGGAGTTGGGAGTCTGCAAGGTCTTGAAGCTTTGGAATTATGACGTAGCACTGGTGTATATTTTTAAAACATTGTATGATGAGTCATCAAAATTATCAAAGCAATATTGTCGTTAAGCATTGGAAAATTGACCCAAAAATCATTCAAACATCTGTACAAAATGGGCTTCTCTATTCTAGGTACGGTCATTTGACCCTCTTGCAATTTACAATCTTCTTGGCTAAAAAGATGTGCTTCTAGTTTGTACATCCTTGTCTAGAAATGCACCTCATACTAGCTATTTGACTAAGTTCTCTTGCCATGCACAACTCCACCTGTAAATACTAAAATTCTCCATGCACAATATTAATAAACGTGATGCTAAGTCATCTTGAAATCCCACATATTCAATCTCTTTTGGGCTTATGTTTCAATTGCAAGATCTATGTTGAGGTTATCAAACACTTATGATAGTCATCTACCACTTGAATTTATGAGGCTCACAGTTGCATTCTACAACTTTCCTTCAATATATGCATCTTGCATGTTTGTATCCTTTGCATATTTCAACTTATCCACAATTCCTAGCTATAGTAATGAAGATGATGAGCTATCCATGAATTCACTGTCAAGGGATTCAATTTCAATCATTTTTCCACACCAACCCATAAAGTATCGGCAATGTTCTTCATGTTAGCCAAATTTGCAGAGCACATGTCTTTCTTGCCTACATGCATGTGCATTTGACTACCTGTAGGCATGCTCTATAAATGCCCTAATAAAACATCATTCCCATCAAATGTTTTTCTTAAGGAGTTACACATTGATGGTTCTGCAAAAAAATGACAAATCCAATGTCTTTCTTGATGAAATCACATCATCATCAAAGATTTTTCTTGATGAATTACACATTTATGGATCTACAAAAAATGACGATCCAACAACCAATATCTAAAGTAAGAAAGAGCTCCAAAACTATTTGTTAGCAATGCATGATAGCTAGCACATCATGCATGCTAGATAGCATATAAAGGTGGTAAGTAGCATAGCCTATGCAGCTACATAGCATACAGAATGTGCTACCTAGCACAAAACATATGCTACCATGGAGCATATGCTATCTAGCCCAAAACATCTACTAATGCAGAAGATATGCTATTGAGCATAAAGCATGTGCTACCATGGAACATATGCTATCTAGCACAATAACATATGCCAACAAAGAGGATATGCTACCTAGCATATAGCATATGATAACCAGCATATAACATACACTAACGAACATATAACATATGCTAACCAAGATAACATATAACATATGCTAGCTAGCATACATAACATATATTAGTTAGCATATAACATATGCCTTCTAGCATGGAAAAATTGATACAAAGAATATAATATATTATACAACAAGAAAATTAATGACGTATTTACCTACTTTCCAAGCCATGCTAGAATGAGCAGTCAATGCACCATAGTACAACTAGAATATTTGAATAGACCACAAGTGCATGCTCAATGGGTTCACCTCTAAAAAATTTAGTGTGCCATGTGCATTTAAAAGGAGGGGTATTTTAATCCCACTTTTGGAAAAATTTTAACAGGATTACAATAAAAGGAGGGATTTTAAAATTAAATTTTAGAATTTTTTTTGTTATTTCATAAGTAAAGAGGGGTGGTTTTATTGAGAAAAAAAACTTAGTTAAGGGGTTTTTTGAATACCTGTTGAATGCACGTGATACCTAGGATTTCTTAGTAGTGCATCCCCCAAGAGTGCATGCAGCTCTACAAAGAAAATGGAGTGATAGATCTTTCTACATGGTAGCATTACTACTAGCATCAAGGTATCCTCTATGTTGAAATCAATTTTACAACCAAACAGTTTCCTAAATGAGTTAGGCTGTCTAAATGACTAGTAACCACAAAAGGAGAAAATGGTAAAAGGCAAGCTTGGTAGCCTAAATGGCAATTGGTGGAGCATCTCTAGAAGAAACGCATGTTGCCCTTCCACCTGCTTCACTAGGTGAGACTATAGCTTCACATCATTTTGCAATACAAAAGACCTACAAAGGTAATTGATATGTATACACATACAAATTACAATTGAAATAAAGAAACTGATAGACTGATAAAAGTACCTCAAACGTGGAAAATGTGTTAGAGTCATTTGATCCTGCTCGAAGAAATGCCAATGTTGAGTGATTTGTTGCTATCTGCACCTCAAGTTTGGATCTCTTACTAGAATTTTCAAGAGGCAATAAAGTGATCTTGGCTTTTGATGACAGAACCTATGATTTTAAAAAACCAAGGCCTATACCAACTTTCTCAATGCTCATCTTCTTAATCTTTGCTTCCTCCATTGTCTTATGAAAAATTGCAATTGCATTCTTTGTAGTTCCCTTTATTCTTTCCTTGTCTTCAATTAATTCTTTAATCTTTAGACCCTCACCTTGTGGCATGCAAACTATAAGAGGGAAAATCAACTAGTACCAATGTTTGCTAGTTTTATTGACCAAAGAGCTTTTTCATTTTGGAGGTGTGCCATACTAAGGCCATGCTATTCTCTCTAGGGCATTGCCTCGGCATATTTGATGGCTTTCAAAGTACCCCTATTTTTTCACGTCATTTTTTTTCTCTTCAGCAATAATAGGCATTGCCTTTCTTTTCCAAAATTTCAGGACTAAACTAAAATGCATACGCTCTTGCCAAAGCCACTCCATTGCTTCAATAACACAAGAAAAGGAGAGACATCCCAAGTGGAAAAGTCATTGCTAGAGTGACAACGTTTCAACACAAAAATATGAGAGCATCTACAATAAGGAAATCTATAGAAAGAAGATGAGATGAAAAAAAAGGGATGAGCACATCATACATACAACGCAGGTCAGTGGTTACAACCAGCCTAGTGGAGTTGTCTGCGATTGAGCTTTGGAATAGTTTAATTGTTTAATTTCTAAATTGGGCTAGCTTGGACTTATTGTGATTGTTCTAAACTAGCCTGGTTGTTGGAACATCTACAATATATCAGCATGCTGGTTCAGGGTAAACACTAGTTATGTGATTGTCTTGAACCAGTGTGGTTGAACAAAAATTGATACCAATATTTTTTGCAATAGAAATAAATAGCAATACATTGTTATTGTTTGATTGATGACCATCTCTGTGGTTGAAGGTATCATGTCTCCTAGTTGTTAACTTAGTTAAGTCTAACTGGGATAGCTTGAGTCATATACTAATTAATTTCAAAACCATCCTAGCTTGGATATAACGTGCTTATTCTAAACCAGCCCGGTGATTGGAACAGTTATGTGATTTTCCTAGACGAGTGTGGTAAAACAAAAATAAATAGAAGAATTTTTTGCAAGAGAAATAAAGAGCAACACATTGTTATTTTCTAATTGATGACCAGCCTGGTGGTTGAAATTGTTGTGTTTCCTAGTAGTTAAATTAGTTTAGTTTAATTTTTGGGATGATTTGGGTCATACATGGGCTGGGTTAGAATTAATATGATTGTCCACAACTAGCCCAGCATACATCATTGAGGTAGTTAATTTGATTGTTTTAAACTGAGTTTTGTCATTATCTAATTTATCCATAGCCCAATGGCTTAAATTTCTATGTTTCCCAGTAGTTAATTTATTTCATTTGTTTAATTTTTGGGCTTGCTCAAGTTATGCATGTCTAGCTTTGAGTCAATATGATTGTCCTAAACCAATCAATCACTAAAACCATAATAGGTTTAGGTTAGACACTAGTTATGTGGCTGTCCTAAACTACCCTAATGGTTAAAATTCTTTTTTTTTTAAATAGTGAAGTTATTTCATTTTCTAGTAGCCTGATAAGTTTTATTAGCTTAACTAGACTATGTTTTGTGTTTTTTCCTCATAGTTGTGCAAAAAGGGGAGATAAGACAATGTTGCATGTTATTCTTGGCATGCCCGAGATGAAGAGGCCTTGACGAGTGAATACTACATGCACTATATCATATGTTCAGTAGCTAGAATACTATATGCATTATGTTGGTATTCATACACATGGAGTATACATATGTGAATATCATACATACTTTTAGTATATTGTATAGTATATTACATTATGCTATATGCATACATGCGAATACTATGACTAATTCTAGGAAGTTAAGTAGTACTAAGTTTTGTTATAATTTAATAATTGTTCTTTGCGTGCCCAATTTTTTTTTGGTATCTCAAGTTTATGGCTTAGAACCTTGACTATTTAATTGGAAAAAGGAGCTTTGAGTATTCTAAGCCCTAGTATGTACTTAGAAAACTCAAAGACAAAAATGTGTGTTGTTGTAAAACATAAATAGACTTTGACCTAAGCTTGCAAGCTTTGAATGACTTGACATCTAGCCATGTTGGGGCATTGATCCATGGAGAAAGATTCCCATGTCTCATAGATGAATATGCACTCTATAGGCCACCTGGATCCTGGTCATGTGTTGCAAGGGAGGGCAAGTTTGGTAGCCCAAGCTTTGTATAGGAGCCAATGATCTATCCAAACGGAGACTCTTAGTGGCACCGCATTGAATACATTTTTGGCACATGCATGCATTGTAGTCTCAGGAAGAGGCAGTTTGATGTCTATCCAAATGAAATGAGGGAAGACAACTCTATTGCTCTAGAATGGAGGAGATTTTTAACATGTTAATGTTGAAGCACCAGAGAAAAAGATATGGCTACTATGGTATAAGACCACACAACCAAGAAAGATTATAAATCACTTGGTTTAATCCATCCCAAAATATATGCTTCACAAATTCACAGCAAGTTGGCAAGATAAATAGTTCTTTGTCATAGATTTCACAGAAAATTAATTATTTGAAGAACAAGATGAGATGTAAAGTGCTCAGTAGTAGTACAATAAGTAGATAATAATTCTAGTGCATATCACATACAGTCATTTGCTTGATTCTTGTATGACTGATGCCAATCGTCTTGGATGACTCGTAGGAGGCCAGGTCAGTGCAATGCACATACCATTTCTACATTTTGGATGATAGGAAACATGACACCTTATTTGTGCGGCACATGCTTCTATTGCATTAGGAATGGCTAAAAAAAGCTGATCCCAATGTATAAGAAAATATAAAACAACACTAGATGTGGTTAGATGGTGCTTCCTCTCAACTTAAATCAACATTTGGATTCTATTCTCTCAAGGTTTAAATCATTGATTGGCCTAAACATGATGTGGAATTTCTTTGGGTCTAGACATGGCAAGGGTGAACATGATGGAGATGTTACTATTATTAAGTGATATTTGTTTAGATAACATGCCCATTAAGAAAATCTCAATGATGCCCATGATGCCGTAGCATGGCTTACAAAAAACGTCTCCATAGAGGCACAATCAACTGGATATAGTAAATATAGCCGTTATTGTTGTGAATAGAATATTGCATGAAGTGAAAGTGAATGAAATGCAAAGGATAAGTAGACAAAGATGTGAGGCCATTCAAGGAACTTGTATATAGGGATTTTCAAAATTCCACCTATTCAAAACAAGAAAACTTTCTTTTTTTTTGTAGTGCGTGCATCACAAGGGATCATAATAATTGTGAGAAAATTGTCACTGTGAAGAGATGGGATACAATTCAAGTTGTACTCTATGTGAATATGGAGTGACAAACAATTGACTCGCCATAGTTTGGGGAGTTTTTCAATGAAGTCACTAATGGCTTGGAAGAGGAGGATAATGTTGCAGTTTTTGCTGGCTTTGGGGAGAACAAGATGATGAATCATACATTGTGTTGCAATTTGGTACAAAATAACATCCAAGAGAGGCCAAAATTACATCATGTTACTTAGGAGTCTACAAACATAGATGTGTACTCTCATATACTCAGAGCTATTAATAAGTTCTCATTGTTGCAAGTTGTGCCTAGGAGAAATAAGGGAAAGACTGTCTTCAAAATGGATTTAGACACACCTCATCACATCATGAGATGTCTCTACAATACAAGAAAATATATTCTCATTATGTGGGTGTACTTAATCCCACACTAAGGAAAATGTATTCCACTTATACTAGAAAATAGAAAATGTATTTATAGTCAACTTGTACAGCCATTGCGCTTCTTTTTAGTAAATCCCAAAAAACCATCGTGCTTGTTTTTGTAAACCCCAAATAACCTCGTGCTTGTTCTAGTAAAACCAAATAACCCCATGCTTGTTCTAGTAATCTCAAGCGAGGGAAAATCTATGCCACTTATTTTGTACAACCACCAACATAGTGACCACAAATACTAAATGAATGAATCGTATGCCATTCATCTTGTAATAATGAAAGGAGACCACTGTGTTGGTGGTAATTAGTACTAGATGACTTATTGTGTACAACCAACCACCATGCTAGTGACCCCTTATCTTGTGCTACCACCATGTTGGCTATGATCCTAAAACAACTTCTACAAATGCAATTGATGATATGGCCCTTGAGGGGGGGCAAGGGCCATATTGACATGCCACTAGACATATATGGCATGTCAATATGGCCCTTTCCCCTAAGGGGGACCCCTCGTCAAAGGCCATATCAACATGAAAGGGTTATATCATGTGCAACCAATGACTCCAGTGGTGATCACTAATCCTGTAGTACCACCATGATGGTTGTGATCCTAAAACAACTTGTTCAAAGGAAACTTGTGAATTGCTACAAACTTTCAAGAAATCTAGAAGAGATGTTTTATTAATAAATAAATAGATATATCTCATACATTGAGGTCTTTTAGCTCGTCCAGTCACTTTGAGGTCTTTTAGGTCTTTGATGGGAGAATCAACCCTTCTTGCTCCTTTCCTTTAGGGAGCTAGTTCCACATTTTACTTTATTCTTTGAGCTCCCTTATTTGAGAACTTTGACATACATTTTCTCTATAATGGGAGAATTGTTCCTTCTCACTGGACCTTTCCTTTTAGGGCTAGTTCTTCCCTTCAAGCTCCTTTCCTTCCTAATGTTTGCACTTGGGCTTATTCCTCTTAGGATCCTTTTATTCAAGGGGCTGACTGTTAATGTCAAGGTCCTTTATTTTTGTATGTCTAGCCCAAATTTATATACTTGCAACATCTAGTTTCTTATTGTGGCTAGCTACAACAAGCAGGCACATTTGATCTACCCACAACATGGGTAGTGGCAAAAGACATTCTTTACATCTTAAGGTTTTGGGGGGGTCACTAAAAAATATGTAAGCATAGCACGTGGGTCCAACAAAAAGGATTTTTGAAATTTTTATATTGCACAATTTTTACATATAGAAGGGTACCATTTAAAGGGGGTATTCACAGATTCAATAGGAAAAGGGTGAAATTTATTCAACAAAAATTCACAAATAAGGTATTTTGGAATTAAGCCTCGAAATCACGTGATATAGAGGATTTATATATAATGAACCCCCTGACCTTGAGGTGGCATCCACAAACATCCCAAAGGAAAAACATGCAGAGGGTGGCCACATTGGGACCATTAGATTATGCAATCATCTATGATATACCCACATAACACAAAGCATGTATCACCTTGCCACATCGCAAGAGGATAATCATCCAATTATACAGTTGCAGCTATTAATATGATAGTCTATTGGCCTTGTACATGAGAAAGCTCTTTCATGATTTCTTCCTACCTCATCTTGAGGGTATAGACATTCTCCCTCAGCACCTCCACTTTCATATTACTCTCTACAATAGCTCTATCTAATTCCATCAGCTACTGCCCTTGAAGTTGGTGAAATTGTTTAGCAATGCTTGTGTAGGCATTTTCCAAGACATTTTCTCTATGTTGTGTTTTAGTGAGGGTGGAGTATTTATTTTCAAAACTTTCAAGGGCCATGGCAAGCTTGTGCACAACCCTATTGTAATTCAATTGCAAGTAATTATACTTATTTTTCCTATTAATATTACACAGTATCATTGTATTCTCCATCGTGTAGAAAATGTATTACTCCTTCACATTCAATTCATCTATCAACTTAGTGAAGTGGGTGAGAATATTTGAATTGGGCTTTTGAAGATTGTGTGAGGAGCTCTTGTATGTGACAATTTCAAGATTAGGGGAGGAAATATTGTGTGAGGAGATCTTGCATGTCACAATTTCAAGATTGGGGGACAAAATATTGTGCAAAAAGGTCTCACACCGTGCAAAGGTAGAGGAAACATTGTACGATAAGATCTCAAACTATGCAAAGATAGAGGAGTGGGATGAATCATTTTGGAGCTCAGTATGTCTAGGGGAATCCATTGTGAGAGGGGATAGAAGTTATAGGAACAATGCAAGGGAAAAAGGTCAAGAGGAAATGGTGAAGGGAGTTGAAAATGGTGGAGTAAGGTCTAGATGAAATAGTGAAAGGATTTGGAAATGGCAAAGGAAATGGAATAGTGGAGGCTTAAGTATAGTGAGGGACACGGCAGTGGTTGGTTCAAGTGAGGGCCACCATGGTGGTTGGATGAGGCCTAATTGATGTCAAGTATGTGTGATTAAGGGGTGGCTTGGATTTTGATTAATTGAAGGTGGCTCATGATTATTTGGATGGCACCACTAAGCTTGCATGCAATTAAGTAGAGTATAGTTAATTAGCACCATGGTGGTCCATGATGCTAGGCATGGCGTCTCCTTCATGATTATTTGGAAGGGCTTGCATGAGATGATAGTAGCGCTAGTCATCCCGGAGGCATGTGATTAAATGGTGGCTCAAATTTTGATTAATTAATGAAGGTAGACCTTAAGATTATTTCGACGAAAACTTGCATCCATGTAGTTAATTAGAGTCATCGCGATGGACCATGATGCGTTGCATGGCGGTGCCCTTATGATCATTTGGATAAGTTTGCATTTGATTACATTGAGTGCATTTAATTACCAATCACCACAATGGGATGTGATAAAATAACAGATCAAATTTGGATGATGATAATCTAGACGATGGATAATTACCAATCATCATGGTGGCATGCAATTAAATGGCAGATCAAATTTGAATGGCATGATTATATGGACAATAGTTAATTAACAAGCACCACAGTGGCCCATGATGCCATGCATTTGATTAATTTGTAGGTATTGCATGTGATTATACTGAGTGTAGTTAATTTCAAGTCAACGGCATGGCCCATGATGCCAGGCATGTAATTAATTGGTGGCCTGGCTTATGATCTCCTCATGATTGTTTGGATGCCGCCATTGAGCTTGCATATGTGCAACTAATTTTCAATCATCATAGTGGTGTTGGGATATCTCAAGGTGTATGCCTCAGGCACACCTTATGTTTCTATGTGTGAGTGCTAGAGGCACAGTTAGGTGCCCACAAGCACAGTTAGGTGGTGGAAAGCCACATAGGATGATTGAGAGAATCTAGGAGCAGATTGAGGAGATGATTGTGGAGCTCTGAAGTGAGTCAGTGATGTCAGTGAGCATGTATGAGGTGCCTACTTAAGGACCTCACTCTTCTTCATTCTACAAGGAAGTAATGCAAGTATTCTGAGTTTCTGTCCACTCTTTGCTTTCCTTTCAGCTTTCCAACATGGTATCAGAGCCCTTTGATCCCCCTTGAGCCCATTTCTGCCACATCATCATCTTCTTCTTCATCTTCTTCTTCCCCATCTTCCTCCTTCTTCCCAAAATCTTTGAGAGCTTGGTTCTCCGCCTACAAATGACCATTGCCCAAACCCTCTGAGCTGGAAACTCCTCTAGTATGGGCGAACTTCCACCTGCAAGCAATTGAAGAAAAAACGTCTGTGGTGGCTGCCATTCCCCAAACAGCGCATTTTTCGCCATTTCTTCTATTGCTCAATACTCCCTGCCTGCTCCGCCATTGCCTGAGCCCTCTTAGGAGTAGATGGGTGACCTCAAGACGAAGATTTTGAGCCATTTTTCAGGTCATTTGGTTCAGTAACGAGGGAGAAATCGTCAAAACTCAGGTTCAGCCTGTAGCAACTCCCCCGGGCAAAAGTGCGCACCATTTCGTCCAACCTCTGTGCTGGACCCTCTCTGGTATATGAGCTTTCTTTTGCTTTAGAAAGCCCTCTTTTCCTTGCTTTGAAGAGTGAGCTACAAGCCCTCCAATTTCAGCCTTTTAGTTTTGACAGTTTTGGACAAGTTTTTGAAGATGATGCTACATAAAATGCTACTCTAGCATTTCTGGTTTTTTGAAACTTTCAATAACTTCAGTACAAGTGTGGCTTCAGTTTTGTTTTGAATTGCTAGACCTGCTTTTGATTGGAAAGTATTCATTTTAGCCACTTCTATGAAGCATGTAAGAAGAAGCATCATTGATTGAATATTGGTCACTAGTCTTTGCTACATCAAGTGCTCATATTTTGGAAGTCTTTCAGTTATTTTTTGCCTTGTAAGAGAGATAGACACTGCCCAATATTTGGGTTAGACCCTCTCATGGCTACCCTATTGAATCTAGAGAAGTTCAATGGAAAGGGCTTCCACACATGGCAGATGAAGGTGAAATTTGCATTGATGAGGGAGAACTTATGGGGACTTGTCAAACCTACTCCTACCACTTCTTCTACGGCCTCCAATGCTGGAGAATCCTCGGGATCCAGCTAGAGAAGAAAAAGCATATGGTATCATTGCTCTTGCTTTAGGAGATGATTATATTCACCATATCTCTGACTTGGAGTCTCCTTCAGAAGCTTGGCAGAAGCTTGACATGATTTTTGGTGCTAGCTCTCACATCTCTAAACTATCACTTAAAATCTCTTTCTTTGAATTGAAGATGGCTAGTGGTACTACTTTGGCAGCTCATGTCAACTATATGCGGAGTCTTATGACTCAGCTTGCTTCTATCAACTCTCCTATTACTCCAGATGATGCTATGGCAGTGTTACTTAAGAGTATGCCTGAAGATTATGATCACATAGTTAGCACTTTGAAAAATATTCCTAATCCTAATCTTGAAGGTATTATCTCTGCTCTCCAAGAAGAAGAAAGGCATATGGAGCTCAGGAAAGGCAATGACACTGTTTATGCTGTAAAAGTCCAGAAGGGCAAGTATACCCCTTGCAATCACTGTGGAAAGACAAATCACCTTTCAAAGGACTGCTTCAAAATTAATCCATGCAAGCACTGTGGCAAGAACAACCATAATGAGAAGTTTTACAGAGCCAAAGCAAAGACAGAAAAAGCAAATCTACTTTTAGTTGATGAGCCTCCACAAGATGAGACATCCTTTGAAGATTATGCATTTTAAATCATCTCTATGTATGCTCCAGATCTCTCTTTTTATGTCAAGGTACTCGGCATGGATAGTCCTCCAAAATGAATGAAATAAACTATTGTGTTTTTGTGTGTTTTGTAAACACCTCTGGTCACCTTATGATGTAGGCCATGTGTATGTTTTGCTCCATGGTACCTCCTGCAGACATTGTGTGCATGTACATGCAGGGGAGATAACCATTGGAAGGTCTTTTTGTATCCCTTTTTGTTTACCTTACACCCAAGGGAACCCTTGCTAGCATGAGAACCTAGCCATAGATTTATCCTTGACCACCATGAGATGGCATGAGAAACTATGAGACTAGATGTATCCTTGACATAGCCTGAGGCATTTCCTTGAGGGGGGGTTTGTTGGGATATCTCAAGGTGTATGCCTCAGGCACACCTTATGTTTCTATGTGTGAGTGCTAGAGGCACAGTTAGGTGCCCACAAGCACAGTTAGGTGGTGGAAAGCCACATAGGATGATTGAGAGAATCTAGGAGCAGATTGAGGGGATGATTGTGGAGCTCTGAAGTCATCAGTGATGTCAGTGAGCATGTATGAGGTGCCTACTTAAGGACCTCACTCTTCTTCATTCTACAAGGAAGTAATGCAAGTATTCTGAGTTTCTGTCCACTCTTTGCTTTCCTTTCAGCTTTCCAACAAGTGGCTCATAGGTGATTAATTGGCAGCTTGAATTTTTATTGATTGAAGGTGGCTCAATATTATTTGGATGTTTAAGTAGAGTGCCATCTGATTTCAATGTTAATATAATTGTGTCCTTGACCATGGATAATGGTATTTGGCTACTTTGCTCCATGCTCCCCAATTCCCTAGATTGCTCTACTACTCATCTACTCTCATCTACTCCCTTGTTCCAGCACCCTTATCTCTTTTGACCTATTCATCATTGCCATGCCTATTGAGAGAGAAGAAGAGATGATACACATGCCAAATAGACTCCTAAATACTGATTCATATTCACCACAAGTCACACATATATAGGTGAGAGCTAGTTAAAGTTAGAGTGAGGTATATATAGCTCTAACACTCCCACTTAAACTCTAGCTATGGATGAAAAAAACCTTGGGAAGAATAAGGGAATAACCCGAGCTCCTATATACAAGTATACAAATTTGATCATATAGTTAAAGTGATGCATTCATACAATTATTTACAAATATGTAAGGTTGATCATAGATTGCCAGCAATGCAAATGTGCATCTATATACAAATGTTGAAAGTCAACCATAGCTGTGTTAACTTTTGAAGAGAGAGGCTATAAAAACTCCAAGGTTTGACCATAGCACTGTGAAGCATGCCTAAATAAGTCCTTTAGTGAGAATGTCTGCAAGCATCTAAGAAGTGGCCCCAATTTTCAATCATTACCATCCCTTTCTTCACTTCATGTCTAACATAATGATAACGAATAGCAGTATGCTTGGATTTGTTATGCTGAACATAGTCTTTAGCCAGACTAATGGCACTTTGATTATCACATCTGATAGGAGTATTGGATGAGGGAGGATGTCCAATATCTGTAAGCAATTGGTGTGGCCAAACCAATTCTCGAGCTGTTAGAGAGGTAGATACATACTCAAATTCTATGGTAGAAGTAGCAACACAACGCTACTTCTTACCTACCCAAGAGACCAAACAACCATTAATAAAGAAACAACTTGGCACTTGTAGACCGCATAGAGAAGTGAGAGCTTGCCCAGTCTACATCTGTGTATCCCAAAAGATTAAGAGATGGCTGCATACCAATGTTGCATTGAGGGAGCAACTAGTTATTGACCTAGAAAATTGGCAATAAAACAAATATAGAGTGTTAAACCTGATAAACTATAAGCAACCAACAAGATTGGCATAGGGTTGACATGAAGCCACAACATCATGAGTCAATCAAGTATTTTTGGTAGAGCTCACAAGACAAGGAGTGTTCACAGAGTGAGGATTCATCAAGCCAAACTTTTGAACCACATCTTGAATGAATTTTGTTTATCAAAGTAGCAAAATTCCCTTGTGATGATATCGTCGAACTTGAATACCAAGACATGAATGAATGTCAGCAAGATTGATCATGCCGTTTTATTTGGAATTGTAATTAAAATGCAGTTGGCTGTAAGAATTAAATTACACAATGTGGAAATGGGATTCCTGTAACTATATAGCATACACAACATACACAGCATTTAGTAAATTTAAAAAAAATTATTATATAGCGCGTCTATCAGTGCATCTATGTACGCATCTGTCTGTTTGGGAAGCGTCTATTTGCACATCTATATACACGTCTGTTTGTTTTCTAAATTTTTAGGAGAGCGTCTATTTATGCATCTAGATGCACGTCTATACGTGCATCTATCTGCTATATAGACGTGGGTCTCTAGACGTGCAAATAGACGCGCCCATAAGTTTTTTTTTAGTTCAGTAAACGTGTCTGTGCGCGCATCTGTGGGTGCTTTGTCTTGTTGTGCGGATGGACTACATGTGGCTTTGTCAAAGAAAGTCTATGTCTTGCCATGTGTTTGGAGGGCCAATTGTTAACATAACGGACAACACAACACCAATGCAACAATGTGTAAGAAGCAAGGAAAAAGAAGAAAGAGAAGAAATGCACTCTATGATGATATGTGGTATATTTAGACTCACATTTCATGCCTCAAAGATCAAGAGCATGAATAATGTGCAAACAAATCAATGTATCATAAAGGGACATAAATACATGACTTCTAGAAATCACCAAGGACAATTTACAAATCCAAGTATCTTGAAAGTCAAGATACATTGCTATAACATGCACACCGTTGTTTCACAAGTCCTATTACTAATAAAAGATTGACTTACTCTTCTTCTAGGCCTTCCATGGGCACCTTGTGGGTTGGCACTTGAACCACAAAAAACAAGAATATGCTCAAAGAAGTCTCAAATCTATGACATCATTAAAACTAGATGATCTCATAATCGCATAAAGAAATCATAATAAAAAATAAAGGCTACAACCATTCCTTGTTCTGTCTTTCTGTTTTTTGGTTCTTCTTCTTGTTATTCTTTCTCCAAGATACTTCATGTCGAACTCTTTGATCCTCTCTATATGTGTGCGTGCGTGCGTGCATGTGTGTGTGTGTGTGTGTGTGTGTGTGTGTGTGTCTATAGGTACATGTATGTGTATGTCTATATTTGTATGTGTATATATGTATGTATGTGTGTGTGCATGCATGTGTGCCTGCATACATACATACATACACACACATATATATATATATATATATACACATATACATACATGTGTGTGTGTGTGTGTGTGTGTGTGTGTGTGTGTGTGTGTGTGTTGTGTGGATTGGGCCATTTCGGATGTTTCTCCTTAACGGTTCTCTTCAAATGAGGAGAAATTTATCTATTTTTTAAAATGTGCAAAAAATTTAAATGAGCGATTTATCAAAAAGCTAAAAGATGCAATATTTATATTCTTGTAAAAAAGAATTACCTAGAATCTTCCATATTTCTTAAAACTAGACACTCAAACTTCTTGTTTTGGAATGCAAGGAAAGTATAATGAAAAAGTACGTAATTTAAAATAATAAAGGATATTAGCGTATATGAGGGGGATATGAGCAAACGGAATATTATTGAATTTTTTAAATTATTTAATAGATTTTTTTGTAGTGCTTGTACATACACATGTATATATGTATATATGATGCCTCCAATTCAAAAAAATTGTGAAATGATCATGCTTGTATATGATGAAGATCATGAGCTAAGTGCATTAATTGCAACTTTAGTTCCAAAGTCAAACTTAAAAAATGAACTACAATATTTATTATAACATAACATTTCCATTTAAGTTTGTTAAACTTTCAAATGTGGCTTATTCAGCTCAAGATGCACTGACACAACGAAGGTCTCTTGAGATATACGATAAATGTAACAATATTGTAAATCAGTTACCCAAATATTTAGTACTAAAATCTTAAATATTTAGTACCAAATGAGATGCCCATTTAACTGTGGAAGAAAGATAACGAGGGTTGACCATTGTTGCCAACAGGTTGTCTGGATATATTGGCAATGGATGACTTTATGAGAGACCACTTACAAGTAATATCAAGGATAAAATGTTCATTACATTAAGTTTTGGGAGAGATTTGCAAGTGGAAAGAATGCATCGTATGAGTCCTACATTAGGCGAGTGCTAGACTACTAGAAAAACATGATCAGTGAGCTCAAACAAGAAAACATCTCAGAGACAGTAGTCTACAGAGAGTTTTGATGAAGAAAACAATTGCCTCATGAGGAGGGTGACATAGATGCTTGCGTTCATGAGTTCCAAAGCTATGAGGAATGGAATGATCACTATTGCTTGCCCATAAAAGGTAAGATAAGGTAAGAATTTAGAGCAATGGAGGAAGTTAAGCAAGGTGACTTCATCTTGGTGAGGCCATCTGACCCTCTATACCTTATATGGCTTGGGGTCACCTTATCAAGTGTTGAATGGATGTTGCATCTCCTAGCTTCAAGAAATTATTAATTCAGCATTGGGCAAAATGGGTTAAGAGAAAGGGCCTCAATGATGCAAATGCCTATGTTGACTATTGAAATAAGTATTGGCGAGAGAATAGGCTAGATACATAGGTATCAGATTGTATTGATGTGGTGGTCTGGTTGTGGACATCAAAAGCCATAAATCGACCAAAGAAGATTAAGATTCCATAGAGTGTATGTATCAAAGCACAGGAGATCTTGCTTGGTATCAAAGCATAGAAAATGGTTCTAATTTTTCCCTTGTTGATCTCCCAAACTTCCAGCATAGTATGTTCTCTCATGTGATGTTTCTCCATTGTTGTATTCTTATCAATGCATATTTGCATCTATTTTAATAATATGACAACCTTCAAAACTTGTTTTTCACCAACAATTACTTTGTTTCTAGTGTTCACTCCACCAACAACATGATTTTCAAACTCTACCACAAATGTTCAGTTTTGGTTCTTATAACTAATGAATGGTTTCATAACCAATGAGGTTTTCCATAATCATTGGACTTTCTAAATATTAGCAAATTTTTCATACATTGGCATAATTCTCCAGATTAATACAATTTTCCACAATCAATGAAACTTTTCCCAAATATAATGAAACATTTCCGAAATTTAATGAAATCCACCCAATTTCAAAATTCACAAAAAACAACTTTTGTCCCATGTTATCTAATATAGTGATTCTTCAAATATCACATTATACTTGATTCTGCTAATATCACATCACTATTTAATATAGAAATAAATTATAATGTAGCACAAGCCAATCGCAAGTTTCTACATTGTGCTCCAATTTTAAATACAAGATAATAAATTGCCATGTAACAACAAGAACTTTTATAAGTTTGCACATGACAAAATAAGATTTTCCTCATCTAAAAACACATAGTTTAGAGGGATAGTAAAAGCACTTAAACTAAGAGACCAAACTTGTGTTATCAAAAGAGATAAAGCATGAAGATAGAGAGAGCTTCATACAAATGCAGCATAGCATAAAGCTACTTTGAGACATTTGCAATGAATAGTAGCTGTTAGGGGAGAGAACAAAGGACCTAGATGGTACTCCATCTCATGACGAAGTGGAGACTTGTAGGGATGTGAGTGTGCAGACTTATCTACATCCCTTGAGCCACCATAGTAGCCTCGACCCTTACTACTCTTTCTAGACCTACAATGGGTACACCTAGGTGATGACCCCTCGGTCGAAGGGGCTGCATGGGATGACTATTGAGTAGGTAAAGCCATTGATGGCCCTAATCTACCCCCGAGGGGTGTAGGAGAGAGAATAGCTGAGGTCCTCTAGGACAGGAGAGAGAAGAACCTCGTTGCCTCTGCGTCGCTCATGGATGCAACAAACCCATCAAGACTCCCAACAAAGCCATGGGATGCTAGCAAAGGAGTTCCTCAAGGAGCAATTGGCAGGGGTAGACTCAAGAGGAGCTGGCCTGTGGGGATACCCAGGGGTAGTTGTAGGGGTAAGCCCCTTAGGAGTTGGCTCAATGGAAAGAAGGTCCTCTAGACAGTACAGCTCATGATGTCTCCTCCTATGAGGGGCACCATGATCATGGGCTCCGTACTCTCCGGACATGCGACGTGCTGACATGTCTAATTTGGGGGGATTGGACAAACACAAACACAAAAAGAAGAGTGGGTAAGAATTGAAAAGACAATACTTACACTTTACTTAAAAGACAATTTATGACTTAAAATTCAAATTCAATTTACTAAAACTATGAAAAGACAATTTACTTAAGACTTCATCATATATTATCATATATCTCCATAAGTTACATTATCATATGTATCCAAAAGAGTATTTATATACCAAATTTGGATCCAAAAGAGTGTTCAGGTACCAAATTATTTCCAAAAGCGTTTTGATATACATAAATTTGGATATGCAAATTGTAATAGGTTGCCCCATAAGATGTTGCATGTCCCAAATACCATGCCCAATTCTAGAGATGAAGCAAAGAAGATGTTGATTATGGCTGTTTATGACACCATCCATGATTTCCCTTATGATTGTATTTTGTTTCATTGCGAGTATGGCGATTGAGTTAATTGCCCGAAATGTGGAGCGCACTACAGACAAGACTTGTTGGAAGAGACGATCCTAGTGAAGGTCCTAACACATTTTCCCATCATCCCCATAATACAACACTCAGGGGGGTCACTATGTATAAACCCTCTATATCACGTGCGTTCAAGGCATATTTCTAAAATCCCTTATCTGTAAAATTTTCATTAATAAAATGTACCCTTTTTCTATACAAATCTGTAAATTTTTTTGAAAATTGTTTTAAATACTTCCTTATGTAAATTAACTTTTGTTAAATTTAGATATTAAAAACATCCTTCTGTTGAACTCACGTGATAGGGTTACATATAATGAGTGACCCCCCCGAGATACAACACATGTTTAGATGCAACTCCATTGCGCAACTTATGATATGGCATGCTACACACCGGTCCACCGATGACACTTTGAGGATCCTAATAGATTGTGCTACTTGGAATACATAGACAACATGTGGCTGAACTTTGCAAGGGAGCCACACAATTTACATCTCAAGGTCGCAATGGATGGCGTGAACCCTTTTGGGTTACGCTGCACATCTTGGTTGACATGGCCCATAGTCTTGTTGAACTACAATATCCTACCATGGCTAATAAATAAGGGATACCTCATCCTTGCCCTATTTGTGATGGGGAAGTACAAGGCCAAAATATAAACGTGTACATGACACCCTTCATTGAGGAGCTGCAAACCCTCTGGAGGGGCACACGTGCCTTTTTTATTTCTACAGCCCCGAGGTGAGCCACAGACATGTGCATCAGGGAATTTTGATGTGGACCATGCATGACTATCTAGGATTTTGGGAGTGCACAGGTATGTGCTTTTGCATGCCTACTGATACCTTTATGTTTCTATTGTGGTGTGATCTATGCATGTCAAACAACCTATGTGTCCATGCACATATGTAGGACTTTAAACACAAGGGTACCATAATTGTCCTATTTGTGGACCTAGTTTGAATGCATGACACTCCAAACATATGAGGAAGATGGTTTATGAAGGTCATGCTCAATATCTACTGCTTGATCATTCTGCACGTGAAGGTGAACTTGATCAACCACCGATCTGTAGGAAGGCAAGTGACTAGATTCGAGATTGGAGAGCTAATAGTGAGGAGCCTCCTCTAGGTATGGACCGATTGTCTATCTTTCATGAGCTTTCATATTGGGGCCAGTTACAAATCAATCACCTCTTGTATCCCATGCATATCTTCAAGAATGTGGGGGCTTCTATTTGGGCACACTTGATTGGTGTCTAGGGGAGTGCGAGAAGACTTGCACAAGATGGTGCCTCACTTGTGGCCCCAACAGCATGTGCGTAGAAGTCAAGAGCATGGTTCTACAACTCAAGAGGCTAGTTCAAGAACCGAAGTGCATCCTCCATGAATTGTTCTCCCAAAGGCACCATGGATCCTTTACAAGGTAGAGGAGGAAAGAGTCAAGGATGATATTGTATCTTTTCGGACACCCGGTGGGACACATGTTGCCTAAGGGGAGCATTTACAAGGGACAATAAGCTTAGTGACCTCAAGTCCCATGATTGGCACAAGGTCTTATAGGTATTCTACATGTTATCGTGAAAAAAGAGTATATAGAAATAAGATTTTGATGCTTTCCTGTAATTAACTTATATGATTATGACACATTTTTGGCCCTCCTTTGTTGCTTGGATAGTTTATCCTCCCGATTACAATGAGAGGATGCTTATTAAAAGATATTAGAATCGCTATCTACAAGATTGGTGGCATTGTCAGGTATGTTACTATCATATCATCTTCATTATATATCATGCAATTTTAAATGATGGATATAAAATATTGAATCTTACAAGTTCATGTGGAATAGGTGGATCTCACAAAAAGAGATCTCTATATTAAGTATCAAGAGGGCTAAGGTCACAACAATACAAAGCACCCATAGATGCGCACACAGATGCATTTACTGAACTAAATAAAAAACTTATGGGCGCATCTATTTGCGTGTCTATTTTTGCATCTGGAGACCCGTGTCTAATAGCACATCTATATAGCAGACACACACGCGTATAGACGTGCATTTAGATGCTTAAATAGATGCTCTGCTTAAAAATTTAAAAATAGATAGATGCATCATTAAATGCATGTATAGACGCATTTTTAAACGGTCTTATAAATGCATTTATAGATGTGCAAATAGACACTTCTCAACAGACAGACGCGTATATAGACGCATTTATAGACGCACTGATAGATGCGCTTTATAATATATTTTTTTAAATTTATAGAATGCTGTGTATGTTGTGTATGCTATATAGTTACAAGAATCTCATTTCCACATTGTGTAATTCAATTCTTACAGCCAACCGCATTTTAATTACAATTCCAAATAAAACATTACAACTCCAAAATGCAATAAAATTGAAAGCTCAAAAAGTGCTTGTATGTACATATAGCACAAAGCTAAGCCACATCATGTGGCTTCAAGTACAAAAAATAAGGAAGCTAAGCCATGTCACATCGCTTCAAGTACAAAAAATAAGAGTGTATATACAAGAGGCACGAAGCCAAGCCAGTGGCTTTAAGTACAAAAAAGAGTAGCTAGCACTACTTCTATAACTAATATATGTTCTCCATATCCTCGCTCACTTCCACGCTCCCTTCTGCGCTCCCTTCTGTGCCTCCTTCCTTGTCTTCTTCCTCGTCATTTTGTGCACGGGCCTATAAACAAGGGATAACATATATCAATGTATGAAAAACCAAATCTTTACTTATAATATTAACATTATTTAATTACTTTCAAATACCTCGGGGGCCGCTCCAGTAGCCCGGATATACTGCTCCTCAGTAATCAACCCGTCATGATAGAAGTGCCTCCATGTATCTCCTCTGCGATGGTGGCAGTGGTAGGATGTCTCGACAGGAGTAGGGTATCTACCCATGATCTCAAGCTGCAAGACGACACAATTTGCGGAGGGATTAGTAAAAAGAAACAACCTCCTAATAAACTACATAAGTAATATAATTTGAGATCGATACTTACAAATTGGGCCTCCCATGATTCAACACCCGCTGCTCCAAAATGCACGCTTTCATATTGCTCCATTTGGATCCTTCGTGCCTCCACATGCTGCAAACTGGGGTCCTCCCTCGTTGACTTCATTGCTTTCTTCCACTCATGCTTGTGAGCGGTGTGGGGCGGGCCCCTTGGTGGTTGACCTCCCTCGAGCCTGGCAAGCTCTGCTAGTGCCTGCCTCTTAAGTGAAGATCTTTTATTACCAAGTATCATAACAATCTTTGACTTGGCCCATTTATCTATGAACTGGCGATTGGGGGGGTTAGGATATCTAGAGCAAACATCAGCGAGGGTCTCATCAACCAACCTCTTTGGTTGGTCTTTGAAGTGGATAAAACAATCTTTATAAGTGTTAACAATTACAGAGTGCATGAAGGCCATGATGTCCTTCCCCTGTGCATCCATCAAGATGCCTCCTATCTGAGTGATGTCATAGAATATCGTACCATCACTCGGAGGCACGTTTAAATCATTTGAATCATCATCGTCCCCACCGCCACCCCTCCCAAAGCATTGTGCCATGCATCCCCCACCCCTCTCCCTGCTACTATGCCTGCTATCGTGTCGTGTCGAGCTAGTACGTTGGCCACTCGTAGCTAGAGATTGCACGGGACTACGTGGACCACTCGTAGCTAGAGAACCAAGTCTCGACTACACAGGAGTACACCGACGGCTTTGCGAGACAGAAGGACCTCCTGACGGCATGGGGGAAGGGGCATAAGACGGCATGGCAGAAGGGGCATAAGACGGTATGGGGGAAGGGGCATAAGATGACATGGGAGATGGGCCTATGCTGTGTAGTCGGCTGGGCTATGCTGACTCCACTGGGGTGATCTCAGATGGTGTGGGGTGGTTTGGAATCTGTAGTGCCGACTCCTGGGGGATGTTTAAAGTACCCATCATATACCTGTATAACTCCACAGGACTATGAGGGTGCCCTAAAAGGTTATATAAGTCCCTAAAAATAGACTCCCGGAGATCAGGTGAGCCCGAAGCACTTCCTGGCCACATGATGAACTGGAAAAAAGAAAAAAAGATGATTACTGATGAGTTGAGAAGAAAGGGGAAGGGAAGAGAGGATTATTGTCGGAGCGCATCTATAGACGCGTCTCATTAGCACGTCTATTTTCACATATAATAGCGCATCTATAGACGTGGTTGTTTGTGTCTACAAATAGGCTAGATGTGCATCTAGACGTGCCTGTAGATGCGGTTTTAGATGTGCTCTGAGACGCGCCTATAGACGTGCTCCGACAGATGGACTTTTCTAAAAAGTAGAAAAGGACATGCGCCCAACACACAAACGTAACACTGATACCCAAATCATGCGTTTTTTGGATACAAGAAAGTACAAATCCAAAGAGAGAAAACTTCCAAAAAAGATCAACTACAAAAAGACTTACCTTGGATAGAGGTATGGAAGGTTCTTCTCCTTTTTCAAAGTTGCTTCTCTTCCTTGTTCGCCCTCATCTCCTTTAAGCTTGGAAGTAAGTGTGGGTGCCTTCCTCTTAAGTATAAGCTTGGAAGTAAATATGGGTGCCTTCCTCTTAAGCATCGAAACTATGGATCTACTAATAACAAAGCAAGCAAGCCACGTGAAGTATAAGTAATGTGAAGAAAAGCAAAGCGAGTGCACTAAAAGTAGGTTTAAAATCCGCGTCTATAGACACTCTAATAGCGCATCTATATGCGCATCTAATTACACAGATTAGACACAATTTTAGATGCGCTTGTAGACGTGCACCACAAAACAAATAGACGCGATTTTAGATGAGCTTATAGACGTGCACCACAGAGTAGACAGACGCGATTTTAGACGCGCCTTTAGATGCACCACAGAGTTTAAAATTAAATATTTGAAGAAAAGCAAAGTTTTTTGGGTTGTTTGTTTGTAGGATGTCTTCATCTTCAAGAAGTAGCTCCAATGAGTATGAATCCCTCCGTATCCACCATCGTGAAATGTGGTTGGAGCAAAAAATCAAATGTATGTGTGATCGATGTCGAGGAAACATGTATCATGCACACAGGATTACACTCAATCACATCTCAAAGTATGGAGAATGGGATGCCACCGTAAACATGGTAAGCGTTTGTAAGTTAAGGTTGATTGATTTACCTATGGGTGTTCATATGTTTGAGTTATGATCCCGTTTTAATTTGATAAAGGATGCAGTGCCACACCTGCATATGTTGCCCTATGCTCGCCGTGAGGAGGCGAAGCGTTGGCGATATGAGGTGGGATCTTCAGGAGGGACTATTACGGATGCATGGAGTGATGGTGATAGTAGCCCTCCACCATTACCTCATGAAGCCATGGAGGAGGAGGTGTTTGATGATATGGTGTGGGATTTATATGTCCATCAAGGGAGGGATGATAGCATGGAGCAGGATGATCTTTTTATTGTAGCGACTCCACTGTTTGAGGGGTGCACATTCTCTGTTCTACATGCCTCCCTTGAGTTACTAAACTTGCAAACCATCTATGGATGGAGCAATGCAAGTTTGAATGCATTACTCAAGTAAGCTTTAAAGTCTATTTTGCAAACATGGTGAATTATGCTAGTGGGTCAATTACTCGAATGCTTTTCCTCATTTATGGTCTTCACGTGCAGGCTATTGTGTAAAATGCTTCCAAGGGAGAATAAATTACCGACCTCAAGAGATATGGCAAGGCAACATGTGACCTCTCTTGGAGGATTAGATTACAAGCGCATCCATGCATGTGTCAATGATTGTGTTTTGTTTCTTGGACTACATAAGGATGCAAGAGAGTATCCTACTTGTGGAGAGGCAAGATATGGAGCAGATCTCAAAACTTTGGATGTGCCTCATAAGGTTCTGCGACATTTTCCCATAATCCCTCGCATCCCATATGTTCAAGTGCAAATCTATTGCAGAGCTCATGTCATGGCATTCCTCCCATTGATCAACTGATGGCAAGTGGAGAACTCCCGTGGACTCTCTTGCATGGAAGCATATTGAAGACACATGGCCAAGCTCCAAGGAAGAACCTAGGAGCTTGAGACTTGGATTGGGTATGGACGGTGTGAACCCATTTGGTCTCAAAAGCACCTCTTACAGTGTATGGCTAGTGATATTGGTGAATTATAATCTTCCACCCTCTATGGCTATTAAGAAAGGACATGTTATGCTGTCCCTTCTAATTCTAGGGAAACATAAAGTAAAAAATCCTGATGTTTATTTGGAGCCTTTGATTGACGAGCTAGAGATACTTTGGAGAGGTATCGAGGTGCATGATGTGAGCAAGCCTCCCTCGTCATGAGACTTCAACTATAAAGTAGTCTTGATGTGGACGATGCATGACTTCCCAGGCTATGGCGTGTGTTCAGGTAAGCATTGCACTTCTAATTAAGGATAGACAAAGGATGTGGCACCCTAAACCCACCTTCAACTCTTAATTGCATCAATTGTTCAGATCTCACTACATCAGGTTAACATGCATGTCCTATTTGTGGTCCTTCGCTAGTTGCCTCACGGGCAAACGCATTGAATAAGGTCATCTATGAGAATCACCATCGATTTCTCCCACTTGATCATCCTAGATATGTTGCCCCTTGGAATGAAGTCCTCCCACAATCACTCACCGTGGAGATTGGATTAGAATTTGGGATGGTTCCATGACTCCTCCACCACTTGGCATGAGCTGGTAAGGGTGTGTAACTATTGTGTGCTATATTGGCTGAAAATAAAGATTGCCCGCTAACACCAACTTTTGTTTAGATACTCCATCTTTTATTGTTTACCATATTGGTCCCACGTCAAGATCAATCACCTGCTTGATCCCATGCATATCTTCAAGAATGTGGCATCTACCATTTGGGAGCATTTGAATGGGACATGAGATTCCGCAGGCATAAGGGAGGGTCTACATACCACAGGGAGGATGCATGAAGCTTGGCCACAAGAGAGACCAAATGGGCGTGTTTTTTTACCTCATGCACCGTGGATGTTATCAAAGCTAGAGATGGTGACAGTGAAGTGCGCTATTACTACAATTCGTACTCCCACTGGATGCATGAGGTGTTTGAAGGGAGCCTTTACAAAGAGCAAGAAAAGAGGTGTAGAGCAATTATATGGCTTGAAATCTCATGATTGGCACAAGATGCTCCAAGTAAGTATTTTATATGTATAATATCTTTTTCCTTTCAAATTTGTGAGTGAATAATTATAAGCAACTAATCAACCACCTCCTCGTGGGTTCAGTTCATACTACCTACTAGCATTTCACATAGTGCATCGAAGGACGTGAAAGATTGTATTTACAAGATGGGCGAGCTTGTGAGGTACTTTACATGATACAAAATATGATGCGTATCAATGCTCCATGCAAGTTTGAATGCATATTGCTAATATGCTATACTTTTTCATTTCTAGGTATGTGAGCTCAAAGGAAATAGATCCCACCATGCTTGAGAATGCTCGAGTTATGTCAGTGGAGGTGGTTTTTTTAGTAGAGGGGACATTTCCACGTTCTATTCTCACAAGCCAACTACATCTTATAGTGCATTTGGTGGATGAGATTGCTATATGCACTACTATACATGCACAATGGTTGTTCTTTCTCGAGCGGTTCATGAAGACCTTGAAGGGCTTCGTGAGACAAAATGCAAGACCCGAAGGTAGCATGGCCAAGGGTTGGTTGGTACAAGAGTCACTTATATATGTTCTGAGTTTCTTGTTGATGTGGATAGCTCTCTCCCACGACTATGGAGAGATGATGAAGACCTAAGGATGACCTCTATTGTGCCTCAAGGGAAAGGATGCAACAAAGTAATAGACATGGAGTTGCATAATAGTATCAACCTCTATTGCGTGCTTAATAGTGATGTGATGAAAGGATGGGTGATAAGATACGAGGATGCAAAGGCAAGAAGACAAGAAGAAAGGGCCCTCTTTCGTACACACCACGGATCTCATGTGCCATACCCTCAGTATCTAAGAGCACTTCCAAAGGATATTCATGTGGATTGGCTACTTGATGAAATGGAGAAAGCAGAGAAAGATGAGGGGATGCATATCACAATGGAAGAACGGGAGTATGCTAGGGGATGCATGAGCAAGGTCGGTATATAGAATGTTATGCATAAGGTAGGAGCTTTCAATAATTTAGATTGCTTATTTAATTGATTTTTTCTTGGTGTAGTGCACTATAATCAATGCTATATGGTGTGAGGGCAAGCATTTTCGAACACAACGGATTGATGATAAGAGAAACACACAAGATTGCGGCATCATTGCTAGCTTTGAGGAAGCCAATGGAGCCATGGATGATTATTGTGGCATAATCCAAGATATTATTAAGCTTGAATTTCGATGCTTCTTTGTGTATGTTTTGGATGTAAAGTGGCTTAAGGATGTGGTGGAAAGAGGACCTAATGCAACAATCAAACGCCATGCAGGTGGCTTTGTAACTATTGACTCCACAAAGTTTTGGCAAAGTAGGAAGGACACACTAGTACTACTGCAACAATGTGAACAGGTACTATGCACACATATAAAAATACTCGCTTTTAAATATTTGATGCAAGAAAAATAACATGATTGTATTTGTGTTTGAATTAGGTTGTCTATCAACCAATGGTGGATAATAATAGATGGTGGCATGTCATACCTATTAGGCCACGTTCCAAAGTGATGTATAGTACATTTACTAATATGGAGCATATGGAGAATGATCATGGCCATGGATGTGATGATGACCATGATACGAGAGAGGAGGATGATCATGAGATAGGAAATACAAATATTGAGGCCATTACCCATGAGGACGAGCCTACCATTAGTGATGCTGATTTCGATGAGCACATGACTAGCACAAGTAGTAGTGGGTTAAATGTATTTGTAGATCTAAACACTTGTTTCGATTTTGAAGTAGATAGTTTGGCAAGGGTTGATGATTGAACCATAGCCCATCATTGATATTGGCAAAACTATTTTACATATTATCTCATTCTCCTCACCTCACTCAATTCTTGTATATGTGGGCTTGCAAAAAAGCATTCATGTTTTTGTTAAAATTATGTGCTTTGGTAATCATGGGCAATGTTTGGAAAGCAATGATGTACACCAAAATCTCACTTTCTGTATTCTCTGGTTTGCATCTAAATACGTGTCTAATTTCCAGTGTAAATGCACAAATAAACACGCTAATACATGCGTAAATAGAGCACTGATAAACGCAATGTTAGACGGGCCAGTAATTTCTCAGTTTAGATGCGCAAATAGACGTGTTAATACATGCGCAAATAGACGCATTGATAAATACAATGTTAGACGTGCCCGTATTTTCTCAGTTTAAACGTGCAAATAGACGTGTTAATACACACGCAAATAGACGAGTTGTTAGACGTGCTATTAGATGTGCCCGTAATTCCTCTACTCAAGCAACGCCTATAGACGCGCCCGCTATTTTGCGCGTCTACCAAGCGCATCTATAGTTGCTTTGTGTTGTTGTTGGTGAACTCCATTGAAACTGTGTGCCTACTTGAGAAGCACTTTCCCTCAATCATTGTGACGACTCAAGTGCACTTGCTTGCACACGTAGTTGATGAGGCTTCCATTGCAGGAACCGTTCATAGTCGATCGTTGGATGTTTTTCCTTGAATGGTTTATGAAAACCTTGAAAGGATTTATAAGGCAAAGAGCTAGACCCAAAGCAAGCATAGCGAAGGCATAGATTGTGCAAGAGTCATTTGTATACATCACAGAGTTTCTTGCATCCATGGATCCGAATATGCCACACGCTTGGAACATCAAGGATGATGATTGTGTCATTGCAGAGGTTCCCCAAGGTAAAGTGGTTGATAAAAAGATGAGCGAAGAGCAAAGATAGAAATTCAATAATTTTTGTGTCCTCAATAGTCCCAAGATGCAAAGATGGGTGGAGAGATATGAAGAGGCCAAAGAAAAAGAATGAATGAGAGGGCGAGATTTAGAGTCATCCATAGGCAGACGGTGCCATATCCACCAAACCTTGCTCTTCTCCCCAAACACATATCCTATGATTGGCTACAAGAAGCTCTTTGTGAAGCAGAATATGATGGAAATGACATAACCGATTGAGAGCAAGCACTTGCAATCACATGTATGCCACATGTAAGTTTTTAACCTTTCTACTTAATTTGGGTATTTATGATCACAATCGCTACAAAATGTATCGTGATTGTTTTAATCATGTTCTTTTGTAGTACAAAAATTATAGTGCATTGTGGTCACATAGATGGCACTTTCATGTGTGGAATGCATCGATTCAAGGAGAGTCACATATGATTATGGATTCATGGCTAACTTTGTACAAGATAGCTGAGCAAGTGCTTCTGATACCAATCTTCTCTCCTCATAGTTAGATTATTGTGCGACCATAGGTGACATCTATGAAGTTGATTTTAGAAGATTTAGTATTTTCATTATTGATGTCGAATGGTTTAGAACCGTTACAATGGTCCCAATGCTATAGCCACTAGGAGAGACAAATGTGGCTTCTTTTCCATTGACTCCACCATACCTTGGACCGATGAAAGTGATACCTTTTCTCTTCTAGATCATCATGAATAGGTACACACTAACAAATTAATTAAAAGCTAATATCTTTGTTTTCAAACAAATGTTAGTAGATTTTCATATATATATTGATTTATACTTGAGCATAAATGGATATAATTACTAGAACCTAAGTTGGATCTTCAACGTAGGTGGTCTTTTATCTGGATTTTTTGGATCCAAGATGGTGGTATGTGGTCTAAGTTGCTCCTCTAAGCAAACATATTTTTGAAGATAGGGATTTGGATACAGAGATGCCGAAAGAAGATCCAAATAATAATGTTGATGGATCTAGGGAAGAGGATGAAGATGATGATATGGGCCATGAAGAAAGTGACAATAATGAAATTGTAATGGAGGAAGGTGGAGATCATGACTTTGGGGAAGAAGAGGGAGAACTAGAGGCCGGTAAACTAGAGGATCAAGTCTTAGCAGACATACAATAAGGGATGATGATGTAGGTGATCAATTGTATGTAAATCTTGAGATAGGTGATCAATTGTATGTAAATCTTGAGATAGACATATTTGGTGTGCAAAACTTGGCTGAAGCTGACAATGTAACTGCTACTAATTCATAGTTTTGACATCAATGAGACTTCTTATGTATAGTTTCGCCCTCACATTTTTATAGTGACATTTTTTACATTAATTTGTATGTTTATTAAGTTCACTATCAATATATGAGTGTTTTGATCTCACTTTTGGTGTACAGTCTCTTATTTTTTTCATCTTTCAAATGAACAAACTTGTGGTATTTTGGGACCCTTGGAAATGACGTTCTGTAAAAACATCAGTATGGAAAAATGTACCCAGGCATCGGTGCAAGGGTTGGTGTCAGTCAAGACTCGGTATGGTAGCCGAAATAAATGTACGTATAGGGGTCAATACATACCGACCCCTATACGGACAACCATACCCACTGCTATTTTGACATTTACACCAATACCTTCCCTGCCCACCAACCATACGAACAATCTTCGTGCTCGTGCCCACGAAGAATCAAAAGAGAATGTCAGAAAGAGGCCCACATCTTGTAGTGTAAATTGTCTAGTTTACCCATCCATGAAACGTATAGTAGCATTTTGCCCAATCTTCGATCATGGGAGAGAAGTGCCACCACTTTGGTATAGCTGGGATCAAGAATGTAATAATATGGAGGTCATTCAAAGGGTGTAGCAAGAGATGCAAGAGTAGCATGGAGCACGAGATGAGGGTGGTGGATACAAGGGTTAAAAAGGAAATGAGGGTGGCCTAGTGGAGCCTCAAAAGTAGTCACTTAATGTAAGATGTCGATGTCATGTGTGTTCAAGGCCTATTTTATAAACCCCTATGTACACCTAGTTTATGTAAATTATTATTAGTCCTTGTGTAAATTTCCATGAAATTATAAATTCCTTTTCTATAAGGACTTTAAAACTATCCTTCTATTAGAGGCAAGTGAAAAATGCATTTCAAGCATCTAGGTAGTGCTATGCCGCCTTCACAAGAAAACCAAGATCAATGGAGACAATCTATGAAGGATCCTTCTAGGCAAGTTTTTAAGTCTTCAAAACCTTACTCCAAAGATAGGTCTTGTTTTTAAGCAAGAAGGGGATGACCATTTTTCGAGCAAAATATTTTGAGCATCCGAGTGAAGGGAAAAACAAGCTTCCAATTATGTAAAAGTATGGCAAAAAAGGATCGAAAGAAAACATAGTATCACTCAAGAATATGCAAAGAATTATAGGAATGCCTATATTATACACAAATCTCTACATGAATCTTTGAGGATGGTGAATAATATAATGGGATGGCCTTTTAAGAAACCCACATGTAGATAAATTTCTCAATGAAAATTTCCTTATGATCCTTCTTACAACTTTTACATATAGGGCTTAACGTTGAAAATCCTCTCTCAGGCTATCTTCATGAAAGGTCTCTAAAGAAACCTCATTGAAGAAAGCCATCCAAGGTAGTTTCATGAGTGATACCCACTAAATGTTCAGAACCAAGTCATGGTGGAAGAACTATTGTATGCCAAAGATCAAGCCTATAAGTTAAAGTGATGACAAATATGTTTTGGGAGTAGCTAGGCTGATGGATATGTGTAGGGAACCAATGCCAAAAAATATTCAACAAATACAACTATATAAGGGTGTCATGTGTGTGTGCAAGAAGAATGCCAATCGTGAATGTAATGAAGATAATTCTACCAAGTGACACAACGTGTGATGAACTGGCACTAGGGCCATTGGTGTTGACATGGCATTGAGTCACCTGTGCTGAAGTGGTATAGGTTAGGATGCCACATGGCTCACTCTTGACTAGCCTTGGATGTGTGGATAGGTTAAATGAGAGATCTACCATCTGTCACTCCACTGTGAGGAGACAAGGCACTCGAGTTTAGGAAAGATGCACTGGAATCATGATTCCATCAATGTCCATGGTTTCAATTAGCTAATCATGTGTGTGTTGTTGTGTTCACTTTATGGTAGCCTATACATATGGAGCATGGCACGTTGTGACATCATTTGGATGTGGAGCAGACTTGGTTGCTACTAAATCTAGGTTTGGCGCTATTGCTATGGAGAAGCTTGTCCATTGCTTTGTTGTTATAGACTGTTGTAGACCTTGTTTGCTATTCACTGTGCATGTAGCTTGATCGGGGATCTTCTTCTTGTTCATCGGCCATTTTGTTTGCTTTGCTTTAAATAGCCACTATTAAAGGAGGCATTGTTGATTTGAGTCACCTGTGAAGTCGGTTGGCCAATTGGTAGCCAAGTCCATTGTAGAACGGGATTGAATGTTGGGCGTTCCATTGCATTGAAGACTTTTTTGCAGTGATGTGAGTCTTGTGAGAGAAGGCTGGGATGTGAGTCTCGTTGGAGAAGGCATTTCTATACTGATGTGAGTTTCATGATGGGAGAAGCCCATGGGCATTGTTGAAGGCGAGTTGGCTTACGTGTTTCTTGCCCATTGAGGTTGTGTAAAGAGAAGGCTAGTGGCATTGTGGTTGCCATTCATTGGATCTTGATTGTGGAGATAAAATATTGCATTTTGTCATCTAGTCTGCATAGAAACTTAATTTGAGAGTCAACTGGCCCTATTCATTGATTGATGAAGTCATCATTGTAGAGGTCGACGTCCCACTTGGGGGGTTCACCTCCCAAAATTTTAGTGTACCACATGTATTCAAAAGGAGGGGTATTTTAATTCCACTTTTGGAAACAAATTAAGAGGTTTACAATAACAAGAGGGGGTTTTTAATTCTACTTTAGAAAAAAATATGTTAGTTTATAAGCAAATAGGGGTGGTTTTATTGGGAAAAGTAATTTAGTTGAGGGGTTTTTTTAATACCCCTTGAAGCACATGATACTTATTAGTGATGCACCCCCGAAGGAAGTCTAGGAGCATTGAAGGTGGTCATTTTTCTGCCTTTGCTTGGTGGTCATTGTGCTTTAGCTTATAGCAGGTTTAGGCCTATTGGCAAGCCACTACCGAGCTAACTTGACTTGTGGAAGGGCTCACGATGGCTCTATTAGAGTCTTCTCATCCTATGGATGCAGATGGTAGGACTGGAGCTTGGAGGTGGAATTCCTTAGAAGCTGCGAGATTCACTACAAATGGTTGGAGTTTTTTTTTTTGTGTTCTCGTTTGGTGTGAAGGAGCTATTGTGGCTTTGTGAGTGATGTCAAAGCTATGACTTAGAGTCCCTGTAACAGTGTACCTCTCTCTCTCCAAACATAGAAATTCCTTGCACAGGTTTCTCTCAAAGGAACCTTTCTCTCTCAAAATGAAAAGCAAGTCTCCCTCTCTTAAGAAGATATCTCTCATAAAATCAGAGAAAAGAGTCTCTTTCTCAAAGAACACTCTTGAGAACACTCAAGAAATTACTCAAGGAAACCCATAAAATTTCAGAATACGATAACTTGGGCTCCATGAAGCAGAATGCAGAGATTCTTGAAGTGAAGCAAAGAGGAATATGAGCCTTCAAGAAGAGTTGAAGATGATGCCTTGGAAGGAGGTCTTGTGCCTTGAGAAGAGCAAGGGATTATGCCTTGATGGAACAAGGGCTTGCACACTCTCTCAAGAAAACTCACTCATGAAGGATGAATCTCACTCTTGGAGAGAAAGGGTGCCTCACATAAGGAGGTCCTAGTGCCTTGACAAGATGTAAGGGCTTGGGAGCACCTAGTGCTCTGATGCTGTGATAAAGTGGAGAGAGAGAGAGAGAGAGAGAGAGAGAGAGGAGTGCACACGATATACTTACCTATACACTATGTTGTATTTAACATAAATATGAATATATACATGAGAACCTCTTAGGATTAGGGTTATGGTTTTCCCCTAATGCCCTATCTAGATGGTATAATTTACGACATCCTTAACAAAAGGGACCCCTCAAGGGCCATATAGCAATTGCATTTTTAATAGTTTAATTTATCTTCTTAGCATGCCATCGCATAGGTTTAAAACCAACCCAATGTTTGGAATAGCATGTTGTATTGCAATGAGGGTGCAATTAATAGTTTAAAACAAGTGGTTAATCGTTGTATTAAGATAATCTAATAATTTATGATCTTAGCATGCCACCAGCCCATGGTTGCACCAGCCTAGTGGTTGGAACTTGTTATAGCTAGCCCGATGGCTGGAACAACGTGTCTAAAATTAATGTTCAAAACCAACTCATTGGTTGGATAAAAATGTCTAAAATTAATGTTTAATACGTGTCCTATGGTTGGAACAATGAGTTGTTATAATTTTTAATGCCCAAATTTTATTCCTTGCATGTTGGATGAGCAAACAAAATTGCTCGAGGGGGTCACTCATCATATGTAACCCTATCACGTGAGTTCAACAGAAGGATGTTTTTAATATCTAAATTTAACAAAAGTTAATTTACATAAGGGAGTATTTAAAACAAATTTGAGAAAAATTTACAAATTTTTATAGAAAAGGGGTACATGTTATTAATGAAAATTTTATAGATAAGGGATTTTAGAACTAGGCCTTAAACGCACATGATATATAGGGTTTCTACATAGTGACCCCCCCTGAGCAAAATTGTACCTTGGATTTATGAGCCATTTTAGTGCTAGTTGTAGTTCATCCTAAACCAATGAAAATGTGTTTCTTTGTGCAACTATGATCACATTGGTTCTTGGAGCTACTTTAGTTCTACTCGCAGTTAACCATAAACCAAGGAAAATATATTTCCTTGTGTAACAATTGCTTTTGCAACAATTGCACTAGTTGGAGTAAGTCCTAACCGAGGGAAAAAATATGCTACTTTAGAGGCATTTTCACTATTGAAGTAATACATAACACAATTTTTGTGATTATAGTATTATTTTTAGGTTGAAACAAAAGAGATTACATCAAGCGAGGATAAAAACTCAGCCATGATTGCTAAGAGCTTGATTGAGCAAAAGTTGAACAAGAGAGATTTCATCCAAAGAGGATAACAACTCAATCATAGCTAAGAGCCTCATTGAGCATCTTAACTAAGTATTATAAAGGCTTATGGAACTAACAAATATTGAGTACATCACTTCTTATACCAAGTAATTGTATTCATGGAGGCTAATAATATCATACTAAAGTTGAACAAAAGATATTACTCCGATGAGGATAATAAGTCAACCATTGTTGAGAGCCTCATTGCTAAGAAAAAGTTGAGAAAAAGAGATTACATCCAAAGAGGATAACAACTCACCCATTGCTGAGGGCCTCATTAAGAGACTTTATTGAGAACTACAAAGTCTTCTTGATAAACAATACTATTGTAGAACTGAAAATTTTTGAGTACGTTACTTCTTATACTAAGTAATTGTACATTTATGGAGCCCATCTTCCTACATGTGATATAAGTCCAATTTTTGGGGAGTTGATAGAGGCAATGTGGACATTTTTGGGGAGCGGATAGAGAGTCCAAAGACCATGCATAAGTGCAAGCATCAAAATCCAATGCTGAAAAGACAAGAAAACTCTCACATAAAAATCCATACTCCTTGAGAGGGTATCTATAGAACACAACTAAAAAGGGGCCAGCTGTGTACATATCAACCAAGTTGGCAATATAGAGATCTTAAGGGATCCAAATTGAGAATCTAAAGATTGTGCACAAGTGCATGCATCTCAAATCCTATGGAGTGCAACACAATTGCCTGGTAGGCTCGGGGGGTGCACTACTAAGAAACCCTATGTATCATGTGCATTCAAGGGGTATTTAAAAAAAACCTCGACTAAATTTTCCCACCCAATGAAAACACCCCACTTTAGTTATAAACTAAGTGATTTGTTTCTAAAGTTGAATTTAAAAACCCCTCTTGTTATTGTAAACGTGTTAAATTTTTCCAAAAAGTTCAATTAAAATACCCCTCCTTTTGAATGCACGTGGTACACTAAAATTTTGAGAGGTGAACCCCCCGAGTTGGTAGATTAAACTAGACAAGATGGAGATAAGTCAATATGAGGGAGGCTAGAATTGGCATCAATAGTAGGCATTGTTAGAGCGAGAGCTCGCTCTAACAAAGTTTAAAGCTCATCTGGTTGCAAAAGGATACTTACAAATTAAAGGAGTTGATTATCATGATATATTTTCACCCGTTGTTCATAGTACAAGAACTCGGGTACTCTTGGCTGTTGCTACTCAATTTGATTTTGAGATTCATCAAATGGATATGAATACTGCTTTTCTTAATGGAGATCTTAAGAGGAGATTTAAATGGAGCAGCCAAAAGGGTTCATAATTCTTGGTTAGGATCTTGTTTGTTGCCTTCATCCTGCTCTTTATGGTCTAAAACAATCTTTGTGTTCTTGGTACATTAAAATTGACCAGTTTCTCACATCTCAAGGTTTCAACTCTTGTTTCTCTGACCCCAACCTATATGTCAAACATGATTGCGATGCTTTTTTCATCCTTGCTCTTTATGTGGATGACACCATACTTGTTTCGATTTCCTATAACATGTTAAAAAAATTTACATTTACTAATATGGAGCATATGGAGGATGATCATGGCCATGGACGTGATGATGATCATGATACGAGAGAGGAGGATGATCATGAGATAGGAGATATCGATATTGAGGCCATTACCCATGAGGACGAACCTACCATTGGTGATGCTAATTTCGATGAGCACATGAGTAGCACAAGTAGCAGTGGGTTGAATGTATTTATAGATCTAAACACTTGTTTGGATTTTGAAGTAGATAGTTTGGCAAGGGTTGATCTCATTCAGGATGAGATTGAACCGTAGCCCATCATTGATATTAGCAAAACTATTTTACATATTATCTCATTCTCCTCACCTCACTTAATTCTTGTACATGTGGGCTTGCAAAAAAGCATTGATATTTTTGTTAAAATTATGTGTTTGGTAATCATGGGCAATGTTTGGAAAGCAGTGATGTACACCAAAATCTCATTTTTTGTATTTTTTGTTTTGCGTCTAAATACGCGTCTAATTCTCAGTGTAGATGCACTAATACAAGCGCAAATAGACGCGCTGATAGACGCAGTGTTAGACGGGCCCGTATTTTCTCAGTGTAAATGCGCAAATAGACGTGTCAATACACACGCAAATAGATGAGCTGGTAGATACGCTATTAGACGCATCCGTAATTTCTCTATTTAAGCAATGCTTATAGACGTGCCTGCTATTTTGCGTGTCTATCAAGTGCGTCTATAGCTACTTTGTGTTGTTGTGGTGGACCCGAATTACACATTGTCCATTGCTCATTATTATTTTGCTTATTTTCATAATTGTTTGAAGTGCTCCATAATGTTATTGTGAATCCTCTGGCATGAAAACATGTGGCCCAAACTTGCATGGTCTTTCAAAAGTTCTATTTAAAATTAAAGAAATAAGATTTTGATAACCTATGCTAAAATTTAAATCTATGTAGAATTTTATTTGGGTTTACTTGGTGAGCATTTCTAGTTTCTAGCACAAGATAGTCGTCCCTCATGTGGGAATGAGATGTACTACCTTCTAGAAGAAAGGCCAACAAGGAAAGAGAGAGGAAGAGTGCACGCTACATTCGGAATGCAATGGGCAAACAACCGTGAACGTTGGGCGAAAACCTTGACTACGAGCGCTGGCTGCAACTTGTAAGCTACAATGTGAACGACGCAGCATTCGATGCGAAGTTTTGAATAGGTTCACGAAGGTTTAACAATGCCACAAAGCCAGACCCGCTACAGGATTCACATGCACACTCCTTTTCTCGTATCAGCTGCCCGTTCATGATAACTTCGTACGCTTGCTTATACTATAATAAGTGTGGATGTCGACTTCTTGACAGCACTTTCCGTTTTGAATTACACTTGAATCAAATTTGCTCATCATGCGTTGCATTGTTGTTTCGCCGTAACCCAATTTTTGTGTCACTTGATTCCAGGTCATGGGCGTCGA
Source organism: Dipteris shenzhenensis (assembly GCF_047967505.1). NCBI lineage: Eukaryota > Viridiplantae > Streptophyta > Polypodiopsida > Gleicheniales > Dipteridaceae > Dipteris > Dipteris shenzhenensis. Next base: position 30,295,402 of record NC_141628.1, on the reverse strand, counting down.
TCATGCGTTGTTTCGTCATCAAACGGTGTAACCCAGTTTTGGTAGCAATTGTTAGCGGGGTTCAGCTTCGGCCACGGCTCGGCACGGGGCACATGCCAGTATTACTAAGCATAAAATATCGAATTCGAACTCCTTCACCGTCTCCATTGGCGGTGAGCCGTGACGGCAGCGTTGAAAATACAATGTGAAAAAGCATCCCGCGATTCCGGCGAGCACTGTGCCTTCCAAGCCTCTAAATCGGACAACATTCCAGAGTATCGATGGTTCCAGTACCAGCGTACCCATAGCGGCAGCAACGTATCTGTTTCTCTGCCGCGCCACAAGCATTCCTTGTCCACCTTCACACCGATATTACTAAAGGTTATTTGGAATACCGTTTTTACGAGGAAGTTGAGCTTGAAGAAATAGTTTCGATTAGTTGCCCATGCTTCCGGCGCGAGCAGGCATGTTTAGCATGCAGCAATCCGATCTTATCCCCTCTGGAGGATCCACGATCGAAGATGCGACATGAAACACTTCAACTAAAGCAAGTCCATCATGTACCTCAATTCTCCTACAATTCTATGACCTCCTCGTGGCTCCTCTTGGGTTCCTTCTCTCCTCCTCCTATGTTTTCATCCTCATGAGAATCCTCTATCTCTTACTTTGCCACTCTCTTCTTTATCATCATCTGTCAAATATCCTATAGACTTCTTTCTTGTCATTTCTCTCCCCTTATCCACTCCTTTCCTTTATATGTTGTAATGATGACTTGCTTCCAAAGGGTGATAGGATATTGACACTCATTTACACAACCTTAGACTTCACTCACCTAAGGCTCACCTAATTGTATAATATATGATCACAATATTGCATGTATCAAATCCTTTTGTCGTGATACTTCCACTCTACTCTATGAGTCTATTGTGAACATTGTGATATTTCTTGTGTTACTATGTACACCCACTTTTGGTTATGAATTGCTGAAGATGATTTTTCTTATTGATGCCAAATCAAATCCTAGATGAGCATGGCCATTACTACAAAATGGTAAGGCAAGGTTGTAAGGGCCAATAATTTCAAAGGATCAAATGTCTACGTGAGAAGTTTCAATATATTTTGATGCTTGCATAATGGCATATAACCCTTTAATCAGTAATTATGAATGTTGTGAATAGTACCACGATGCCACCATGTCAAAAGCCATGTATATAAGGTCATTGATATTAGGGAGCGAGAGATGTCTTGTAAGTAGTGGAACTTGTATGTTAGCATGAGTTCAAAAGGCTAGTTGTAAATCTTTCATTGCCACAAGAGGCTAAGGAATACAAAAGCTTTATGTCCAATACATTGATGTTGCTGTGTGTGTTGCTTCTTTTCTTACTTTTTCGTTCACCTATAAGTAATGTGCTTTGCCTTGCCCCGAAGTTTCTTCTCTTTGTGAAACATGACGCACCCATTCCTGGAGCTATACATGATGATGGGCATTTAGAACTTGATATTTGGGTGGCACACCCAAAGAAAATGCAAGGGCAAAACACACATCTAGATGAAGCAAAGAACCTACATGCTAACCATGATTTAAGCATAACCTTTTGGTAATATTGCTGGGGATGCATGACTAAGAAACCCTATGTATCACGTATGTAAAATGATCGCCTCAACTAAAAATTTTCCCTGAATATTAAGACCAACACTTTTTCCTTATGAACTAAATAATTTTTTCCTAGATGTGAATTTAAAAACATTCCTATAATAGGAATCTTGTTGAATTTTTCCAGAAGTGGAATTAAAACATCCCTCCTTTTGAAAATTTGAGGGATGCAACCCATACATATTGGTAAGGAAAAGAAGTGTGGTTTGTAATTCTTGAGAGGCCAGTGATGGCAACACTGCAAAGTCTTGATGCCAACAAAGGTATTGATAACATAGAGACAAGTGGATAGTGTTAGAGCTATATATAGCTCACTCCAACTTGAACTAGGTCTCACCTATATATGTGTAGCTTATGATCAATATGAATCAGTCTTTGGGAATCTATTTGGCATGTCTATCGTCTCTTCTTCTTCTCTCTCAAATTGGTATCAGAGCTTGGATGGTCTTACTACCCTATGCTCACTATAACAAAGAAATATGGGAAGTATTACTTGTTTATTTCATTACATAGCACTTTCAATATCTCATCACTTATTTTCTCTTGGTGATTTTGACATCTCTAACTTGATGTGGGCTTTTGGAGGTATTCTGGTGTGAATTTGAAAATCTTATCAGCGGAAAATGGATCAAATTTTATTTTTAAAGTGTAGCTCTCGTTGTGCTCTTTGTTTTGAGCTATAACATGTCCTGATCAAACTTTGGAGCAAAAAGTTATGTCATTTTTCATGCTAACTACTCTTGTATTGGTTTTGTGATCGGCATGCTCGTAGTGTTTTTCTCCAAGAATATATTGGTTTTGTGATGAATGTATTGGTTTCTTGATCGGCATGCTCATAGTTCTCTTCTCCAAAAATATCTTGGTTTCATGATCAACAAGCTCATAGTGCTTTTCTTTGCGTGTATGTTATTTCAAGCATACTCTCGTCACACGTCTTATCTTTTTTGGGTGTATCTTGACTTCTATATTGTTTGAGTAGAAATTATGTTCTCATTCATTGTTGCAAGCTTCGACACACACATATTTTCCCGACACATGATGGCAATGTCTATAACCGTCAATGGCTTTCCTTCTAGCCAATGATCTGTTCCTTCATTTCAAGGACAAGGCTTTTCTGGCTGGAAAGTGAAGATGTTATTGATACTCAAAGGTGATAATCTTTTTGATATTATTCTTGGTGATCTCATTTGTCCATTCCAACCTATTGATGCAACTGCGAATCATGCTCTTGTGACTGAGGGTCCTCTCTTTGAGTAATGGAAATCTAACTCTATCGATTGGAGGCCTCGTGAAGATAAAGTAGCTCGTCGGTATATTTTATCTGGTCTACATGATTCTCTTATGTTGGATGTATTTGCCCTTCCTTCTTCTCATGCAATATGGGAATATCTCATTGCTACTTTTGAGAAGAAATCTATCACATAGATTGTTTATCTTTGTAATCTTTTGAGCACTCCATACAAAATTAGAGCTCCTATGACAACTTATATTGAGTCATTCAAGAATATAATTAATCAACTTGCTGCTAGTGGTGCACCTATTCCACAAAATCAATTCGTAACTGATCTTCTTGACATAGTCTAGGATCCATTATATGACAATATTATTACCATTCTTTCTAACAAAAATGAGATTGATTTTGATCAGACATGTATTTCTTTGATTGAGTATGCCCAACACTATGAGCGTCGTAAAGACCCTCATGAAATTATCATGATAACACTACAAGGCATAGGCCCTTTTTCGATGAAAATACCGACCTTTTTTACACTAAAAAGTTTTTTTTTGACAGGCGCATTTACTTGCTATAAGCGTCGAAAAAGAACGGTCGCTATATAGCGACACTAACAAACGTCACTATATAACAACACTCGTAAACATTGCTATATAGAGACACTTAATAGAAGCTTTAAAAAAACATTAATGGGGCTAAATAGGGCCACAGCAAGCCCTGTTTTGCCCCAGTAATGTTTTTTTTAAAGTAATTACAAAAGAATATTGTTTGTTACAAAATTTCCTTTGTGAAAAGGGTGATACAAAATTGCTCAAACGAGCCGAGCAACAGAAGCATATACATGTCGAAGATATACAACATTGTTTGTTGCAAAATTACCCTTTTGAAAGAGAGGAGAAAAGAAGAAAAGAGGGGAAAAAAGAGAAAAAGAGAGAGAGCATATGCTTACGAAAAGAAGAGAAAAGAAAATGAAAGAGAAGAAATAAGAGAGGGAAAAAGAAGAGAAAGGAAGAGGGAAAAAGAGAAGGAAAAAAGAGAGGGGAAAAGCATATGAGCATATAAGCATATGCTCATGAATAAGCATAAGCATAGGCATATGCATATGCTTATGAAAAGAATAGAAGAGAGGATGAAAGAGAGGAAATAAGAGGGGGGAAAAGAAGAGAAGGAAAAGAAAGGAAGATGAGAAAAGAGAAGGAAAAAAGAGAGGGGAAAAGCATATGAGCATATGCTCATACATAAACATAAGCAAGAGTATAAGCATAGGCAAATGCATAGGCTTATGAAAAGAAGAGGAAAGAGGATGAAAGAGAGTAAATAAGAGAGGGAAGAGAAGAGAAGGAAGAGGAAGGAAGAGGGAGAAAAAGAATGAAAAAAGAGAGGGGAAAAGAAGAGGGGAAAAGAGCATAAGCATAAGAGAAGGAAAAAGAAGAGGGGAAAATAAGAAAAGAGAGGAGAAAATAAGAAAAGAGGGGAAAAAAGAGAAAAAGAGAGAAAGCATATGCTTATGCTTATGCATGAGCATATGAGCATATGCTCATGCATAACCATAAGCTTATGAGAGAGATACATAGACAAATGAATATGCTTATGAAAAGAAGAGAAAAGAGGATGAAAGAGAGGAAATAAGAGAGGGGAAAAGTAGAGAAAGAAGAGAAAGAAAGAAGGGAAAAGAGAAGGAAAAGAGAGAGCCGAAAAGCAGAGAAAGAACAGAAAGAAAGAAGGGAAAAGAGAAGGAAAAAAGAGAGGGGAAAAGAAGAAAAGAGAGAAAAAAGAGAAAGCATATGCTTATGCTTATGCATGAGCATATGAGCATATGCTCATGCATAAACATAGCCAAATGCATATGCTTATGAAAAGAGGAGAAAAGATGATGAAAGAGAGGAAATAAGACAGGGGGAAAGAAGAGGGGAAAAGAGAGGGGAAAATCATATGAGCATATGAGCCTATGCTCATGCATGAGCATAAGCATAAGCATAAGCATAGGCAAATGCATATGCTTGTGAAAAGAAGAGAAAGAGGAGGAAAGAGAGGAAATAAGAGAGGGGAAAAGAAGAGAAGAAAGAGGAAGGAAGAGGGAAAAGAGAATGAAAAAAAAGAGGGGAAAAGAAGAAAAGAGAGGAAGAAGAGGAAATAAGAGAGGGGGGGAAAGAGGGGGGAAAGAGGGAGGAAAAGAGGAAAAGAGGGGAAGAAGAGGGAATAAGAGAAGAGAGGGGAAGAAGAGGAAATAAGAGAGGGGAAAAGAAGAGAAGGAAGAGGAGGGAAGAGGGAAAAGAGAATGAAAAAAGAGAGGGGAAAAGAAGAAAAGAGAGGAACAAGAGGAAATAAGAGAGGGAGGGAAAGAGGGGGGAAAGAGGGAGGAAAAGAGGGAATAAGAGAAGAGAGGGGAAGAAAGGGTTCCTACGCCCATCACTGCAGCTAGTGCTTAAAGTGCTAGCTATAGACCAATGCAAATAAAGGAAACAAAAAAAGGAAAAAAGAGGAAGAACTTTCTTACCTGGAAAAGTCCGCTCTGTGTTTCGTGGACTGGCTCTATAAAAGAGAGGAAACATACAATTTTTCATATAATTAGTTAGAGGAAGGAGGAGTTTGGAGAAGCATTTTTCCAAAGGGATTGGATTGAGGGGACAAGCATAAGCCTTCAAACAAGGAGAAAGCACGAAAGGAAGGGAAAGAGGAGGAAGAGAAATACCAAAAAGAGAAGAGGTAAGTCTTCTTTCTTTCACCAAATCTTGTTTTTTGTCCTTAATCTTTGAAAATCAAGCATGAAAATTAGCTCATAGGCTTAGCAATGCAAGGAGAAACATGCTTCAACACTCACAAAATGAAATCTCACAAAAAATGAACCTACATTGCTTAAAGAGACACACCTTCTTGAAAAACTTCCTTTCACAGAGGTAGAGAGGAAGAAGGGTGGAGAGGGAGCACAAGTGTCAATGGGAGAGGGGCTTTCTAGGGGTGAGGAGTGTGAGGAATAGAGGAGGAAAGTGAGGTCATCGTATATAATGTGGGAGGAGAGATTTTTGCTTTTCTCGCAATAGAGTTATGAAAGACGGCATCGTGTGAGGTTTCGGGTTTTAGTCCCCAGTGTCGCTATATAGCAACATTGTTCACTCATTATATAGCGACACTTATACCCTAAAAGTGTTGCTATATAGAGATACTCATACCCTAAAAGTGTCGCTATATAGTAACACTTATACCCTAAGAGTCGTTATATAGCGACACTTATACCCTAAGTGTCGCTATATACTTATACCCTAAAAGCATCACTATATAGCGATGAAACAAGCAAAGTGCCACTATATAGCAATAGTTCAGGGAACTTGATCTAAGAAGAGAGAGAACGAGCTCATGGGTGGCTGTTTTTTGGATCTTAATGGATTTCCTTGCATTTCATGTTATGATTTTGGAGATGTGTAGATGGAAGGGATGAGTGGAAGCTTGTCAAATGATGCGCTAATGCTCAGGAGCGCAGAGTGACTTACAAAGAGGTTGTATTGTCATTGCACTCATTGCAAGCGAGAAGTACGACATCAATGCCGTATTCTCATGCGCCACTTGAGGATGTATAGGGAGGAGCCCAAACCAGTACCCACCGTTGGTGATGCACGTGGTGATGGACCATCAGAAAGTCAATGCTATTTGAGTTTGTGATTAATATTGCATGAGTACACAACACGAAATCTTGAGATAAGGTCTTAAATTTACATGAAACCTTGAGTTAGGATGAGGAGGGTGGCAAGGGTGGTGTGCATATACCTTCACACTTTGAGAAGGAGTATAGTTTCCCGGATGTGCCAGATGATGACGAGGGTATGGTGGACATGATGGATTCTATTTTCAGGGGCAATGCACATGATGTTTGACTCTGAGGCTGTGTACATGGTAGCTTTGATAGAGGACTTACAGATCTTATGGATAGGAGTACGGGACTTGAGACAAGGTCTTATATTTACATGAAACCTTGAGACAGGATGAGGAGGGTGGCAAGGGTGTTGTGCATATACCTTCACACTTTGAGGAGTATAGTCTCCCAGATGTGCCAGATGATGACGAGGGTATGGTGGACATGATGAATTCTATTTTTAGGGATAATGCATGTGATGTTCGAGTCTGAGGCCATGTACATGGTACCTTTGATAGAGGAGTTACAGATCTTATGGACAGGAGTGCGGGTCTTTGATATTTCCAGAGCTCCTAGACATACGAATGATATTTTTGTGTGGAACACATCGATTGAAAGAGATTCACGTATGATTGTGGAGTCATGGCTATCGTCACACAAGATAGTCGAGCAAGTGCTTCGGATACCAATCTTATCTCCTCATAGTTGGATTATTGTACCATACATGAAATCTATGAAATTGATTTCAGGTGATTTAGTATTTTCATTCTTGATGTAAAATGGTTTAGAACTATTTACGATGGTCTTTGTTCTTCTTGAGCATTGTGAGCAAATGCATACTAATGATTTAATTAATTGAATCTTTCGTTTTTAAAAATCAATTGGTACATGTACTTAAGCATAGTTTCATATAATTGATGGCATTTGGCACCCATCTTCAATATAGGTGGTTTTTCATCCAGATCATTCTAATCCAAGATGGTGGTACATGATCCAAGTTGCACCATGAAGTAAACAAATTTTTGAAGATAGAGATGTGGATATGGAGATGCCACTACCAATGCCGGTCTAATTGATCCAGATGGATCTAGCGAAGAAGATGAAGATCACAATATAAGCCAAGAGGAAGATGTGCATAATGATATCATATGGGAGGAAGATGGAGATCACGATATTGAGGAAGAAGATGACGATCATCAAGAATCACCCGACTTTATTGAAGAAGATGATCAAGTCTATGGTGAACGTATGATGCCAGAGTACGATGATGATATAGGAGATCAACTCGATATAGAGTTGGAGATAGACCTGTTTGGTGCACTAGACTTGGCTCAGGATATCCATTGATGTAAATGCTCTTCATTGATTTTTTTCATCTCAAACGTGGACATGAATATATGAGCTTCAAACTTGATGTACATGTTCTTGTACTTTTATTCTTTCAAAGGATCAAACATGTATGAAAAGAAATTTTTTTTGTCATTGGGTAAAACTATCTTTAAAAGATGGTGTGTGGAAAAAAACACTCTGTAAAACATCTCTATATAACGACCTTATACAAGTCTAGCAAGTGTCGCTATATAGCAACACTTTTTAAGCCCGCTTTGCATACTGACAATTAGCACCCGCGTGTGGTAAACATTGATACGTAAGCATCGAAATAGGGCCCATGTGTAGTAGTGTAAAAATGGATGATGTAGATTCAAAGACAGCTTGTGTTGCTCACAAGAATCCTTTCTCCAAATATGGACGTGTTGGTCATCCATATAGAAGTGGTAATTCTTCTGGTCTCAAATATCCTGAGAAACATTTTCTTTATTGTGATAAGCATTGTCATCTTATCTCTAATTATTGGGCTCATCAATATGATGAGAAACATGGTGTTACCACTAAGCAACCCCGCTTATTCAAAAATTCTCCTTGTGAATATTGTGGTGAAAATCATCCATTCTTTCAGTGTTACAAGAGGCTTTATGATCACGAATGTAATCAAACATATGTTGCTCAACAACAGGATGCCCATACACATCAACAAGCAAATCATATATGTTTTAATGTCTCTTGAGAGAGGATACTTCTTGTTTGAGATGGATCCACTTTTACTGTTGATTCTGGTGCTACTAGTAATATGACATATCAGTATCAATGGTTACATAATTATCATGCTCTTCCTCACAAGAAATTGGTTTATTCTATTGATGATACTAATTGTCAAGTCATGGGTGTTGGTGATTTATATCTTGCCTCTTTCTTCAACAAGAGTCTTGCGAGGCATTCTCCATGTTCCATATCTTCAGATAATTATTCTTTTTGTTGAACCACTTGTTAATCTTGGTCTCTTTATTCTCTTTGACCACACAGTGTCGGATTAAAAAAGATGGACATACCATAGCAGTTGCTTGGCAACATGGTAACCTCTTTCAACTTTCCTTAAATGATGATATTACCAATGATGTGGTTACAGCCCCTGGTATTTTTCATTCATTGTTTAATTCATTCAGATTTTGCCAAGTTATGGCATCATTGTTTAATTCATTTAGATTTTGCCAAGCTACTTGCTATCAATCATCATGGTCTTGTGGATGGTATGAATCTCCCAACTTATCCTGACATGGGACTCTTTGGTAAGCATCATCGAAAACCTTTTCATGTATCTACTTCAACTCATTCATGTGCTTTATTGGATCTCATTCACACTGATATATGTGGACCTTTTCCTCCATCTAAGTCTTTCTACAGGTATTTCATCACTTTCATTGATATTTTTTCAAGATATAAAACTGTATTTCTCTTGCAACATAAGTTAGAGGCCTTGTCAATATTCAAGCAATATAAAATAGCTGTGGAACTTCATACTGGTTTTCATATCAAGACCAGGTTCATAGTGACAACCGTGGAGAATATATTTCTAATATTTTTTATGATTATTGCATTGAGTGTGGTATTCATCATAAATATATTGTTCCATACTCTCGTCAACAAGATGGTGTTGCAGAGCATAAGAATCACACTTCTCTTGATGCTATGCAATGTATGCTCCTTCATTCTAGATTATCTTAGAGCTTTTGGGTAGAAGCAATTCTAATAGCCATCTTTGTGCAAAATCATCTTCCTACAACTGCACCCTTGGGTAAGATACCAATCACAGCTTAGACAGGGCAGACTCCTTCTATATCACATTTCTAAGCTTTCCGTTGCATTGCTTATATTCATGTACCAAAAGAGATAAAAAAGCTAGATCCTCTTGGCTTGAAGGTCATATTCATTGGATAAACTCCTGATTGAAAGGAAGTTCCGACTTTGGATTAGTTTATTGACGTCATATATCTAGAATCATCTTCTATGATGTCTCTTGATCTTTTTGGATATACAAATGTAGATTGGGCAAGCTCTCACTTCTCTATGCGGTCTACAAGCGGTAATTGCTTCTTTATCAATGGTTGCTTGGTTTCTTGGGCAAGTAAGAAGCAACATTCTATTCTTTTTTCTACCACATAAAGTTGATAGGGCAGAAATTTGAATGAAGCATTGCCGGTGCAAAGGCCATATGATTCAAGATGTTATCATGATTCACTGCATTACCAAGCAAGCCCGCATCAGCCTTTTATCTAATAAATGCATCCCTTTCGGAAGTCAAAAACTTGGTGCACGTATTAGCTCTAGAATTACTATTGTTATCTGAGTAGCAAGGTACTATCAAAGAAACTATAACTGATTTAATGATCCATTCGTAGTTTCACAGTGCAAGAGAGTTTATACTTACGCATGCATGGCTTAATCTTTGAGATAAGCATATGACTATTGGTAGGATCAACCAGGTAGCTATCCTTGAATACACGAATGGTACGAACCATGTGTTTTGACTCTGCATGTGACATGGCATGTGGTTGTGGGAGGCAACCCACCCCAAGAGGGCGAACTATGCTCACCGACAAAATCCAAGTATGTAGCGGCCTCTCTAGTAGCGTGAGAATTGGTTTGGTTGCGCTGATTGCTTACAGATATTGGACATCCTCCCTCATTGAGTACTCCTCTCAGATGTGATAATCAAAGTGTCATTAGTCTGGCTACATACTATGTTTAGCATAACAAATCCAAGCATATTGTTGTTCATTATCATTATGTTAGACATGAAGTGAAGAAAGGGATGATAATGATTAAACATTGTATCACTTCTCAGATGCTTGTGGACATTTTCACTAAAGTACTTAGTGAGGCACGCTTCACAGTGCTATGATCAAAACTTGGAGCTCTTGCAGCCTCTCTCTTCCAAGATTAACGTGCCTATGGTTGACTTTTAACATTTGTATATAGATGGAGATCTACATTGCTAGCAATTTATGATCAGCAATACATACTTGTAAATAATTGTACAAATGCATCACTTTAACTCTATGATCAACTTGTATACTTGTATATAGGAGCTTGGGTTTTTTCCTTGTGCTCCCCAAGGGATTTTTCATCCATTAGCTAGAGACCTTTGTTTGAGTGTGGAGTGTTAGAGCTATATATAGCTCGCTCCAACTTGAATTAGGTCTCACCTATATATGTGTAACTTGTGATCAATATGAATTATTCTTTGGGAGACTATTTGGTGTGTCTATCATCTCTTCTTCTTCTCTCTCAATAGATAGGGAGAATAGAAAGTCAAGCAAGTGTACTCTAGATGGAAGACAAAGTGATCATGGTTGTTGAGCGCTCTCACCAATAGTTTGGAGTTATGTAACATGGAGAACGCCTACCCAATGAATAAGTATGATGAATTTCTCCATAATCAAGAAGTATGATGAAATTTTCCACAAAAAAATAGCAATCAAAAAATGGATCAACAGATTCACAAGAAAGACAAAAAGCATATTGCACAAAGTGGAAAGTCAAGAGAAAAACATGGCAATGAGATCATGATCAAGCCACAAAGCTCAGAAAAGAGGAGCTAAAAAAGCCTATAAAGTAAATAGGGATTAGAGGTTTCCCAAATAAATGTAAATTATTTTCTAGAAGTGCAAGGTGGATAAACATGTGTGAATGAGTTTCAATCAAGAATGTATTGCAACAATTGTGATTACTTTAGCTTGAGCCACATGATTGAAGACTGCTAGTTCAACAAGCATAAGAGAATTTAGAGGTCCATCGAGTGGAAAAGGAGGCTCAAAATCCCTACCAAAGAGAAATACCAAACATTCCCAACACTGCATGCTACCTCTTTGGAAAGGAAGGTGATTGCAACAAGAGAAAATGATGATTATGGTAGAGACCATTGGATGTACTATAAAAGGGAATGCAACCAAGATGACAATGCATCAGCTACTAGAGTGATGTTAGTAGATTTGGATGTACAAGTGATCATAAGATCACAAGGATAACCCTAGAAACGAATTTAAGTAGATGAATGATCCAAGTATTTGCTAGAAGGAAGAGAAGAATTTGGTGAAGTAGATTAACCATGCCCTCAAACAAAAATTAATCCCTTGTCAAGGTAATGGAGCCATCAAGTCCCCATGCAACAAATTATTACATGGAGAAGCCATAGAGTAGACTTGACAAAGAAATGAAGTAAGGAAGACAATCTACTCAACATTATGTGGGAGAAATACCAAGAACTGAATCTAATGATTTCCATCTACCAACTACTAGAACTCGCTCCCCACTATGCTAAGTTTTTTTTTTCAAAATCTCTTTAAGAACCCATTTTGTAAATGTGTTTTTGTAAATACATTCTAATATTATGAATTTTAAAATCCCTTTATTTGAACTCATATCATAACTTACATATCTGTGGGTGAAGGCTTTAACCACACTCCAATGTTTAGAATAGAAACCTTCTAGGAATATATTGCAAAATACCTAGCAATATTCTTGGAAGATTGCTCCATCTACAATAAAATGGATCATGACCAAGAATCCCTGAGTTGATGTGAAACAAAAGATGAAAGAGTTGAATAATTCCGAGCAAGTGAAATATTTTTTGGGGTTTCGAGCATCTTTTATATGAAATTCATAAAGAAATCACACCCATAGCCAAACGCCTTAATATGAACTCAGAAGTCAAGATACAAATTTTAAATGGATTGAAGAATGAGCTAAAACATTTCATGTCTTGCAAGAGATGGGTTAAAAGAAACCCGTACTGAGATATTTCAATTGCAATATGATATTTCATGTGCATATGGAATCATTTGAGATGGCAATTTATGAGCCAACTTCAAATCAAGGTATTGATGGGCAAGAGGGTGTCCATGCTGTATCGGGATAATATTGTTTCTATGTAACATTACTGATGCATCTAAGACATCCCACTTTCATCAACACAGTGGTAGCCAAGAAATAATGTAGTAAGTCAAAATCTAGGCAGAGCGAAGATCTTTGAAGAGCACAAGGCATCGGAGATTGTTGAAAAGCATGATTAAGTCAAATAAAGCAAGGAGAAAAAATAGGCTGGGGGAGGTGCAAAGACAAAGACTTGGATCACTATAGTTGCATGAGAACCTGATCTGGAGAAAGTAGGAGTCTATTTTTTGACTTTAGATACCATGAGCGAGAGACGTGTTTTTGTCCATGGAGAGCATTTTAAAGTTGGAAAATTGTACCATATTAGTGAGGGAAGCCTAAGGGCAGGGGCACAAGGTGCATTTCTTCTTGTAGATGCCTGACTCATGGAGAAAAGCAGTTTGGACATTCATTTGATGGATGTTGTGCCCCAAGCAATGGAGAAGACGAACGGAGGCAATGCATATGACAAGGGTGAAGATGTCACTGAAATTGATACCTTCTTGATAGGTAAAACCTCTGGTAATGAGTTTTCCTTAAGTGGGAGATGAAGATATCAGGGTCATACTTGAACTTATACACCCACTTGCTTTTGATTGTGCATCAGTCAAGAGGCAGAGTGGACAACATCCCAGGTATGATGATTGCATTGATTGGAGAGGATATCCCATAGTTCCTATTGTGGCTAGTGTGACAAAGCTTGGGTCTCTTGAAGGCTATGCGGTTCAAAAAGGGGTCCTCTAGTAGCTGGAAAAGTGGACTTGTCAAAGTGTCATGGAGGGTATGGGACACTATCAGAGTGATGTAGAGGGGGGCTGGTGGGACTAGGCAAGTTCTCCTCCAAAACTATTAGAGTACCACGTGCATTCAAAAGGAGGGCTATTTTAATCCCACTTTTGAGAAAAATTTAACATGATTACAATAACAAGAGGGGTTTTAATATTCCAATTTAGGAAAAAATGTGTTAGTTCATAAGTAAAGAGGGGTGGTTTTATTGGGGGGGGAATTTTAGTTGAGGGGTTTTTAAAATACCCCTTGAACGCATGTGATACCTAGGATTTCTTAGTAGTGCACCCCCTGAGCGGTGGGAGAAGATGGAGGAGAGGATGGTGACCACTGATAGGTCAAGACATGTGGAATGAATACCAAATTCAACTTCCTTTAAATGGTGGCATTTCTTGATTCATCCACCTTGAATGTGTTGGGATGACGGACATCCACATTTGATTCTTAGAGGAGGGGGTTTTCGGGTCGCTTATGCATCCCCTTGAATGTGAATGCTAAATTTACAGCATTGGGTTGACATGTTTCTCCTTAAAACATAGCCACGATGGCCTTTGGATGATTGCTTGGGTGAGGTGGATGTGCAATTGATCGCTTAGCTTCTAGTCTTTAGCTCTCTTTGGGCAATCATAAGCATAATACCATCTCCTTATAATAGTAGCTTATAGAATCCTTCTTGTCCCTTCCACTTTTGCAGCCATGGTGAGGCTTGTCTACAGAGCCAGTCTTTGGTGCATTAATTCAATGAAAGGGGTTTTGGTCTTTCTTGTGTCCAAGTATCGGTTGTCCAAGGAGGGCGTGATCCGTCTTGGGAGCAATGCTTTTATGTCTTGCCTTTTCTTAGAGAAGGCAGGTACACAGTCTTAATATCATCATCTCGATCTTTGATGTCATGATGAAAGGAAGTACGTCTACTCCACCCTAGGATCATGAAAAAAAGTTGGGTGGGAGCAACAAGTGTCCAATGTTGCAAGGGAGCATGCGAGAGCTTTAATCTTCTTGATATGATGTGCAATGGGCTCGCCCTCCTTGAGCTTAAGGTTGCTAAGGGTACGTTACATGGTGAGGATGCTCCCAATATGTCACTTCTCATATAGATAGAGTGCAGCATCTCCTAAAAAGAGTGAGTGATCTCACAATATTAGCAATTAGGTCTCCCAAGAATAAGTCCATCTTGCCTCTCCCATGTGTGAGAAGATGCAACAGCAAGGCCAGGATCAATGATGATAGGGCAAGAGTAGTGGGTTACGCTTCTTTTGGGGTAGGGGTAACAATGAGGGTGGAATAGGAACTCCTAACCTCAACATGAGGATTCATAGTTGTGGAGGGATTCATCTCTTGTCTAGTGACTATTGTCCACAGAAACTTCTGTTATAGAACCATCCTAATCTTCCACGTTCACAGGGGGTATTTGGGTCCATCAAGATGTTCCAAGGCTCATGAGTTAAACAAGAAAATGAAGTCAAAGTCCATGACAGTGTTGTAGGTTGCTAGGGTACTATTACACAAGACATCTGCGATCAGTGAAAGAGAAAGTGGGGCCCCAAGGAAAAGTGTGGTTTAATAAGTATGGGAGAAAAAGTTGGCTATCTTTGTCCTAATCTAATCATAGAGGGTTGCACGTGAAATTGGGGTTTAGAACGGGAAATGTATTTCATAGATGTGAATTGGATGGATATCTCCTTTTGCAGGGAATAGTGCTATAATTAAATGTTTTTCCAACTAGCTGATCTTTTTAGCTCAACATGAGGGAAAAAAAGTTTTATCTCAATACTTTAGGTACCTATTAATTAAAAATGTTTTCTTGCGAATAGTAGTTGGGATTGGCGAAGAGATTAATTATGCTTGAAAAAAACGGTCCTTTAGCTGATTTTCCACCAGCTGAAATTGAGAAAAAGTTGGCTAAAATTTTTTGTGTCTTTAGATAGAATAACGCTAAGATTTTGAATAATTTGTTGCAAAGCCCGAAGAATATGTATGTTTTGAGATTAGAGCGCATTCCCACAAAGGGATTTTCGATGTTCCGTCATTAATACTTGGATAGCTTCTTACCATCTATTTATGAGTCCCACTAAGTTCACAATATTAAAGCATAGATGTACAGAATTCCAACCATTTTTTGCTTCAAGGAAGCAGATCAAGCGACGTGAAATTTTATCGTTCTGTGACACGCTGAAAGTAGGGAAATCCTTTTTCCTCAACCAGTTCCCTCGTCTCTCCACATTTTGCAATTGCAGCAACCGTGGGGGCAACATGGGAATCTCCTCTTAAGAAGTTTTCCCCTAGCACTCGAGGAGATGTGATAGATCGGGCACACGAGAGGTTTCCGATTGCAATCCGTCAAGACTAGAGCTATCATAGGCACATGCAAGCTACAGTCTCTCGGAAGCTTCATGGACCCTGCCGGAGTTAGGGACACGTGTAATCCAATTGCCTAGTTCTTCATTACGCCCTCCTATAGGATCTTCCTTACTATCAAGTCCACTCGCACCAGTCAGGCATCCAACCTTGCCTTTTGGCAAGGGTGTCAGAATCGAACGATATGAGAAGTGGCGGTAGTTAAAAAGTCAATGGGCGGAGGGGCCGACGTGGAGGGGAGCTACGCCATTCACGGCTGGAGCGACGGGTTGACCCACAACATTATCTCCCTTACAAAAGTCTAACCTGACCGGCTTTCTTTCCCAATGCCCGCCGCTCCAACGTACACCTTTTACACCACCATGCATGCATTTCATGGCCTCCGCGTCTCCCTCGCTTGCTTCCTACTCCTCTCTCTCGCCCTCTCCTCCCTCTCCGCCCGCCCTCTTCCTTCCCTCCCAGCAGGTACCCATTTCCCTTCCCTCCCCCCCTTGCACTTCGCGCCACCTTTGCTCCATCTGATCTACTCTGTTTTGTACTTACTTCTCGCTTGTTTCCTCCTGCAGATCACGAGTCTGCCTCCTCCGAGACCCCTGCCCTGGACGCCACACCCCACACGCGTCTTAGCTTTAAGGTCTCTCAGCTTCCTGTACCGCCTTTCTTTTAGGTCTCAGTGCTAATTTCTCATTTTGTCCTCCCACTTGACTCCAAACTCCTATGCTTTATGTTCACATTTGTTTCGATCATGTTTAGTCTTGATCTGACCGTGTCGCTATGTTGCAGTAGATTTCCCTTCCACTCTCACCCATTGTTTCGGTGTCTGTAGCCACAGAATCTCCATGAGGTGCAGCTAGCAATGGACACCATCGCTTCCACGGATAAGATATGCGACGACTCCACAGAGGACTGCTCTCTTCGAAGAAAATTGCAAGACGCACCTGTACATACCGATTATATCTGTGCCGACTCATGCTAGGGCGACGTGCTAGGCTACATACGACGCTGGGGCGGATGTACAAGCCTGCTCGAGGCACCGGTCCTCCACCGGGCGTGTACCATATTGTGGATGTGGAAATCGATTTAGACAAAGTTATATGTATAATATATACATATTGTACTTCATTATGGAAGCTTCTACGCTCCTAAGAACTAGTAGCTTTGCGCGGAGTTGGATGCGATTGTGGTATGGAAGTATCTACGCTCCTTCCGAAACGATATTGCTCTGTAGCGCGTGTAATAAAAGCGTTACGTTTTGTATCATATACTCAGTGCCACTATCATAAATTCGTTTGCTATTATGTCGAGATCATCGAAACATCAGAGTTACCAGCTGGGCGGAGAACATGCCTCTTTTACTCTGTGGTATTAAAATGGTGTGTTGATGCTAGGCGTGCTGCATCTCATGTTTAACGCGGATTAAGCGTTATGCATATTGTTAATCGGATAAGCATTTCCCATATTATCAACGCCTTTTTATCGTATAATCTTGACTCGATGAAACTTGAGTCTCTTTTTCTCCGTAGAAATATGGATTAATCTGCAACAATCTTTCGAATTATTGCTTCACATGAGTCAGCTATGCATTCTTCTACCTGTCAAGTTGATTTTACACCCAATGGACGTTGAGAGTGAATCTCAACCACCGTGGTCAGATATTCTTATCAATCCTTGGATCAAATAAAGCAGTGTGAGTCGTCTTTTATGTATGCGAACCTGCACTTGTGTTACAGTTCTTGCACGATACTTTGCAGAGTGATCCCAATATGAAAGTTATGCGTGAAGGTTTGGCTTGCGGGTAGTCTCAAGTAGACGAGTCACTCTTTTTCAGGGCATCCATGCTTTCTTGCAACTCCCCGTAATGTTAATTATAAAACCGGAAGTGCAAGGAAGGCTTACAGCTGTAAGATCAAGCCTTCTTTCTCTACGTGCTTCAAAAGTTTTCGCCTATGTGCTGCACTTTCACGTGCATTCACAGTCGTTGTGCGTAGAGGGAAGACCCATGTCCTAGCCGACCACCTCTCGAGGATCCCAAATGGCAAAGCCCCGATGGGATTCGAAGATGACCTCTGTGATGCTTCCCTCTTCCTCATGGACACAATACTTAAATTGGCCATCGAGATCGGTCTACCTGTCCAATGGCTTACCCCTGGTCCAAGAGGGGGCCAAGCTCTCAAGAAATATAGAGCCCGCAAACTCATTAAGGATCCAATGCCGTATCAGCTAATTGTGCGCCAACTATACCGCATGGGCAAGGATGGCATCCTGCGTAGATGTGTGTGCGAGCACGAATACATCAAGGTGCTTGAAGAAGTCGACTCTGGATTTGTGGGAGGGCGTTTTGCCACTAATGTTACAGCAAGTAAGGTGCTCCAGGCTGGCCTTTGTCCGACTCTCTTTGGAGATGCACCCAAATTTATCAAGCACCAGCGTGTGCAAATCCCACATAAGGTGGACATGATGCCCTTAACCGGAATATTAACCGATCAACCCTTTGAGAAATGGGGCATAGATTTTATTAGACCTATAAGCCCAGTGGCTAAAGGAACCGGGGCCAGATACATTATCTTGGCCACAAATTATTTCAGGTAGAAGGACGAGCCACCGTGAATGTAGATGGGAGATCCACTGCTAAATTCTTATACGACCAACTTATCACGTGGTTCGGATGTTCCTTAGAGCTAGTCAACGGCCGAGGAATTCATTTCCTCACTGAAACTATAGTAATCCTAACGAGCAAATTCATGATCATACATAGGAAATCAATGCCATACTATCCCAGGGCGAATGGCTTGGCTAAGAGCTCCAATAAAACTTGCATAGTAGAGGCGAGTTGTACCAATTGGGAGCATAAGCTTACTCTAGCCTTATGGGCCTACAAAACATCATACAAGGTACCCATGAATTGCACCCCCTTCAACCTAGACTTTGGAGGGGAGGCACTTATGCCAATGGAGTATGTAGTGCCTAGCCTCCGCCTTACCATCAAAGAAAGGCTCACTGAGAATGCCTTGGGAGAACGCTTAATTGACCTTGAAAATTTAGATGAGACAAGGTTGCATGCAACCTAATGCCTCCGAGTGGAGAAGGCTTGATGAAAAAAGTGGTTTGACCGCAACCTCAAGAACAAAGACCTTGTAGATGGTGATCTTGCACTCCTCTACAGCATCCGCTGCAATACCAAGTGCAAGCTTAAGTATCGAGGCATGGGTCCCTATCATGTGGTAGAGATCGCTCCACAAGGAGCATGCCAAATATCCACCCTTGATGTAGTAGAAATGGAAGGCTACCTTAATGGGAGAAAATTGAAGACATATTACGGGCCTCTCACACTGCCTACCCTTCAAGACATCCATAGAGAAAAAGAACTCAAGGGGAGGTAGCCCGGATGAAATGCCAAGCCATCGAAGAAGCCAAGGCACGTAAAGCCAAGCTCAGGTAGTGTAAGCAAATGGCATTGCTTAAGGCAACACTTGAATACCTAGGATCGATGGATGAACTAATGGTAGAACCAGCTAGCTTGCATGTTCAATTATAGGGTCCGGGCTTGCGCGTCCGAGAACTCGTAAATCTGGGAGTCTCCCGCGAGGTATGGGAGAAGAAATAGGTACCCCTAAACCTCACCGTTGCTTCAATATGGGCTATCAATGGCCAACTCTTAAGTACCTTGGGTTTTGTGAACTTGAGTCTCACAGTTGTTCGCCAGGTAGTAGCAATCCATTTTTATGTTGTCCCCACAGAAGCAACCGACAAACCGATCATATTGAGAAGGACCTGGAGTTACATTGTGAACTATCAAATTGACTAGTAGGCTAGAACGACTTCCCTCATGAATATTGGTACAACTATGGTAATTCCACTTTGTGAACCATGTCATGCTCCTTCTGCTCATCAGCCCAATGTAAGGAAGTTCTACGGGATGGTGGATGTGCAGCTCCATCCACCTCCAACCGTCCAAACACTGACCCTCCAAAGAAAGTCTGACCGGCCTGAAAGGAGCAGAGGACCAACTATGGTAGCAACCAGGTGCAATTGCCCATTACTGCGCTACTATTGTCCCCCACTCAAGAAAGCCATGAATAGCAAGCACAAGAGGCTATTCTCTATGCTCAATCCTACTTCTAGGCAACCAATGACCAGAAAACATCCAAGCAGGGCATCCGTCCCTAATCACTCTAGGGACATCTTTGTCGAAGGCAACCCCACCTAGGAGAAGGACACAATGCCATCTTCTGCCTTGACTCCCAAGACCTAATCCCCCCAAGTGCTGGGTCACCATCAAGCTCTTGGAAGACCAAGATAGTTACAATGACAAGTAGGTCGTCTGGGTACTGAAGTTCAAGTCACAAAATGAATGGTTTCTGAAGGTAGAAACACAAGAACCTATGATGCAGTACCATAAGAACCTACCATCGAATCGGCCGTAACAAACAAGCCCTAGAGTCCCGAACATGCCCTAGTACCATGAATCATATAGCTCAACACAAGGATCACCTAAGATGGTGAGGGAGCAACATAAGAACCAACCCCTATAATGAGGGGAGTTACATAAGAACCTTCCTCCAAACCCAAAGGCGAACTGTCAAAGGTAGTTTCGATCATACCATCACCAACGGCGCCATTTGACTCATGAGAGCAAGTGTCTATGCTGAGGGTGGTCACACAAGAACCCACTTATCCCACAACAAAGGATCATCCCACAAGGAATCATCAATGCGCCAGTGTACCTCTAGTGTCTAGGGTGAGACACAAGCTGGACACATGCTCTACATGGTTGTTAACACGCTATGTGGCAGTGCGACATTCATCAACACCGCATTCCACATGATCATCGAGTACAAGTCTAGCTGAGGGAGTATGATAGGCATATTACCCCAACACCCCGTAGCCCACAAGTCACTTCCTTGCTCATACACCCACATGTATGGAGCATGTATGCATAGTCAATACTAAGTGATTAAGGCCAGTACGTCCCTTCTGCATTTTTTGTATTCTTGCACCTGACCTCACAGTCCACTCCACGCCTCACCTGTATACCTCATGCCTCACCTGTACACCTCACGTACACAACTGCCACTTCCTAACCCTTTCTCCTCTCTCTCTCACCTTCCCACTTTCCCTCTTATTTCCCTTTCCTTACTTGCCTCAAACAGTATCCCGCCAACCGTCGCCATCCAAGTATCTCACCGACTGTCGCCATCTGAGTATCCCACCAATCATTGCCATAGCACTATCTCACCAATCGTTGTCATCCAACTATCCCACCAACCATTGCCATTCGACCATCCCACAGATCGTTGCCATCCAACTATCTCACCAATCGTTGCCATCCGATTATCCCATCAACCGTCACCATCCAACTATCTTGCCGACCGTTACCATCCGACTATCCAACCGACCATCGCTATCTGACTATCCCGTCGACTGTCACCATCTGGCTATCCCATGGACTGTCACCATTGGATTATCCTGTCGGCCGTCGCCATCTGATTATCCTACCGGCTATTGCCTTACGCCATCCCACCGGCCGTGGGGATAGAATAAATCTATGTAAAGGAGCCCTATCCCCCTAGGTCGTTGCCATAGCATTTACCCCCAAACTCAATCAAAATTCTATCTCCCAGCCCCCTTCCCTCTTCCACACAGCAATCCAACACTCAGTCCATGTCCTCAAGCTCCTCCTCTTCCACCAATTCCCTCATCACTCAGTTGTCCTCCTTCTCAATGGATCCGGAGAATGTATTTTTGGAGTTTAAGCTGGAGCTTGGCCTCCACCCCCAACACCCTATCCCACAAGCCACCGGTCCCTCCGACTCGCAAAGTACGCTCTCAGCCATGATCCATATGCCTCCGACTTTCCAGCTGAAGATTTACAAATGGAGGAAGAAATGTCTACTCAACACGCCACCCACGAGGTATTGATAATAGCAGGCATGCCTCCCTCAAGGACATCAAGAAAGTGTGTGGGGGTTAAAGGTCACTGTGCCTTTACCCCGGTTATGTACAATACTCAAACTAATATATAAATGAATGAAAAAGAAGATTAGGGTGTTTTGCACCCACTAAAACTTATGTGGCTCTCTATTTCTCTCTCTCCCTCTTCCATTCTTGCTTCCATTGAGAGCACTCTCAACTGGTATCAGAGCCCAGGTGATCTAGCTGAGCGTGCATGAATGCTTGAAGCTCAACAGCTCTGTGGGAAGCTTTGTGGGTGATTTACTTGCATCCGAGTGTGTAGAGACCTTGGAGGAACCTTTGGAAAAGTCACTTTGGTTTTGCGAAGTGGTTTTGAGAGCCTGTTAAGTGTTTTCAAAGAAAAAGTCGTTTTTTGAGCTTTTCCCTGTTCCGTTCGATGACAGAGACTCCATATTGACTTGTAGAGGCAACTATTGCTTGCTTTTGGTGTCCACTTCATTGCATTTCTCACTCACTGTGTCAGTTTCTGCGTTTTTCTGCCCGAGTGTTGGAACTCAAGTTTGGAGCAACCATTTGCATTTCGATGGACTCAAGAGGTCCTAAAACTTCTATGTTGCTCATCATTCGCACTTCGGTGGAGTGTTTCCAAAAATGTTTTTCAATCCGTGTGTTGGACCCAATGATTGAGACCACGGTTTCCAAAGCTGTCTGTCCCATTGCGTTCTGGACACCCAAAAACCCTACTTATTAGTTCTTACGCAATTTGGTGGAGGATTTTTAGAGTTATAGATCTTTGTGTATTCAATTTCGTCTCTCTGTTATGCATTTTTCATTCTAAGGTTTTGAAACCTTAGATTTATCCCACATGGTAGTGGATAAGTGTTGACTCCCATTTCTCACTCATCGGTTGGGATTTTGGAGTTCCGGCAGAAGAGACATATTGGGAAGTAGCAAGCTAAGGGTGTCCACTTTTTGTTCACTCCCCAATCCTTGGGAGGTGGAAAAACAAGCTTTTTAGCACACAAAAATGCAAATCTCACCTACTTCCCTATGGATCTAGTCTTTGAAGTCTTCTAACACAACATCACACTTGCTATTATGCACACAATCGTATAGTCTGATCGAAAATTTGATGCACACACAAAAAATTTCTTTGTGTCACACGGCATGGTTGCAGGGTAGTCACACGTTTGTCACGAACAGAGTGTCATATTAAATTCTAAATTTCTCACTCATTTTAGATTAAATGTTATTGAAACTTTGTAAGTGGTCTCTTTGCATTATGTAGAGCTTAACTTGATTTATTGGTAATTTTTTAAATGATTTATCTAATTATAAATAATTATTTATAATAAATAAAGTCATAAAATACATGCATTTTAGTAGCACACCACATTTTTTTAGTATTTTGAATAATTAAGCAAATCCAATTCAGTGGAAGGTTAGTAGGCACATAAGGGTGTGTGATTGAATCATCAAATTCCAAATCCAACGGTTAGATTTAGGAAGATTGAAGTTTAATTTTTACTTTTACTCCTTAGAGGGTCAACAAAGAATATTAAAAATAAATCTAGTAATTCTCAAACATGACCAAACATTTCAAAAATGTCAATATTTTTAGTCCTCTGCATGATGAATAAGAGGAAAAAATTTTGGTTAAATTTGAGTAAGGGAAACGTACGATATGGCCTCCAACAATGAAATCTCCCTTTTGTGGGGGAAAAAGGGCCACCCAAGCCTAATACCAAGACAAGGTAGGCTTGGTATTAGGCTTGGTGAGGTAGGCTAGGAGCATCACCGACCCTAGTGGCAAGCTTTGGAGTGTGCATGCTGCCCATGCGGAAGGCTGAGTCATCAAAACCATGCCACGTTGTTAGACCACGTGGTGCCATGTCATCAAGGAGATGTGACATCACTCCTTGCCATGTCACATTACATTGCCACAAGTGCTGCCACATGTGCCACCTCATCATTCCACATCATGAGCCATGTCATCACACCTTGCCACCTTGGCATACCTCCTCAACCTTGCCACATCACCAATCCCTCCACCTCAATTTGCCATGTCAATCTACCACCTCATGAATGCCAACTCATCATGCCACATCACCTTTCAATGTCATGGAAGAGACTATATTACCACATCATGACCATGCATGGTGCCACATCAGCCAGATGTATACACATGACGATGTGCGAGGCATAGAATACCTCGATCGAGGTATATGACCTGCGTGAGGCATACAATACCTCGATCGAGGTATATGACCGAGGGGTATGTGCTATGACCGAGGGATACCTCGATCGAGGTTTATACATGCGTAATGCATTAAATACCTCGATCGAGGTATATGGTCTGATCGAGGTATATGATCTGGGCATAGCATACCTCGATCGAGGTATTTGAAGGTACAAAACTTAGCCAATTAGTTTCAATCTTAGCACCAAAACTTAGCCAATTAGTTTCAATCTTAGCACCTCTCCACCAATAATAATGAAGAGCAATCTAGTGGATGAGTTGAGGCTCTCTATAAGACACCACGTTTTGGTTCATTTCACCCATTCTTAGCCATTCTTGCCTCCTCATCACTTTGTCACACCTTCCATCCTACTTTCATTGAGAATGGGTTCTCAAAGCCGTAGAGCTAGTAGACATAAAAGATGTAGGAACCCCCCCCCAAATCTCATTGACGAGGAGTGCAAGCGGAAGGCTCGTGAGCGCAAGAGAGCCTCTAGAGCTCGAGCTCGTGCTGCCACCACTGATCCACCTCCAGCTCTACCTCTACATCCCACCACCCCCACCTCCACCCCCACCCCCACCCCCACCCCCACCTCCATTGTCCCCCCATCCTCATCCGCTCCCCTACCTCTAGCCTCCGCCCTTCCCCTAGCCACCTACATTTTGGCCTCCACCTCTACCTCTTCCCCCTCCACCCTCCCCCCTCCCCCTCCCCCCGCTCCGCTTGGTGCCTCTCTTCCCCCGTCCACCCTACCATCTCCCATTGATCCCCTTGCCCCACCTTGCAGCAGCAGTGTTGCTTCACGACGTGACTTGCCGAAGTCCACTATCCGTCGTCATACTAGCAAGATTGTGCAGTCTTTTTTTTGTGACCTCACGCCAGCTTCGCAATCTTCTCTTCTCACGTCCCTGATTGATCACCCTGACTTGGTAGAGTGTAGGAGGCTTTCTGGTCTTGGTGCACGTAGAGATAGGGTTGTATCTAGCGAGGTCCTTAGCAGTGTTTGACGTTCCTATGCTTCTGTTAAGCATAGGAACTCCAGTGATTCCTTGGCAGCACATCGTGCTATTGTGGCTACCATTAGTAGACCTCATATGATAGGCCATGTGTGTACCGCTTCACGTCTTCTTCAGATTGCACCGCGCACATTGCGAGCAGGAATCATTAGGAGGCAGAGTCTAGAGGATAGTGAGACTGATGCTCTTTGGGCTTCAAGTGGTCGTGCACCTCGTAGCGATCGATTGTTGGATGATTCCACTAAGTCCTTCATACAACAGTTTTGGGAGGAGCATTGCAAAGCATCCCCGGTGTTCAAGAAGGCATTGGGGAAGAGGGTGTCACGCGGTGTGTACATTGAGCATGGTGCATGTTTTTTGGAGTGTACCCAGACTGAGTTGTACACTCAGTTTGTAGAGGCGCACCCGGAGTTCAAGATTGGGCAGAGGTCATTTGAACAATGCAGGCCATGGTTTGTGCGATGCTCTCAGGAGCGTGACACATGCTGTTGTCACTACCATGTGGATTTTGGATTGATGTATGATGTATTCCATTCCCTTGATGGTCATAGGGGAGTGGTTCCTACTAGCCCTCATGACTTCATTCATTCCATATTGTGTACATGAGATGGTGATGCTTTATTCCACTACCTTGATTGTGTGGAAGGCACGTGTACTTTGTGTGGTGACTTTGCTAGAGTGCCACGAGTTGCACTAGATACTTGTGATGTGCAAATGGTTCGTTGGCAGCAGTATGAGTACTGTACCTTGACATTAGATGGTGGTGCACAGTCGAGGAGGTTGCAGCTTGTGGGGAAGGAGACACCACATGTTGTATTCATTGACAGTTTTCGAGGGAAGCTGTACTGCTACATACGCCACTCGCACACTGCGAAATGGGAGGATCATCAGTTCTGTGCATGTTTGAGGACATTTCCTACAGGGGTGGTTGTCTTAGTGGTAGACTTTGCAGAGAATTACACCTTTGCACCACAGCATGAGATCCAATCGGAGTATTATTTCTCCGAACAGGTGACGTGTGATTGAGTATTGATTTTTTCCCCGCCTCATTATATTGAATTATTTCAATAGTCATATTTTTTTTCAATGCCATATTGCAGGTTGCTATATTTGTGCACATTAGCTATCGTCATGCACAGGCTCATGTGGATGGCATTGATAGCACCATGGACTCACGCGTCATTGTGCGAGAGTATCACTTCTACATTAGTGATGATCGATCGCATGATGCCCATTTTGTGCAGCATTGCTTCACTTTGCATGATAGTTTCTTGAGGGATCATGGTGTCACATGGTAGCAGCGCTGGATCTGGTCAGATGGCTGCGGTGGTCAGTTCAAATCCGCTAGACAGTTTTATTGGTTCTGCAGATGGCACCGTGAGATAGGCGTTCCGATCACATGGAGCTACTTCGAGATAGGGCACAGTAAGGGAGAGCACGATGGTGCAGGTGCTTGCATGAAGTGTGCTTTGCGTCGATACCAGTTGCGTCACAGTGTCGATCGCTTCAAGGATGCACATGATGTGGTGCGGTGGTGCAGCCAGCACTTATTTACTAGTGCTATCTCCTCGTTTCAGTCGTGTGACGATAGGGTGGTGAGCCGGTATTTTTGGTGCATGGACATTGGGAGTCTTGATCGGTCTAGGCCTTTTGATTGTCGTTCTTTGCCTGGCACTCTTGATTTCCATTCCATCAGGAGCGTAGGTGAGTCTCACCCCGCGATCTTTTCTCGACGGTTTGCATGTTTTTGCTCTGCATGCATTGATGATGATTGGGGAGGGTGCTCCATGATACCATGGGCCAATCCATGGGTACGGCAAGTGCTTTCTCCCTTCCAGCCTTGGGAGGAGGTACATGATGATCAGGATGCGGGATTTAGTTCCTCTAGAGATTATGACCAACTTACAAATATTTTGCGTATTGGTGATATCTTCGCAGTTATTGCTTCGGAGGGCAATGAGGAGGGTGTGGATTATTACTTGTTGCGATGCTCTATGCTGAAGAGTGTGCTAAATGAGGATACAGTGGATGGGCATGGGATGCACTTCAATGCTCATAGTATGATCGTAGGTGGCCACTATTTTCAGCAGATACAGAGGCGTGGTTGCTATACTGAGTTCCAGGGGTACATGGCGGATCAGGAGGCATACATGTATTCTCATCTTGTTGTTGGGATCAAGATTACTTTGATTCGTGTTCTCACTCGCAAGGCGACGTCCACTCCACGATGGCGCCTTGCAGTGGTGGATCACGAGAGCATACTTGCAACTATTGGCATGAGAGCTGATCCTGAGGAGTAGCACATTACATATCATATTTTTTGGGATCATCAGTTGATTAGATTGATTTTTATTGGGTATCACTAGTTGATTACACTTTTTTGTATTCGATATGTATAGGCTCACTATGTGACTGCACCATTGTAATTTTCATGGACTCATATTTTGTATTTCACTATGATGGTTGTATACACGTTCATACACGTCATTGTATTAGATTCTACTTTATACATGATGTCCGATGTCTTCTCAATGGGATTTGTTGTGTTTGTAAAACAAAAAATTGTTTATTAGTAGTAATGTTGTAATTTGTTTTGTGCTTTAGGACATTTTAAAAACGTGACTAAGAAAATTCACGCACGTACTAACGAAATATGCGTGTGGACTTACTTGTTGGGGATGAAACTTTGCACGATTCTTAGGCCACCCTAGACATACATCCACGCAAGATTTGGTCTGAACTGATTTGGTATGCGCCACGTGGAAGGTACAATGCGTACATTTTTACAATCCCTACTAGCACGACTGCGGTAAAGCTATGGCGCACGTACTAATGAAATACGCATGTGGACTTATCTGTCGGGAATGAAACTTTGCACGACCCTTAGGCCACCCTAGACATACATCCACGCAAGATTTGGTCTCCAACTGATTTGGTATGCACCACGTGGAAGGTATAATGCGTACATTTTTACAATCCCTACTAGCACGACTACGTGTGAAAAATGGCGCATGTACTAACGAAATATGCATGTGGACTTATCTGTTGGAGATTAAACTTTGCACGGCTCTTAGGCTACTATAGACGTACATCCACGCAAGATTTGGTGCCCAACTGATTGGCATGTGCCACGTGGAAGGACAAATGCGTACATTTTTACAATCCCTACTAGCACGACTACTATGAAAAATGGCGCACGTACTAATGAAATATGCACGTGGACTTATCTGTTGGGGATGAAACTTCACACGGCTCTTAGTCTACCCTAGACGTACATCCATGCAAGATTTGGTCTCCAACTGATTTGGTTTGCGCCACGCGGAAGGTATAGTGCATACATTTTTACAATCCCTACTAGCACGACTACGTGTGAAAAATGGCGCACGTACTAACGAAACATGCATGTGGACTTATCTGTTGGAGATTAAACTTTGCACGGCTCTTAGGCTACCGTAGACGTACATCCACGCAAGATTTGGTGCCCAACTGATTTGGTATGTGCCACGTGGAAGGACAAATACGTACATTTTTACAATCCCTACTAGCACGACTACGTATGAAAAATGGCGCACGTACTAATGAAATACGCATGTGGACTTATCTGTTGGAAATGAAACTTCACACGACTCTTAGGCTACCCTAGACGTACATCCATGCAAGATTTGGTCTCCAACTGATTTGGTTTGCGCCACGTGGAAGATTTAATGCGTACATTTTTACAATCCCTACTAGCACGACTAAACCCTAAACCCTAAACCTTGAACCCTAAATCCTAAACCCTGTTGGGGATGAAACCTCATATAGCTCTTAGGCTACCCTAGACGTACATCCACGCAAGATTTGGTCTCCAACTGATTTGGTTTGCACCACGTAGAAGGTATAATGCGTACATTTTTACAATCCCTACTAGCACGACTAAACCCTAAACCCTAAACCCTGAACCCTAAATCCTAAACCCTGTTGGGGATGAAACTTCACATGGATCTTAGGCTACCCTAGACGTACATCCACGCAAGATTTGGTCTCCAACTGATTTGGTATGCGCCACGTGGAAGGTATAATGCATACATTTTTACAATCCCTACTAGCATGACTAAACCCTAAACCCTAAACCCTGAATCCTAAATCCTAAACCCTGTTGGGGATGAAACTTCACATGGCTCTTAGGCTACCCTAGACGTACATCCACACAAGATTTGGTCTCCAACTGATTTGGTTTGCGCCACATGGAAGGTATAATG
Organism: Dipteris shenzhenensis; assembly: GCF_047967505.1. Classification (NCBI taxonomy): domain Eukaryota; kingdom Viridiplantae; phylum Streptophyta; class Polypodiopsida; order Gleicheniales; family Dipteridaceae; genus Dipteris; species Dipteris shenzhenensis. The sequence continues at coordinate 30,266,089 of NC_141628.1, read as the reverse complement.
CATACATTTTTAGAATCCCTACTAGCACGACTAAACCCTAAATCCTAAACCCTGAACCCTAAATCCTAAACCCTGTTGGGGATGAAACTTCACACAGCTCTTAGGCTACCCTAGACGTACATCCACGCAAGATTTGGTCTCCAACTGATTTGGTATGCGCCACGTGGAAGGTATAATGCATACATTTTTACAATCCCTACTAGCACGACTCAACCCTAAACCCTAAACCCTGAACCCTAAATCCTAAACCCTGTTGGGGAGGAAACTTCACACGGCTCTTAGGCTACCCTAGACATGCATCCATGCAAGATTTGGTCTCCAACTGATTTGGTTTGCGCCACGTAGAAGGTATAATGCGTACATTTTTACAATCCCTACTAGCACAACTAAACCCTAAACCCTAAACCCTGAACCCTAAATCCTAAACCCTGTTGGGGATGAAACTTCACACAGCTCTTAGGCTCCCTAGACGTACATCCATGCAAGATTTGGTCTCCAACTGATTTGGTATGCGCCACGTGGAAGGTATAATGCGTACATTTTTATAATCCCTACTAGCACGACTAAACCCTAAACCCTAAACCCTGAATCCTAAATCCTAAACCTTGTTGGGGATGAAACTTCACATGGCTCTTAGGCTACCCTAGACGTACATCCAAGCAAGATTTGGTCTCCAACTGATTTGGTTTGCGCCACGTGGAAGGTATAATGCATACATTTTTGCAAGCACCTTTTCAATGCTTAATGTTTACAATTACGACACACGGCATTATTTTTAAAATACATTATGTATTAGATGTGTGAATTGAGATATTTGAAATTCAAAATCATACTCTTAATTTTAAATATGCACATGGGGATGAAACTTCGCACGGCTCTTAGGTTTAGTGTAATAATTGCAAGCATTGATATATACGAAATTCAATATGATATTCAAAATGATAAAGTTGGAACTTGAACACTTTTTCAATGCTTAATGTTTACAATTACTTCACATGGCATTCTTTTTTAAATACCTTATGTATTAGATGTGTGAATTGAGATATTCGAAATTCAAAATCATACTCCTAATTTTAAATATTTATGTTAGATTTGAACAAACTATGAACTGAGATAAACAAAGTGTGAAGAACATCATGAAAGTACGAAAATGCTCATACAACATAAAAGTAAGAACAATATCATGAAAGTACCAAAATGAATCTGTACATCATCATCATCATCGTGCAGAAGTGCATCCCTAAACAAGAAATGTGTGAAGCATAAATAATCATCCTGAATCAGAATCTGATAACTCCAGATATGATCCTCTAGTGGAACGCTGACGTGGCTCCTGTATGACCCGCTGCCCAACCGTCTGTTGTGTGCCCTTAGGCAAAGCCGGATCAGATGGGCCAGCCTCATCACCTGCATGAGATGGGCCAGCCTCATCCTAATGAAGAGGAGGGCATGCTGCACGTGCCACCGCTGCCATCTTTGCCTCCCTCGCCTCCTCTATGTATGCGCATCTCAGCTCCCATAGCTGTGCATCTGCGAATACTCGTGCCTCAAATCCAACGTGAGTAATCATCTCTACATGTAGAAGATGCTGGCCGCCCAAGCTGCTGCTCCACCCACTGCTGCAATGATGTTTGCAGCTCTACCTCTCGCTCAATACGGCGTGCCTCCTCTGCTCATGCCTCGTCACCTGGCATGAAATCACCATATGAAAAGCGTCGTGGAACGCACGCTGCAACCACCGATGTATCAGCACCCTCCTGCATCAGCAACACTCTCTGTGCCTCCTCCCTGTAGTGCTCTGTCAAGACTACGCGGGCGAATGGATCAATGGTCTGACGATGACCAGGATATAGATCATCCATGCCTAGTCCTCTGTATGTGGCCACATCAATGTCAGCAAAGCATACAGGGCACACTGATCATGCCACCATGTGGCAGGTCATGCAATGGAGATGTGCGATGTGGCCGCACCCTAGTCCAAACCACCCTACGATGTCAAACTCCTCATGGCAAAGGACTCAAGTGGCAGTAGGAAGCCTGGCTATGACTGCTGCATCTATGGGTGTCCTAGTCGGCACATCTACAGGAGGAGCGGGGTATAGGGCCACGCTGGGGTCGATCCTATGGCGAGATGGATCACGACTAATATGTCTCAACTGTAAAATATAGTGCTCCGCACGATGGTATGCTATGCATGTCCGAATCCTCTGCTCCTCCAAATCTGTGTGCAACAGTTGTACACGAGACTCCATATCCTGATGCAATAGATGTGCCTGCAATGCAAACATGTCGCGTACATGGTGAGAATTAACCAAAAAACTTCAGTTCAAAACACGCTATAAAAAAATAAACTAACATAATGAAAATAACTAACCTCGTCCCTAGACTCGGGCAACAATGCCTCCAACTCTGCAATCCGTTGGTCTCGAGCCTCCAACTCGTGCTGAGGCGGTGTAGATGTGGGAGGTGGTGTAGATGTGGGAGGCTCCATCGATGATCAAGGTGGGGGAGGTAGAATCGAAAGTGATCTCGATAGGGCAGAGACCATGTGCTGCAAGGATGATGCCACTGAATGAACATCCCCCCTAATCTGTCGTCCAACAGCTCGCAATGCCGGTGCAGGGATGGTGTGCAACTCTGGTGCCTCGTGTCGACGCCGAACACCTGCAGTCTGATGCTCCTGATGCCCCATCCTACCATGTCTCGCTCCTGATCTTGGACGGGTACTAAGGTAGTCTACCCGATGACCAAGCACAAACTCAGCGTATAGCTGCATGGCAAATGACCTGGCTATCTGACGGTTGTGAGGCAATCGACCACCATTCATAGCGAGATATCTCGGATAAATGTGTGCTGCTATGATGGGGTGCCTACAACATAAAATATGGAAGGGGAGCCCTGATCATGGTCGCATCGCCTCAGTGTGACCATCCCAAAACATATCCTCTAAGGCCTGCTTGTCACGCTCAAACAACTGTCGAATGGCTCTCCAATCCAAGCCATCACCAGTGATCTCTGCCTCTGCCTGTGCCTGAAAGCTATCCACAACATCCTCAATTGTGTCCAATCGACCCAGAGCCTCAATAACTGAATCTAGACTCGCAACCGAGGGGGTGCCCTAGCATCCTGCAGTGCCCTCATCTTAGCTCTCAGAATCTCTATCTGCATACGAATAGTGGTGCTAGAACCTGTGCGCTGGCTAGCACATGCACAAAAAAAACACATGGAAATTAATATTCTATTTGGGTAATGAAAATAATATTCTATTCAATATGACTTATAATCTATCTACGTAATGAAAACTATTTGTACGTACTCCTTGATGAGGTAGGATGTCGTTGGGATCATCCTATGCACCTACCGGTAGATGGGCCAAATGTGTGGCTCAATATTATGTTTATCAAACTCAATATTATTAAAAATTCTTAATTTTGATTAAAAATTTTTCAAACTCTAGTTGTTGCATTTTTAAACTTAGATGTCTCAAATATTTTTTCCTTATATGTTTCCCTTTTTTTACTTTTTATCCAATATGAAACTTTTCCACATGTGGTGTAAGGACATTGTCCACTTATGGCCCCTATACTAAGGACAGATAGTGGAGAGGTTTGGTTAATAAGACCTTCTTTGAATGCTTTACTGCCTTGGGTTTGCAATAGATATGGAGCAGATAGAAGGATACCTAATACATTACTTTGAACGATACACAAGCAAGGCGCATCTAGTATTTCTCGGACTACACATTAAAAAAGAGAGCCGGTTGACACTACAGACCTTTTAAAGCGAGAACTTTGAGAAAATAATTAGGCCTTTTCAATATTATCTATTTTGGTTGGGCAATCCACCTCAACTAGTGGCCATTCCTATAGATCATCACTTGGTTCCCATGCTTGGGGAGAGAGGAGACCTTTGGACAATCATAAATTACGTATGTGTTTTCGATGCACTGGTGCATTTAGAAGATCCAATTTGCCATACGCTTATGCATCTAACCACTCTAGTGTTGGGGTCTTTGCCCATGTGGTGTGGTGTTTTAGGGATAATGCCCATGTGGTGTTTTATACAGCCTACTTACTCTACCTAAATTATGAAACAACTCTTAACCAACTATATAATCTATAATATTCCACATAAAAGATGATTTTTTAAAAGATGATTTTGAAGACTAAATTTAAACGTTTTTTTATTTAAATAAAAATAGCACCAATTTCAAAAATAACATAAAACCTACTTTAATCTCTCTTTTTCTTGTTCTTGTTTTCTTGTTTTCTTGTTTTTAATACATGATTTTCTTATTTTAACAAAATTCTTATTTTCTTGTTCTTGATACATGATTTCTAAAAACAAAATTTAAACGTTATATTAAATTCAAAACTTCAGTAATTTGTAAACTTCAGTTATAAATTTTTTTAAATAGATTATTTTAAAAAACAAATTATATACTTTTTGACATTTAAATAAAAACTTCACTAACTTAAACTCTTATTTTCCTTTTTTTTAAGATCATTTTTAAAAATAAAATTTAAACATTTTTTTATTTAAATATAAATAACACTAATAAAAAAAATATCTTTCATCTCTTTTTTTTTAAAGATGATTTCAAAAAACAAAATATATACTTTTTCAGGCTTTAAATAAAAAATTACGTAATTTCAAAAATAATTTTAAAAAACTTTAAAATGCATTTCAAATTTAGAAATATTTTATAATTATTCCTATAAACTAAAATTTAAACGTTTCTTTATTTAAATAAAAATAGCACTAATTTAAAAAATAACTTTAATCTCTTTTTTTTTAAAGATGATTTTAAAAACAAAATATTTACATTTTCACATTTTAAATAAAAAATTATGTAATTCCAAAAATAATTTAAAAAAACTTTAAAATGCATTTCAAATTTAGAAATATTTTATAATTATTCTTATAAACTAAGATTTAAATGTTTTTTTCTTTCAATAAAAATAGCTCTAACTTAAAAAAATAACTTTAATCTCTTTTTTTCCAAAGATGATTTTTAAAAACCTAATTTTTACATTTTCACATTTTAAATAAAAAATTAAAATGCATTTGAAATTTAAAATATTTTATAATTATTCCTATGAACTAAAATTTAAACATTTTTTTATTTAAATAAGAATAGCTCTAATTCAAAAAATAACTTTAATCTCTTTTTTTTCAAAGATGATTTTAAAAAACAGAATTTTTACATTTTCACATTTTGAATAAAAAATATCGTAATTTAAAAATTTTAAAAAAACTTTAAAATGCATTTCAAATTTAAAAATATTTTATAATTATTCCTGTGAACTAAAATTTAAACTTTTTTTATTTAAATAAAAATAGCTCTAATTTAAAAATAACTTTAATCTCTTTATTTTCAAATATGATTTTAAAAAATAATAATTTTTACATTTTCATATTTTAAATTAAAAATGTCGTAATTCAAAAATTTTTAAAAAATTTACAAATGCATTTGAAATTTAGAAATATTTTATAATTATTCCTATGAACGTTTTTTTATTTAATAAAAATAGCTCTAATTTTAAAAAATAAAATTTTTTTATTTTCACATTTTAAATAAAAAATATCGTAATTCAAAAATTTCAAAAAAACTTTAAAATGCATTTGAAATTTAGAAATTTTTTATAATTATTCCTATAAACTAAAATTTAAATAAATTTTAGCCAAAAAAAAAAGCTACATAAAAAAAACCCTACCTGGACTCTCCCGCTCTGTCCATCTCCGTCGCTGTCTGTCGGTCGCTCTCCTCGCTGGCGCAATTCCGTCGACGTCCCGCAAATCCGAAATCGATCGATGAGGAGGAGCTCGATCTCGAGGTATGCAGAATGAGGGGAGTCGCTCTCCTTTTACAATAAAATTTAGGGTTTCCCTACCTCGATCGAGGTATTTCACATGCAACATACATATCGCTCCATCATACCTCGATCGAGGTATAGACATGCCACGATACCTGGATCGAGGTATTTTGACATGCCCATACATCTCGGTACATCTACCTCGATCGAGGTATAGACATGCCACGATACCTCAATCGAGGTATGTCGGCAGCAGCCGGATGCCACATGTCTCGATTGACGTATTCGACATGCGGCCAAGTCATCGGTCTAGCATACCTCGATCGAGGTATGTCAGCTGCCCTGTCGGATGGCACATACCTCGATCGAGGTATAGCTGGACATGCCACGTTACCTCGATCGAGGTGTAGCTGGATTGCCACGATACCTCGAACGAGGTAGATGTGGCATGTATAGGTGGCTTGCCAGCAAACCTCGATCGAGGTATAGGCTCAGTCCAGTGAAAAAAGCCCAGCACCTCGATTGAGGTATTGGCTTGGCTCGGTTGTCCTCGTGTGTGATTTTCATTGGAACTAATACCTCGATCGAGGTATTGTAGACCGAAGCAAAACCTTTGTATTCTCACTCGAGCGGGTGTCACACTCACCCGAAAGTGGTCCGGAAGTGGACCCTTAGCTTGCTACCACCCTATTTGCAAATTTTCTTGCTGAGTCTGATTATGCAATGGTGCCCATGTTTTGAGGCATCTCAAGTTCTATTTTCAGCAGCGGTCATTACCGTGGGACTATGATTTCTTGAGCATACCTTATGTAGATCACTCTAGTTGTAGTTTGAGGGGGAAAATCTTTTGGCGAGCTTTTTAATGTGAGCTTTTTTACCATTTCCTTTTTTTTTGCGAGCTTTTTTTAGAAATCCATATGTGTTTTTGTTATAAGAAAGATGGGGAGGTTAGAAAGAGGGGGAGAGGATATAGGATATGTTCATTTTCATAGCATGTGGGAGGGGTGGAAGAGTGTATACTATGCACAAGGGGGGGGCAAATGTGAGTGGCAGTAGGAGGCAAAAAATTATGGAAGATATGTCCATATTCAAAGTAGAAGGGAGGAACTATGGGAGATATGTTCATTTTAAAAGTGTATAATTTGAAACTTTTGACCTCTTATTTGGATTCCTCGTCGAATTCCGGTCATTTTGAGTACCAACATGACCATATTCCGATAAAAATTGAAAAAATGGTGTTTTTGTCATTTTGGCCTGTTTTGGGCCTATTTTGAGTCTGCGCTAGCGCAGACTCAAAATAGGCCCAAAACAGGCCAAAACTGAATTCATGACAAAATCACCATTTTTAAAATTTTTATCAGAATATGGTCATGTTGGTACTCAAAATGACCGGAATTCGACGAGGAATCCAAATATGAGGTCAAACTTGTCAAATTATACACTTCGAAAATGAAAAAATTTCCCACATGCTCTCCCTTCCCCTTTGCATTTAGTAGATGAACATAACTTTCACATTCCTCATCCTCTCTCTCCTCCTTGCACTCCTCTTTGCATTCCTTATAAGCTCCCCCTCTACGTTCTCCACTATGATAACGAATATATGTTCCAACTCCCCTCCCCTCCCTTCTCCATGCCACCTTACCCATGTGCCCGTCCCTCCCCCTTTCCTTTATCTCCCCTCCCCCCCTCTCTCCTCTTAACTGCAACCACAACCCAAACTTTCAACCCACCCCACTCCATGAACCCCCCCCCCTCTCTCTCTCTCTGGTGAATGAAAAGCTCGCAATATTCATGAAAATTGAAAAAAAGCTCATGACAAAAAGCTCACCAAAAAATCACACCCTAGTTTGAGCAGTCTGCGCTCATTCGTGGTGTGCATTGGGTTGCAGTGGATGATTTATAGGCCATTTGGATGCATTGCGGTCCTTATTGGATGCACTAATAGGCCCAAATTGCCTTGTGGGATGCTATTTTTATGGACGCTTTGCACATGGATGCTATTTTATGCTGAGGCATAGCTTTGACACATTGCAAGTGATGCACTGATAGTGCTATGCTCTCTTGGATGAGATATTATTAATGCATATGCCAGTGGACAGTGTTTATGCTTGAGTCATTTGGCACTTATTGGCATTTTGGATTGCCATTGGAGTTGGCATTTTCTTTTGGGCCGAATTTGCTCATATGGATGTATAGTATATGCACATGAGTCAGATGCTTTGAGACATGAGTTTTGGTGATATTTCACTCTATGTGGCATACACATTTGGTTGCACCTGGTATTTGGTGTGATTCTCTCTTGTAGGCACTAGCATTTGGGATTTTTGCTTCATTTGCATCATGGCATCCTCTTCCATGTCTGAAAAGGAGTTTTTTAGCATTAAAAAGCTTGATGGGACAAACTTTTCTTTGTGGAAAGAACAAATAAGGGATGTGCTTATTCAAAAGAAGCAGATTAAACCCTTGGCACGGATTGAAGCTAAGCCTACAAATATGTCTGAGGATGATTGGAATGAGTTGGATGCATTAGCAAAATCTACTATTAGACTTCATCTTGCAGAGTGAGTTTATTTCACAGTAGTAATAAATGAGCAGACTATGAAAGATTTGTGGAAGAAACTGTGTGCCACTTATGAAAAGGAAACTACCTCTAATAAAGTTTACCTCATGAAAAGGTTGTTTTGAGATACAGACGAAGGAAGGGGTCTCCATTGCTTCTCACTTGAATGAATTCAATATTATTTTCAGCTAGCTTCAGGATCAAAAGATGAATTTTAATACGGAGACTAAGGCAATATTTCTCTTATGTTCATTGCCATCCTCATGGGATACCTTCTGTACAGCTGTCAGTAACTCTGCACCTGGTGGAGTACTGAAATTTGATGATGTTGTGGGTAGCTTGTTGGCCGAGGAGATTAGATGGAAGTCTATGGACAGCAACAAGCAGGATGCAGTCTTAAATGTGCAAAGGGGCAGATCATAGTTCAGGGGGAAGTCCCAAGAAAGAGGGAAGTCTCATAACAAGTCCAAGGCACTGAACATTGAGTGTTACCACTGTGGCAAGAAGGGCCATATGAAAAAGGATTGCTACAAGCTGAAAAGAGAGCAAAAGGATAAGAAAAAGAATGCAAATTGGGGTGCAAATCAAAAGGAAGAGAGTCCAAGGGAGGACAAAGGAAAAGTGAAGATCGAGGAGATCAATGCAGTCACACATGATAGTGACAATGACGTTCTCTTCATGTCTAGTTTATCTGCAGAGTTGCTTACCACTTCAAATGATGCATATTTCCAGGATTGGATTTTGGAGTCTGGTGCTTCATTCCATGTTACTCCCCATAGAGAATGGTTCTCCACTTATGACAATGGAAAGACAGGTTGTGTGCATCTTAGAAATGACTATGCAAAACCCTAAACTTGCATTGTACCCATCCATGGCTGCAATTGTTGAATTAAATCATGAAGCCTAATCACCTCTAATAACTGTTTACTCTACATTTTGTGATTGTATTTTGTGGATGTTAACATGCCCCCTTTCCTTGGATCAGCCGCACTGGAGGAGGTAAGTAGAGAGGACCATCTGGAGGACTATGTAGGACTATCTGGAGGAGGTAAGTAGAGAGGACCATCTGGAGGACTATGTAGTGGTCCAGCTGGCATGGAGTAAGCCGAGTCAGGTATAAGTGAGAACTTCCAAAAATAGGTGGCATGCATGTCTTCGTACGTGCGGATGTGGTGGCCATGGAGGTTGCAAATGTAGAGGTAGAGGCAGAGGTCATGAAACTGATTGGGACTGATGTCGAGATTAAAGACAATTTGATTGGTCAGATTATGGAGCCGATCCCATCCGTGGGCCACCTATGGGCGAGGAGATCATCGAGGAGTAAGAGGAGAAGGAGGTTAAAGTGGACCGCTGTAAACAACGGCTAGATCAGGTACCGAGCCATACGTATCATTGAAGGACTAGAGGCAAAAGCAAAATCCCTCCTCCATCATCTCTTTCGAGAAGTTGTACTTGGAAAAATTGTACATGTTGGGGTCCCATTGCTAGAGCTCGTGGAATTCAGCCCAAGTCCATCGACATTCCATGGGCATGTACAAGGGGTGGATCTGGCGATCGATGTGGGCACTACTATAGTAACGCCAAAATTGCTCCTTCTTAAGGAAGGGGATGTGCCAGCGAGGCTGTATACCAGCATCAACATCGGTCAGGGGAACTAGAGCATCTATGGTGAGGTGGTAACCTCCTTGTGTGCACTTTGGTGGATGTGGACGTCGCCAGTCGTTGAAGGACTGGGTGATGAACTACGTGAGGGGGCACACCTTGAGGATTTTCTCATGAATAGATAACACTTTCTCCTTCATTGTTGATCTCATCATGTCTTCCTTTGAGTTACTTCATTTGGTATCAAAGCCATATGATCCACCATTTGATAAGTTTGAGCGAGGGACACTTGTAGATTGGCAAACTAGAATCAAGTTTGTCCTCATGACTATCTTAGATGAATGTTTCTTTGATCATCTTCCATTGTTGCTTGAAATGAATGTCATATACATGGATGACATAATCATGGCATTTGTGCCACTTGTAAAGGGAGTAGACACTGCCTACAAAGGTAATACCTTCCCTATGACTGTTGAAGGTAATCCATTATTGGTTTCATTACTCACAAATAAAGGGAAATATCTGAAGACCAAGATGAGTGTTGAAGATGCAGTAAAGGACAAGGATCAAAAGGGCTAGACCAAGAACCTCTACGATGACAATGTACCCCACACTATGGTATCTTGGAAGACAAGAAGGAAAAGGACAAGACATGCCATCAAAGGGGGGTATTTCCCCATATCTTCAACTTAGAATGTTTTTGTGTGTGTGGTCAATAAGGGTTCTCTACCTTGGGATGTCCCCCTCGAATGATTGTTAGTCTTATGTGTTACCTTGTTGGATCTAAGGGTATTCCCATGCATAGTCATTGTCTATCTCCCAATTGTAAACCAACAAATCAAAGTCAGAGTGAGATCATGTTGGGATGAGGATGCCCAAATGAGTCTATTGCTGATGCAAGGTTGTGGATCATGTGTATTACCACTAGAGGTGGGCAAGCCAGGAAGTTTCCCATGGACTATTGCTAGGGTTGAGGTCATCAATTTGTGGGGGGGAATGAAGGACAGATTGATAGAATGGGATCATATCTAGAGTCCTAAGGTCTAAGGTTGTGAGTGTGTGAACACATGGTGTGCCTGGATAGGTGTCAGTGGGTGTGATTGAGTGAATCTAGGTGTGTGGTGTATGATTGAGAGATTCATGGAGAGATTAGTGGAGTGATTTGTGGATCTATGATGCTCTCTCTTGAGCTCACATACAATGTATCACTAGACTATATATTGGTACTTCATCTCATGAATAGATAACACTTTCTCCTTCATTGTTGATCTCATCATGTCTTCCTTTGGGTTACTTCAACAAGCTCCCTCTTCTCTTCAAGAGTGTCTTTGGGTACTCTCTTGTTTCCATTCCTTTGTAGTGCCTTGTGTTTGCCACTCCATCCCCCTTCACTCTCCTCTTCCCTTCTTTTTCCTCCTCCCTTCTCCCATCTCTCCTCCCTTCTCCCCTCTCTCCTCCCTTCTCGCCCTTCCCTTTTTCTCTCATGGAAACACACTGCAACAATCCGAAAGCTGCTTGCATGACACAAGTGGACAGCTCGTGCTTGCATTGCTCTCACAAGTAGCTTGGAGTGGAGGCTCCATCAGCATTCCTTCAAGATCCCCACAACACGTGAGTCACTGTGGAGACTACACACAAGTGATCCTTCTTTCCTAAATGTATGCACAAGTCATCGAGTAATACTTGTAGGAATTTGTTCAAGAATTCTTTGAAGGTGGTATACATAAACCTTTGAAGGCGGTGTACAGGATCAGGCCATGCAATCTCTATATTCCGTCAACAATGCTTTTAATTCTTTTTCTTCTTCTATAGTGAGTTGTTTGCCTATGGATACAAGGTTTTCTTCTTCTCCATCCAAGGCAAGATCCAATTTTCTTATCTTGGCTAGTCCTTCATACATTGGGGGTATCCTTAATATTCTTTATTTTGTGTGCTATGATTCCCTGACTAGCCTAGGCATTGCTATTGTTGTGCCTCTCCTAGTGTAGTTTTTGAAGTAATCACGAACTTCCCTTAGGCCATCATGGCACTTTGAGGTGCTCGCTTGGTGGAAGCTATTTGGTCCAATTCATTTGTGTTCACTTGCTCTGGGAAAAATGGGAGAGATATGGAATAAGGTTGAAGTAGATGATGAGGTGGCAGTCTAGGAGTCTAAAAGCTCAAAGAGGATCATGGATCTGATACCAAATGTTGGAAAGTGGGAGTGAAGAGAGCTTCATCATGGAGGTGAGTGAGAACACATGAGATATTCAAATGGGTGTTCTATTCATTGTGAGAAGGAAGTCCCTCTTTTATAGAAATGGAGAGAGGGGGCCTAAATCAATGGCACCTCTCCTACATCAATGGAGCTAACTCCTAAATCATAGGAGCTCCAAAATGATAGGCACCATCCCATGTGGGGGTCTTTGCATTACATCATCACTTGTGTCATGATCTACGGCACTAAGTGTGCCTCTTCTACACACACACACACAACCATATACTGCCAGTGGATGCACAGATGCTCCTACCAAGCCCTTGATGACACATATCCCAACATAGTCAAATCACAACCTGCGTAGAGCTTCCTGGATTTCTTACATGGATTCTCACCTCAGTAAAACAACAAGCACCACACACTCCAAAACCTCCACTCAATTCAATGCTTGGCAGCTCTCAGGCTACATGTCATGAGTGGCATTAGCAACCCAATTCTCCTTTGACATCCTACGAGCATCTCCAATGACTTCTATCCCTCTCCACAGCTCTGATTAACCAGTCCACATAGTCACGTTCATTAAGTTATGGCACCATGCTTACTCTTGGTAGCAAAAATGACTTGCCATTAAAGATTAGCCTCAATTGGCACTTCCACGAGTAACCTCCAGGATGAAGGGGCAGTCAGAATGACCAACGAGCTTCTACCTTGGCCTCAATGATGGGGACTTTAGAGCATCCACCTTCGACAATGACCCGGCACTCATAGCCACAATGCCTCTATGGCTTACGGTCATGCATGTCCACCTCCACTATGGAATCTTTTTAGATTTTGGTTGTGACACATGGCAAATATGAAGAGACCAAGGTTAGATTATCTAACCTTGGTTCTAAACCCCTATGATGCATCACATAGAGTACACATCATCTTGGGCCATGCCAATCGACTACCAAATCACTTGCTGCCATGTCAACACACATGGCTCAGTACCACATGAGAAACCCCACCTACCACATCATCACATGACTAGGCAGCCATGTCATTAGATGCCACTCACTTGCCACATCATCTTATACATGTCAGCAGTGCCATGTAGGTATAGTTCTCTACACAAGCACAATTTTTCATTTGGCATGTGACCACCTACTTCCACATCACCACAAACCACATCATCATTTTTGGGCCTTCTTGGGATTAAAAATTTGGCCATCCTTTCAAAAGCCATAACTTTTGATCCAGGTAGAATTTGGAGGTGATCTTTAAAAAAAAAATGCTCACCGGCTCATGCTCTACACAATTGTTATATCAGATTTCACATCTAATATTTCCATAGGTCAGAATCATTGAATCCTCATCATCAAAACCATCTCCTACTCCAATGTAGTGCACCCAACACTTAAAATGAATCCAGATAAAATTCATTTGCCACATTTTGTGCTTCAACGTGTAGTCTACTAGCTATAGACTAGCATAGCCATAGAGGAGATCCAACTCCACCAAGCCAAGTAAGCCATTGCTACATTACCCAATTAGTTTCCATCAATGTCAGTTCCATTAGATTGTATCATCAGTATACACATTGACAGCAGCTCAGTCACATGGCATTCGACACTTTATCACCTTAGTGTGACACTTGACAGTGATATTCCTCTCGGATTCAATATTGTTTCACACATCTTGCGCACACACATATGCCACCCATGTATAGTCACATTTGTTGACTATTTTTGGCATTGGTTCCATGCACAATAGCCTCTTGGCTATGTGCGACATGCAGCTATCATCATTTCACTACAAGCTTGATCCTTGGGAGGATTACCAAAAAGCGAGCGGAGAAAAGCGAGCAGCCCCAAATAAGCGAGCAAGATTAAATAGGTTTCAAAAGAGCGAGAACCTCATCCAGCATCTTATTCCTCTCAATATCATTGGAACAATTGATGTGATCATAAGCAAATTAAAAATATTCCAACAATGAAGGCATGCCTAAAACTCACAATTAACTTTTCTTTCATCCCCATACTATCAACTTGAGTCGTTGTGGAGAGGTAGAGACACAACAATACATAAAATTTGCGATAAAAAAAGCAAACACTACTCAGATTGAACATCCACACAGCAAGATAATGATAGATCACAAGGTAGAATATATGACTAAAAATATGTAAACATGATCATGTGCTACATATACATATCATGTCTTTTATGCTTGCAGAAGATCATCCATACATTCGATCCAAAAACATGGAAATAGAACTAACTATGTCAAAAGAAAAAAAACACATTTTCATCATAAGGATTAATTTTGCTTAGTGAAAATACCTATGTAATCTAGACAATACTATGCTTTAAAAAACTTAGGGAGCCAAAAAAGGATTTTAGCCCTCCATACTTCTATTATGACCAATGTCTGAATGATGGTTCTATCGGAATGTAGACTATTATGTTAAACTCAATACGTGACCACAAACTCAAGCATAGGAGGAGCATGATTTAAGTGAAATAATTGGCAAAGACACTCTATAACTAGTATCCTACTGCATCTAACGGAAAATATGCACCAGGCATTAACAAGCTTCTATTTCCACTTGTATAAGCAAACTCGTATCTTGTAGTATGAAAAACTTTAAGGAAAACATTGCACTTAATGCATCAAATAAGCCAGTGACTACTCATCATGCACAATCGAACAATCATCAAGGAAAGTCTAGTCAAGCAAGTTGAAGCAAAAAACCAAATATTTATTCGGATCTATGTCGTGGTGTATCCGCCAACCATGAGTAGCAAAAGAACCTATGAAAAAAGCAAAATAGGGATTATGCCACTCTACCATGATCACTTCCATGCTACAAATAAGGGAATACATAGTCATTTTAGGGTACTTTTAGGGTTCATTCCCAACCACTAAAAAGAGAGCCAATGCTATCTATTTGTATTCATAAAATCTTTATGAACATTATCATGTTCAATATAAGGATAGGAGCCAGCTCAATGGGTAGTCTTAAACAAATATAAATACTATTCGAATTTTAACCTTATGCAAAAGCTTTTTTTTTAACACAAAGTAAAACGTGATTATACATATAGATGGGAATCAAGTCACCATTGTAAGTATGTATTTAGTAATTAAGTTGAAAATATTCCCTCAGAAAAATAGCTCAATCAACATAGTACCCATATTATATATCCAAAATTTACAAGATCTCATTCATACCATTAGATTGTTTTCATCACTTGTCATGAGTACTAACCTCAATTGGCATTATGTATTTGGGTCAAAATAGTTTTTAGTATAGGATATAATGGAGCAATACATTTATGTAATATCTAGTGATCATAGTTTCTAATATAGGATAAAATGGAGCATAGAGTAATGTTGTCATTCAAAAATGATAATATACCTTCCTTGACCATATACAAGTATCATGCATTCATAAAAAAAGTTAGTCATAAACTGCAATATAATGTGCCCATAATGCATGTACATTAAATCTTCAAATGTTAGAATGTGAGAAAGGGAATAATTTAACTATGAAATCAGGGATCAATGTAGGAAATGGTCTTCTATGCACACATATATGCTAAGGGTCCATCTAATACAATATTGGAAATTGATGTGAGTATAAGTGTATGCATCCATCGGTGATGTATATGAGTGTATGCATCCATCGGTGATGTATATTGTTGTACTAATCCATGGTGCTTTACGGCTTGAGTTGTTTGTAGCGCAATTAATCACAACAATGTTGTATTTTTTAAAAGAAAAATGCCATAAAAATTTCATGCTGCAAAACACACACACAAAAAATGGCATTTGTAGCATTAATCCAAGCATTTCCTACAAGCAATCTCCATCCCTCCCTTTCCTGCTTACTCTTTCGGCCACCTCCACCCTCTTGTTGCCCTTCAAGACTGCCTCTTGCCTCCTCGCCTCCTTGCTTCCTCACCTCCTCACCTCCTTGCTTCTTTGCCTTCTCACCTCCTTGCATCATGCTTGTTGCTGGCAATTCCAAGGCTTTCCCTCCCCTCATTGGCCAGCTCCTCTACTCCTCACATCATCCTTCTCCTCATTTTGGTGTCTCCAATAAATAGCTTGGGGGTCTTGTTTTTGGAGGGGGGAAGCATAAGAATGGCAACACCTTAATGCGCTGTCATTTTTCATGCTTTTGCCACCCAAAAACAAGACCTGCAAAGCCCTTGCTTAAGCTTGAATGAGCCTCTTGATTTTGGGCGTGTTAAGCCATTTTTGACCATTATACCCCCAAAATCAAGAGGCTCATTCAAGCTTAAGCAAGGGCTTTGCAAGCATTGCAAGTCCAGTAAATGAAATCAATCAGATTAGGAATTGGAAAACTCAATTTGGGAATGGTCATAAATACTTTGTCTTTGAATAATGCCTTGGATCATGGGATGGGGTCCCATGAATTTGCTGCCTATGATGACGAATGGTTCTGCCCTTGACTAAAGGTGACGTGTGTAGTAGTAAAAGGATAGCCCTCATGGAATCTCTAAGGGGTCTTGATTTTGGCCATGATTTGCACATTCTAGCACTTGAGCCATACATCAATTTCCAACACTTGAGGCATATAGTGGCTTTGCCCACGCAACGTTTCCAGCTGCAATCCAAGCATCAAGCAATCTCATATTCTGTATCCAGAGACATCATGAGGGGTAGAGCCTCTTTTTGGTAGTCTCACTAGCAATATGTATTCTCTTAATGCATCCAAATTGTAGAACTACTTCAATACTACTTTTTAGTTATATTGTAAAATAACCTCCATATGTATGCTCGTGAGACAACAAAAAAGAGACCTGGAAACCAAAAAATGATAGTGCATTGATGCGCTACCATTTTTGGGCTACAAGGCCTCTTTTTTAATGTCTCCTAAACATAAGAACAAGCACTTGTGTTCCTTACCTTTCTTTCCAATGGGGGTCTTGATTTTGGGGGTCTATGCCAAAAATTGATAACCAACATTATTTGATGCATATAGTTTTATTAAATCGATAAAATAGGCATGAAAACATCTAAATTGGCTCTTGCCATTTGATTTGATGTATGACATGACCCCATTTGGATTTGTAATTCCAAAGATACGGGGTCTTACTTTTAGGGCTTGAATGCCTAAAATAGGCAGCGCGTCAATGCGCTGCCTATTTCATACATTTAGGCCTCAAAAGTAGGACCCCATGTAGGACCAAATGAGGTCCTACTTTTGAGGCCTAAATGCATGAAATAGGCAGCACATTGACAAGCTACCTATTTCAGGAATTCAGGTCCTAAAAGTAGGACCCCGTATCTTTGGACTTACAAAT